>NC_081828.1:85703675-86032425 GCF_030867095.1 Alligator mississippiensis | reverse complement strand
ATTGTGTGTATAGTGTGTGTGTATATTGTGTGTGTATAGTGTGTGTGTATATATATATGTATATATATAGTGTGTGTGTATGTATGTGTTTGTGTGTGTGTGTATACACACACTTTGTGTGTGTGTGTGTGTGTGTGTGTATGTATGTAATGTGTGGGGTGATGACAGTATTTGTTCTATGCAACATACACCATATACACCACATACTATCACTTTATACATATGATTGTATTATAGCATTACATGGGCTGTATTATGATCATTATGCCATTATTATGCATGGTTTTATCTATCGATTCGTTTGTGTAAGGTGGTAATGCTGTGTATGGAATATACAATATAATATGCACCTTTATACATATATACAACTTCACATACATATTAGAGGTGAACTGATACATCGGTCCAATATCAGATTGGCACGGATATAAAGAAAATTTACTATATCGGAAATTGGCCTGATTTGGCTGATAAATGCCTGTGCGTGTGCACAGCCACAGTGCAGCACGCAGGCAGCAAGGAGCAGAGCCCGGCAGCATGGAGACTTGTATGCAGCTGGTAAGTCTGTTGTGGTGAAAGGAGAGGGGCAGTGGTGATGCGTAGGGGGTGCATGGGGGTGCATGTGCACCCCCTGAGAGCACCAGTGCACCCCCTGACCAGCTGCACTCATCGCTGAGGTGATGGGCAGGTGAGAGTGCCGGTGCCTCCCCTGCAAGCTCCGGACGATCGCTGCAGCTGCTCCCAGAAGTGGCTGCAGCCACTCCCGGAAGTGACTGCAGTGATCGGCTGTAGGGGACCCTCCCCCCACAGGCAACGAGATCAGCTGCAGGGGACACCCCCCCCCCCGCAGTAAGATTGGCTGTGGGGGACACCCCCCCCCCAGTTGGTGGGACTGGTCACAGGGGGGGCATGTGCCCCCCCCGATTAAGGTGGCACTAGTCACCCATGGGGAGGAGGGGGAGGCAAGGGCAGGAGCATGGTGGGGGGCTAATCAATGCCTCCACGGTGAGGTAGGGAATGGGGCTGGGGTAGGCGCTGCCCAGGTGGGGTGGGTGCGGGACAGAGCTGCAGCTCGTCCGGCGGGTGGTCGGGGGTGGCTTCTGGTGCTGCTGCAGTCCTGCCACTACTCCCACCACTTGGCCAGGAGGGCATGACGGGGCAGGTAGGGGTGGATATGTGTCCCTGGATCTGTGCAGGGTGAGCCAGCCTGTGGCTGGTGGCCATGCTATCCTGTGCTCAAGGTGGGCGGTGGTGGTGCTGAGAGTACACTTTGCTGGGGCTACAGCAAAGTTTGGAGTGTCTGCAGCCGCCCACTGTAGCTCCCCCTCCCAGCACCACCATCATCTGCCCAAAGCGCAGCACTGCAGCCTGCCTGGCCCACCCAGTGCAGATCCAGATGCACCCTGTGACCCCCACACCCCATGCCCTCCCAGATGAGCAGCGGGAGCCAGTCCACCCCTCCCTGGACGAGCCACAGCTCCGTCTTGGGCCCGCCCTGGCAGTGCCTACCCCAGTTCCACTCCCTCCCTTGCCCCGGGGTGCATTGATCTGTTCCCTCCCACACCCCTTCCCTCCCCCCTCCCCTTTCACCACAACAGACTTACCAGCTGCACACATCTGTATTGGAAATCAGATCAATATCAGCCGATATGCCTCCTTAAAAATCAGCTATTGGTATGCACCCCAAAATCTCTATTGGTGCACCCCTAATATATATGATATAGTATATACTATACTATATGATATATACTGTATGATATAGTATGTGTATAGCCATTAACTGTCTATATTATGATCACTATGCTATTATTATGCAATTTTCTATATCAGCGGTTCCCAAACTGGTATGCATATCACCAGTGGTACTCAGACAACCTGTGAGTGGTACACAAAAGGCTGGGGGGAGGGGGTGCATACACCCAGAGCCCAGCAGCAGCCTGCTGCCCACAGCTTGCTGCACACAGCCAGGAACACAGCACTACGTGTGGAGCAACACCCAACAGGTAAGTGTGTTAGGGGGAAGGTGATGGAGAGCAGATCAAGGCCCACACAGTGAAGGAGGGAGTGGAGCAGAGACTGGGTTGACTGGGGCCCCAGGGTGGGTGGTGGGATGGTCAGAGCCCAGATGGCAGTGGCAGCAGGCACATGGTGTCCCACGTGGTTCCAGAGGCAGCGGGGTGCAGAGTGCAGCGGGTAGCCTGCTTCTGCCCCATGCACAAATACAGTGGGCACGTGCCCCCCATTCCTGCCTCGGGGTGCGCACAGTGGCAGGAGCCCCCCAGAGCCCCGTTGCCACTGCCTTCGGAACCTCATGGGATGCTGTGTACCTGCCACCACTGGGCAGACAGAGGACACAGTACAGCCAATGTATGGCAGGCACATGGTGTCCCGTGCAGCTCTGGAGGCAGCAGCAGTGGGGTGCAGGCTCTGTCCCATGACCTGCCCTGGCCCCAATGTCTCATTCACCCCAGCTCCTGCCCCACTTTGTCCCTCACCATGGGGGCCTTGATTTGTCCTCCACCCTTTTCCTCTTCCCCCTGCCCCTCCCCCTGCCTCTCCATGGACTTACATGCCGGGCACTGTGTGTGTCTGTGCATGTGTCTGTGTGCATCTGTCTGTTTGTCTATGTGTCTGTCACTCCCAAGCCACAGACCCCCAGCACTGCTACTGCCCCTCGCTCCTGGCTTATAGTACCCTGCATCCTACCAGGGCATGCGGGGACCCCCCTTCCTGGGCTCCAAACCCCACGTGCACCCCCACAGCCCCCCACCAGACATCTGAATATTGTGCTCTGTTAAGCAAACTCACCCCCCCCCCCCCCCCCCCCCGCTAAAGACATCCCCAAAAGCATCTCTGGATGGGTAAGTTTATACTGTTTCTTTTTCCAATTTACAATTGTTTTATATGGCTACCATAACTGATACAACAATGTTTTATGATTACTAAAGGTTTTGATGTTGTTTTAAAGCCGTTTGTTACCTTTGTGTATGAAAAAAATGCTGGTGGTACTTAAGGCTGTATAGTTTTAAATTGGTGGTATGCAGTCTGTTAGAGTTTGGGAACCCCCGTTCTATATTTATTGCTATGATTTATTTATACTAGGGTTATGCATTATGATAAATTGCATAAAACATGTGTATTACATCCATGGGTATTACACACACACACATACATATACATACATACATACATATATATATATTACATAATGTATTGCCTCATATAATAATGCATGCGTGTTTATATATAGATTCATAGATTATAAGGCTGGAAGGGACCTTGGAAGATCATTGGGTCTGTCTCTAGTGGGTTATGGAATAGAGAAAATCCCACACAATTTACTGATTCGTTTTGATGCACTGGCTGGGGGAGTAGTTAGCTGATTGCACGATTTCACAATGATTACACACTTAATTTATACAACACAATTTTATTTTAAAACTATTTGCTATGCATATAACACTGCTTAGCTTTAAGAAACACCACACACATTAAGAACACAATAATTACATATATCAGAAACAATGCTCCGAATGCACTTCCTTCCCAAACAATACTATAAGAATTAGTGTTACAAAAACAACTACAATTACAACTAAAAGTTAAATTTGAATCAATACTATTATTTTCCTAATATACTTACAATCCTAGAATTCCGAGAAGCCAAATACCAAAATATGGTTTCATTCCTCAGTAGTACAATTTAATGGGTTGGCCTCAGTAGTACGGTTCAATGGGCTCGCCTCAGCAATACAATTCAATAGGCTGGCCTCAATGCTGATAGGACTAAGTCTCCTTCTTTCAGTCCCTTTCGGGCGCTCTGCAGCTTCAGCGTGAACTAAGAGATTCGTGTTCACGGAGAGGTTGGTTCAGGTGATCAGTCTGATCCGGGCTACACTTGCGATTCTTCCTTCGTTTTTCTGCAAGTGAAGTCACCTCCAAATTGGGACAGTAAGTTACAGTTTTTATTGAGTGAGCTGCCGTCTATGGGCTCCTCCTACTCAACCTGTCATTACCCCCAAATTTGGGCTCGGATCTTACTCAACAGATTCTTTTGTTAATCATTTTAAATTACCTTTGGGAAACTTCCATATCACTGCAAATGCCCTTTTCTTACCAATCTGGTCAAAAGGCCTTAGGGTTTGACCTCTCGGAACTCAGGATATTTGCTCTCTTTGTAAAAGACTTCTAAAGATAATATTTAAATTAAGACTTTAAACAAAGTCAGGACCTTTTGCACGTAGTCCCAAAACAATGAGCTAGATAAGGAGATAAATCTTATCTTCTTCCTGAAACTGGCTAATGGGCAACCTTTACAAACATTCAAACTATTTCATTCAATATGACAGGGTCCAGCCCCCTGTACCAAGCAGGAAAGATGACCCCAGCAAGGTGACCGTCTAGTCTCCTCTTGAAGATTTCCAGTGTAGGTGATTGCACCACCTCGAGGGAGCTTTTTCCACAGTCTGGACACCCTGACCATGAAGAAGTATTTCCTAATGTTGACACTGAATTGATCTTCCAGGAGTTTGTGACCATTACTCCTGGTTTTCCCCTCAGGTGCCCTAGTGAACAATTTGCTCACCAAGCCCTTGATGTACTCCCCTAGTGTAGTGGTAAACTGCTACCAGGTCCCCCCTTAGTCTTCTTTTCCTCAGACAGAAGAATCCCAGATCACTCAGCCTGGCTTGCTTTTTAAGACTGATCATACGGGTGGCTCTTCTTTGGACTCTCTCAAGCTTCTCCACATCCTTGTTAAAGTGCGGTGCCCAAAACTGGACATAGTATTCCACCTGGTACTGAGTAAAGTGGAAGAATCACCTCCTTCGTTTTGTAGGAGATGCATCAGTTGATGCATGCCAGAGTATTATTTGCCCTACTGGCTACAGCATCGCACTGCCAGCTCATATTCATACTGTGGTCTATTATTACCCCCAGGTCCCTTTAATTCGTGGTGCAAGTCAGTTTGGTGCCACCAAGCCTGTAGGTATGTTGGGGGTTGCTCGTCCCAAGGTGGAGCACTTTACATTTCTCGACATTGAACTTCATCAGGTTCTGATATGACAACACAATTTGAGATTAATGTATTATATTAGCATATCTACTATGATGTGTGTGTATATATATCTGTATTATATATAATACTGTATTATAGCTCTTCCAGTCCATATGCAAAATCAGTCCATCAGCCCTTCCCTGTAGTTGCTTGGAGAATTTTTTCCTTCACCTATTTGGCCCAAACCTTCCCAGTGCAGTCACTGATTTATGAGGTTTCTCCCCATGCTGGGCAAGAAGGGGAAGCCTTAGCAAGGCACTGAGAAACCTGCAGAGCAGCCTGTCTTGGGCCATCCTGCTGACAGCACACAGGTTGGCACCACAGGTCTTTGCTACAATCCAGGGATTGGGCATATTACTGGTTCCAGCCTGACTCCCCTTCTTGCCAGTGGGCACTGCCTCGCGTTCCCATGAAAAGGAATCGCAGCATCAACAATTGGAGGAAAGTCCAAGCATCCATAACTTTCTTTCCTCGTTGGCCAGAAACTCATACTGTTGTGCTCATCTAACTGGTCTTTCTAAACATAGTTTGTTATGTGCTGATTTGATTTGATTTGATTTGATTTGATTTATATGCCATCCTTCCCAACATAGGCTCAGGGCAGCTTCCAAAAAGAGGACAGAATAACATAAAACAGAAGAACAAACAAAAGAACTGAAGAAATTTAAAAGGGAATTAGAGCATCAACATTACGGAGACCGTCTCTAATTAAGATCCCAGACTAGCTTTGTTTGCCAAATGCCTGCCCAAATAGAAAGGTTTTACGGCACTTCTAAAAGATGTTCAGACTCAGGCTCTGGCAGGCCTAATGATGAAGGGAGTTCCAGTACTGAGGAGCAACTGCTGAGAATAACATCCCATGTGTTTATACTGAGTAGACCTGGTGCATGGGTGGTACTTGCTCTCCGTTTGCTTTCTGACTTGTGGGAATTTTTTTCCTCCAGCACCATACATTTTTAAAGTAAATGGGTCTGTGGATTCCAGTGCATAGGTGGTAGCATCTAACCTTCCTTCTGCCTCCCTCTGTCATATTTTCCACTATATATTTGACCCTGGAGTCTGAAATGTCCAAGGATTTGTTCACTGCTGTGTAACATCCCAAAGATGATAACACCTTATGGCATCTGTTCCATTCAAGCTTCCAGGATCAGAAAACTTGTTCAGACATGTATGACATTTAGCTTAGTTATGATGCTACAAATTCAGAAAAAAAACCCCCAGTGAGATTGAATGATTGAACATTCCCTGAGCTGGTACTGAGGTCATCTGTCTTAGTCCTTGTGACCTTTTGTGACTTTTCTCCAGGTTGGTCTTTTCCCTTCATTTGCCATAGACTCAGTGTCTGAAAGTCTGACCCCATTGAACTAAGTGGCAAATCTGCCACTGATTTTGGTGAGGCCAGGATTAATCCTGTTCTGAGCAGAGGCAGTGGCTTCTCCTCACAGAGATCTCTGCCCTATTTTACCCCACAGCCTTATCATATCATCCTTAACGCCTGTAATTCTGTGTTAGCAATGAAGGAAAACCCCCAAATACTTCCTTGCTTTATTTGAAAAATAATCTGTATTTGTAAATGTGTCACAGAAACACATGCATTCAGAATTGTCCGTAAAATCAGGGATAAGTTAAAATCATGAGGCCAAAAACTAAACAAGCAAGTGAGTAAAACCTGCACCTACCAATACATCCTCTATCTTCAGTGTATCATCACAATTTTTGCTGCATCCCACACCATGTTTTAGTATAAGGAGCCATATAGTTTATGATTTAAAAAAAAAGGATTAAAAAGCCAAAAATCTTATTCTAATTTCAGGTCTTCTGTATTTCCTTTGTGGCCAACCAGTACGTCTTTTAAAAGAACCTGTTGATTCATGGCCAATGTATGTTAAGTAAAATAAGGTTTCAGTATTAAAAATACTCAGAGTTCTGGAATGCCAAGCTCAATCAACTAGCTTAGTAGTAAAAGATAAAGACAGTACTAAGATATATTATCTCTTTGGAGAGCAGTCACAGAAATTATCTCACCTCAGAGGTTTAACTCAAAATGGAAACTCAAGGACCATGTCTACACATGCACTTAACTGCAGAGTAGACTAATTAGCTGAGGAGTAAAGTGTTACCATTTATACATGTGATGCTGTTAGGCTACCATAAATTAATTAACGCCACTGTAGGACAGTATTGTTGGGAACAGTACTATCTTACAACAGGATAATTAACTGTGATTAAATGCACGTGTAGATGCTGACCGCATGCATAAATTGCACCCAGTCAGTCCAGCTAACAGGGGCCAGACTCCTGCCTACCACCTAGCCACATGGCTCCGCACTTTCAGCAACCTCATGCCCTAGCCAGCCCCTCTGTCACTGAGCACTGCCACCCAGAGCCTGGGGCTGACACCCCGTGTTCCCAGCCCTGGTGTAAACTGCTCTGCCTTGGCTCAAACTGCTGCTGTCCTGGGCTCACATGTAGACACTGTGTCTGGGAGTAGTTTGCTTCAGCTCAAACTGGTCTATTTATTACTTTGAATTAATTGCATGTGTTGATGCACCCAAGGGTATCTATTTATAACCTACGTGGTTTCAACAGGGTAGTGGAAGGTTCTGTTTTTTTTCCAAAACTGTTTTTGGCCAACTCATTTTCTTTGTTTTAACTACAGCATCCCAAATTCAGAAGCCAAATAGTTCATGCTAACTATTCTTAGAGACAGAGAGATTAATAGAATTTCTGTATAGGCACCTCTTCAGCATCGCACCAAAGTATAATTTATTTTGCAGTTTCTGGATTGGGTGAGTAAAACAGAAAAGCATTTCCGGACAAAGGCATTGTCTAACTCATCTCATGTCCATTGGAGGCAGAATGAAAATGTACGTGGCCTTCAATGAGCAATTGGCCTGCTGCATGTTGGTCATAGAAGCTCGCAACCTTCCTACCTTCTGTTACCAATGTTTAAAAATCATGATTAGAGTAGTGTGATAATTAATTACAGCAGCTTAAATAGGCAGCGGTAGTTTTGTTGTTGTCTTCAGTATGGCTAGGTTTTTGCCCAGGAAGTGCCATCCATATAAGCTCTAACTATTATGGGCCACGTTTAAAAAAAAAATATAGCATAAAGCTAGACAGCCATGTCCCTATTTATCAGAGGTGGTTGAAAAAAGCAAAAGCTGCTATCAGAGAAAAATTTTCAAATGTTCGAATTGCCATGGCTGTGAAGTGATTTTTCCTTTAACAATAGCATCCAAATATTTTTTATTCTGAATATTTGAAAGAAAACATAAAAAAAACCCCATTGAAATGTGTGGTTTTTCTACTTTGTGATAAATTAAGAAATACCAAAAAGCTACAGATTTTTTTTTTCATGAGAAATGAATATTTTTCAACAAATTTTGACAGTTTTTGGTAATAAAATTTGCTTTTTTCAGCAGGGGGGAGAGGGAACATTTTTTCAATGAAAAATTTCAAGCAGCGCCTCAACAAAATGGCTTGATTTTAAAAAATACTTTCTTAAAATGTCTTTTAAAAAATATATCCCATCTCTACTTATTATATGGGGGGGTTTTTGGTTTGTAACATCAGATAGAGAAGAAAGCTGACAAGCGGATGCAAATGACCACAAGTTATGAGGGAGACGAGAATTTTTTTTTTCTTTTGTAGTCTAAGGGAATATTTTCCATGCTTATACACATACTTGTACATTTTACTTAATCTCACAAGAGTCACAACATTTTCTTTGTACTGGAGTACCAAAAAGTGTGTATTTAAAGAAATGTGAAACTGAAAATATGGAAATGAGCTTTGTTTTCCCCACTGGCTGCAGTGCTGGTAGGGGTGGTTTGAGAGAGACTAGAGAATGGAAGCAACCTTGTACTTGAAAATGGGGTAGCATAAGGGTAGCAGGAACTGGAATCAAGGATTCCTGCTGCATTAAAGTGTTGTTGGATTTTGGACAATATGGTTTCACCTCATTGCTTTGCAGGGAGTCAAACCATTAAATTTTTTGGTTCCGTTCCAGTTCAGTTTCAGCTGCAACTGAAGCTGTTTCAGTTTGGTTCTGGTTCAGGCCAATAAAGGTTCAGTAACTGGTTCAGCACACATAACCAACCAGTTCAGTTCTGGTTCATATGAGAAAATTTTAAAAAGGCACATTATTTATAATGATGATCATTTGCACAGTGGGGTGGAGCGAGCTAATTGGTCTAAAACTGCTGCAACTAAGTGTCAGCAATAAGTACAATGAAGCATGCATGAAACAAAAAATAAATTCTAAGTACCTAACAAATAAATGCTTATTTTATTTGTACTGTTTGATTTTAATTGTACAACCAGAGACATGTGTAATAGGTGAAGAAGCAACCAAATCAATTTTAAAGAGGAAAGAAAGGAAAAGGACTTAGGAAATAATCACACAATTGTCACTGTGATTAGTTAACTTCTCAAGATTATGTATTTTTCAACTGATTTAATAAATCCAGGGAAACAAAGAATTATCAAACTTAAGCAGATGGATCTTAGGCCTATCGTGTTTCCACCATGCTTGACTTGCATTGTTTTGTACTCAGTATTACAGCTTTCTGTAATCTAGTCAGTCTCACTGACATAACATCCTCCAAGATTGCCTCCTTCATATTGGATCTTTATGTTGACAGTATGAATTTTAAACTCAAAAATGCCTGTTCAACGCTTACTTGAGTTGATGGCACTAACCAGGAAACCTGAGCCAATTTGTACAGCTCACATCTAGGTATTTTCTGAGTCTCCCAGTAGTTCAAAATATTTAAATCTTTATTCAATCGTGGCTCATCCACAAATGAGTCCAGAAAAGGACCAATCCTGTTTGACTGGGTGCCAGAAGACTGTGACTCTTGCTGATTCAAGTTCTCTCGTGACTGAAGGAATGATTCCAAGTCAGCATCATCCTTTTCTCTGTGTGTAGTATGCAGATTAGAGTCAACTGATGATTCTACATGCATGCCATTTCCATGAATGACAGTTCCCATCCTCTGCCATGTTGACATGAGATGACACTTGGCTTTAGTTCTGTCCATGTCAGACAACAGCAATTGATACCTAGGATCTAGGTATCAAGCTGCAAGTATCATTTTATTTTCAAAAAGATATTTTTCATGATTTTGCACGCTCCAAACATATTCTTACTTCATTGTATAGTTACATACATGTTCTCACTGTACTGTACATGTAAAGACCATTTGATAGACACCAAATATATCCTATGCTGTCTGTCTTGTAGTGTTCTATCACCTCACATATGTGTTGTATGTTCATCCCTTTCATGTTGTAACTCTGTGTTGACCAAACCCCTGACACAAAGGGGAAGCAGCAAGCAGGCCTCCAGTCCAATCCTTGCCTAATGCTCCCCAGGCCCAACCCTTGAAGAGTATAGAAGCTTGTACAAACCCAAAATATATAAATCTTTAATCCTCCCAAATATTGGTTTTATTTATGTGTTCAGTCTGATTCTGGTGGAGCCAGTGAGTGTACCACATCAGGTGTGTTTTGTTTGGTTGAACCCTTATTCTGAACCGGTAACTTGATTTTTTTTTATTTTTTTTTTGCGGTTCTGTTCCAGTTCAGGTTGAACAGAGACTTTCAGATAAAAGTTCAGGTTCTGTTCCAGTTCAGGAAAAATAAAGGTTTGTTCTGGTTTTTGGTTCAGGTTCAGTTTGACTCCCTGTTCCTTTGGAGACCTTCCTAGTACTCAAAAGAATTTATATCCTTGCTGACCATGTTTATTCTAAGTCACTGGGCATGTCTACACAAGACACTATGGCACAGTAGCAATGAGCTACTGCGCTGTAGCTCATTGCTGTCACACAGTAGTGTTGCCGGGCACTAACCGTGTGGTGATGACACTGCTAGCTTCCCCACTGGCAGATCAGGGCAGAGGGCTGGGACCTACCCCACCCCTACAGCTCTTTTCAGGCCCCGTGCCTCAATCACCCGATCAGGGTACGTGGCTGGGACCTGCCCTTGAGCAGGACAGTTCCCAACCCCAACTCCTCAATCGTGAGTTGGGGGCTGGAGAATTTGTTCCTTACTCAGCTCTGTGATGGGGAATAGGCTGCATGGGAAATAGGCTGGAGAGCTTGTTCCTTGTTCAGCTCCATGATAGCAGATCTGGGTGGGGAACAGGCTCCCAGCCCCCAGGAAGCTCCATAACTGCAGATCCTTGTTTTTTGGTGGCAGCTCCTTGACACTAGGGCCAGTGCTGGGAGATAAGGATCTCCCAGCATAATTTCAGAGTGTGGGGGCTTGGAGCTCCCTACTGCTCAGACAGGGGGGCATAGTCCCCCCTCAAGCTCCAGTGGCAGAGCCCTTCCCAGCAGCAGGCAGCTCCAGAGGGCAAGGAACAATCTCCCACACCCTGCTGGCCAGCTGACCAGGAGCACATTTGCTCCTGGATAGGTGTCTATACAAATGCTACTGCACAGTTAGTAATCACAAGTAAATTTGCTACTTGCATTTTCAGGAAGCAAATTTAATCATGATTAGTGAGGTTTACTGTGCAGTAAGCACGTGCACATGTAGAAGCACATGCTTACTATGCAGTAAACTATACTACTACACAGTAACGTGTAGACACACCCAATGTGACTTTAGGTGTGAGCTAGTAGGTCCACCATAGATGTGATCTCACTCTGACAAATCCTACAAAAATGTAGGAAACAAAGGAAACCCCTCTATATTGCTTTACTTGATCTAACAAAGGCCTTCAAATTTGTCAGCAGAAAAAGCATATTCACATTATTGGAAAAGATTGGCTGACCACCAGAACACTTTAGCATAATCTGCTCTTTCCATGCTGAAATGCAGGGAACAGTCAGCTCTGATGGATCAACATCTGAGGCTTGTGATATTCGAAGTCAAGCAGGGGTCTGACCTTTGCTCAACCCTGTTTTGGATTTTCTTTTCTTTTCTTGTGACATAATTTTAGGATCTACTTCCATCTCAAATGGAAAATTATCCAACCTTACATGCTTTAAAGTTAAGACTAAAGTGCAGAAAATTTTGATTTGTGAGCTGCTGTTTGTTGATGATGCAGCACTGATAGACCTTCAGTCACTTCAGTCATGCCTGATGAGTTAGGTCTTACAATCATCATCAAGAAGACCAATGTTATGGCCAGAACATTCATCCAACACCTTCAATCACACCAGGAGAAAACATGGAATGTTTTAAGTAAGTGTACATACCTTGATACCACTGTTATCAACAACCTGTCATTTGAGGCTGAACTGAGTACGGGTATTGGAAAAGCATCAGGTATCATGAGCATGTTGAGCAAATGAGTGTGGAACAACAACAAATTGCCGTTAAGACCAAGATCAAAGAATATCATGTTTGCATCATCAACCCTTTTTTCTACAGCAGCAAATCCTGGACCATACATTGCAGTCAAGAGAAGTGCCTCAATAGCTTTCACTTGCATTGCCTTTGCTGCATACTAGGAATTTCCTGGTAGGACAAAGATGCCCACACTGAGGTCTTGCAATGTGCCAACACTCCAAGCATCCATCCTCTTCTCAATCAGCATTAACTTCAGTGGCATGGTCATATGTGGAGAATGGATGATAGCCATATACACAAGGATCTCTTGCATAGAGAGTGCTTTACAGGAGGAGGACCATGCAGGCATTCCTCATCTCTGGTTCAGATAGGCTTGCAAGAAAGATATGAAGGCAGTGACCATTGAGCCAAGTGACTGGGAGAAGACTGCTGAAGACTGGAACACTTGGAAATGGTTTATTAAGTGTGGAAAGAAAACTTTAGAGGAAAGAGGAAACCGCAGAAAGTACCCTACACTACATTCAAGATTGTTAGTTATGAACTTCACATACAGTATGCATGGAAGGGACTGTCATTCAAGAAATGGGCTTTCTAGCCACATTCACAAATATTAAATGAGCCGAAGCCTCACTTGATGCAATTCTGTTGTCTTGCAAAACAGATGTCTGTTGCCTATTTGGAAACCTTCAATTCAGTAATGTTTTTGGCTCTCTCCTCTTTCGTGTACCTTTTTTCTTCTTCACTGCAAGTATTTCTGTCATCAGCCTTTACTTTGGTCTCCCTCTGTAATTCTCCTCATTGTCGAGCTGTCCCTCTTTGGTCTGATTTTGTTGTCTGTGTGCATGGATACACCAGTTCTGGGCTGTCCCATAACTGAAGACCCATCCTTTCAAATGGACAGTTGTGCAGAGAAACAATCAGGATTGTGCCAGCTTTGACCATAACATATATTTAAAAAATACAGAGCCAGTGATAGCAGTGATGAAGCAGGACACTGCATTTAAAAGCAGAAGAGGTTCATTCTGCAGAATTCCAATCCAGGAACTGCTCCAGGTTTTAAACACTCTGAAGCCTAGGGTGTGTTTGCAAGTGAACTTTTCAGCCTGCCATTTATAAACCATTCCAAATATACTGAATTTGGTATGGTTATACAAACTGGCTTGCCTTGTACATCAATTTCAGGCATGTCAGCCTCATCCATAACACACTGCACATCATAACTCCATTCATACATACCTTGTGCTTAGGCTTATTGACCGTGTCTAATTTACAGTACAAACTTCATGAGGCGAGGACTGTGTTTTCCTTTACATTACAGGCAGTGCTGAACACGTTATTGGTGCTTGACAAATAGTAATAATAAATGCTTATAGTAAGAAATCTCTTAAAAGAAATAAAAAATGACCAAGAAGCTCCAGGCTGTAATTCACTGCTCTCTTTGCATCCAGTTCTTTCCCTTCACTTACTGTGTTTCCATCAAAGTCAATATTTCTGTGCAGGTAGTGTTTGTAAACCCAAGCCGTTCAGATCAGATAATCCTCAGCTTCGCAGTAGAACACTTTATTTATGGCAACATTGGGGTAAACCCACCTGCATTTTGAGACAGAATACATTTGTCTCCACTTTATCCTGGCTTTTGTTCACAAGAAGCACATTAGTCGACCCGTCTTGCCAACTGCTTCCTGCTTCTGTTGTTCAGCGTTTTGAGCTTACCATGGCTGACCAACAAGCTGTAAATCTTGTTTGGTGTTTTGTAATGAAGGGGAAAAATAGAATGATTTGTGTTGACTTTTGGTCACCATGTATCATTATTGATTTTAAGCAGGGCAGAAGAAAAATATACTGTATATGTGTTGCTACCAGTTTCTCTGACAACGTTTGTGCTATTTAGTGGCCAGCAGATGGCAGTAGAGAAATAGAGATTGTGATACCTGAGGCATTTGAAGCACTGATTATATGTTTACAAAAAAAGAAGAAAAGAAGAGACAAGAGGATAGGTTGCTCAGTTTACTAGTGGAGACCTGTCTGTGATGGACCACTGAGAAAGCAAAATTGTCAAAGAGATGGGGGAAAAACACCTTTTGTTGTGTGTCAGAATTTCAAACGATAACTTAGCAAGAACTTACTGGCTGCACTGTAAATGGACTCGGGAATGGAGCGGGAGATGCAGGGACGCACTCTTTGGAAGGAACAGCAGAGGAGGTGTTTCAAAGATCCTGCAGGTGACTGAGGTGAGCAAAAAAAGCTTCTATTTGAAATGAAAGAATAGGTGTCCAGGTGACTGTATCAAAGACATGAATAAACTGCATGATTGAAGTGATGTGAGAAATCTGCTTTTTTTGTTGAGACATTAGAAGACCAATTTAATCCTGAAAAGTCAGAATAGTGATGATACAAAGATAAGGATCTCCAGCCACGCTCCCCTTCAATAGTCAGGTGATGAAGCAAGGAAACCAGTTATTTGTCTTATGTGAAATATTTGTTATTCAAAGCATTTGAAAAGTGTTTATCATATTTCCCTGGTTAGTGCAGTAAAAGCTCTAGTTGACAGGGCAATGTTTATAAGTGGTCTGATTATTATTATGCCTTTGTGAGGAGATATATGATAAGCTTTGGGACAAATCTATGCTGAAGATTTGGAGTAATTCATTCCTATATTTTGAATGCACAGTAGCATCATTATCAGGTTTCTGTGAATGGTTTATTGAGGGAAAGATTCTGGGAAGTGAAAGCAAAGAACATCAAGATAGTGACAAGCAAGACTTAAGTTACAGAAATGAAAAGGCTTACAGAGAGATCCTTGGAAATCAGGAGAAACAGAGAAAAAGTTGAGAAATAAACAAGTGAAACACTTTTTGCTGTGGTCATGCTTAAGGCTGGTGCAACAGTAACACTTCGAAAATAACCTGAGGATGCTAGTAACCAGTTAAGCAGCACAATACTGGAGGATAAACTTCCACTTCAGCAGTCACCAATATTAGAAGTGACCAACAAGAAACATTCAGGACATAAAAGACTTAAGAATAGACCATCAGTGTTAAGGGTATCATATTGAAAATACAAGGGTATGTAGAGGTCAGGCAGCAAGTATCCATCTAAGATGAGGCAGATTCACCATCAAAGGCAAAGGGGTAGGAGAACATGCAAAACACCTGCCAGCTTTGAAGAAAATCTGAACATAGGTCTCTTGTAAAAGTGACATAGTAGGTGGAAAAAAAACAGTACAAAAATCTGACTGGGTTTTGTGTAATAAGATGAGTGAAAGTTTAATAACTTAACGCTTATTCACTCTTAGGAACTCAATTATCCTGCAATTCCCATCAATGGGAGACAAACAATAACGTGTATAAAACACATCACTATTTTCTGTGCCTGGGAGATTCCTCAGACCTGGGAGGAGAAACAGAATGTGTGCAAGAACCCCCCCTTAAGTACGAACAGGAAACTATAACCTTCAGATCCCTCATTTTCCTCCTTCTGTTCCATTGTGATTCTTGCACAGCCCCAAATCCAGTTTTTTATCAAACCACAGAAATTATGGGATTGAGCAAAACCCATGGATACAAACACACCTGAACTTTGAGGAAACTCAGATTTGAAACCCAATTCTATAGTTCACAGCCTTCTTTAATGAAGATTACTTGTTCTCCAGCAAAAGTCACTTGTGCAAAACTTGAAGCCTGGGCATCCATACTTTGACTTTTACAGTTAAAATGATGATTATTTGCAGTGCAGTTAACATAGCTGAATTGTGTTGGATGCAAAATTTCTTTCAGGGTCCTGTTGCTACATGGGGAAATCACCAGTTTTATAGATGGGAGCACTATTGTTGAGTGGTTGCAGCTTAGAAATAGGAAGTATTGATAATTCTAAGATAGACTTTGTTTTACTGCTGCGTAGCTTTGGGGCAGTCATTTAACCCCCCAATTGTAAAACTGGAACAGTACCCAGACTAAGGGTCAGCTTGTGATTGGCATTCTTTGGATGTATAAGGAATAGGGGTGAGAATTCCAGGAGCTGTCTTCTGCCTCATGACCATCACTGTAGGTGCTCTATGAAAAGCTCAGATATAATGTGTTTGTGAAATCCTATAGAAGACAGGCATATCCGCCCTCTTCTAGATCTGAATGTGAAGGGGTTTGTGCTGGCTTGACTCAAAGGAATTTCTCCTTCAGTTTAACTAGTACAATGGTTGTCTAGAATTTCTGGCATTTCTGGGTTGAATTTTACCTGTGAAACCCCTTCTACTTACCGGGCATTTCTATATGTGTGCTTTAATGCGCAGTAGCCTATTTAACTGCACGTTAGCATGGCTTTTGCCATGACACTTTGATGTCAGTAAAGCCTAAGTAAAATTAGGCTACTGCACATTAAGCATCACTAAAAAAGTATGTACTTTAGCTACTGTGCATTAGTGTAGCCTAACATGCATTTAGTTAGTACCTCACATTAGAGCTACTAAATTTAATGTGCAGTAGCAAAAGCACATTAATGAATGTGTAGACACACCCACTGTCATATAAACATGGTTCCTTAATGAGATATGAGATTCTCGATGATAGCGGCCATTCACGTGCATACGAGATGATCTTATATGCTCAGAGTCACTTAACTCTGCTGCATACCCAGGACTGCCATTTCCTTCTCTCACAGAAACAGTGATTATTTCCTTTCCTTGAGTTGCCTGTGTCTCTTTCAGGCACCTGAAGATTCTCCAACCCTCTTTTCCTATGCTGCGTAGTCTAGCCCTTTGCCATCAAGCCCTGGCTTCTTGGCTTTCATCCTCCCAACTGGATGGAACACCCTTCAGCAGCTGTCAACTCCACTTCTTAATTAACTGGAGAGGTTTGCTGTTGACTGATGTGAGGCATTTGCTCCTCCACTGGAGCCAAGTATGCTGCCACTGCATCAGTCCCAGCTTTTTGGGGGGCCAGTGCTGGCTACTGAGCTGGAGTTCACTGCATGGCTAGGGAGAGTGCTTACCAATACCAGGCCATGCCAACTGGGAGCACAGCCAGTTCAGATGCGCTTCATATTTACCTATATTCACTCCCCAAGAATGAAGATGCTTCAAGAATAGGCTTTCTTTCTTTTGTTTTGCTAGTGCAGAAAGGGGCTGGGCATGCCTCCAATGCATTCATTTTTTATTATTGTTATTAATTTCAACATACATGCTGTCACTTTTCCTTCCTTACTGCCTCCAGATTACTGTGGTGAAAGCAATGATTATTTTAATGGCATGTATTTTTTTCCCTAGGTCTTATTTTTAATGCCTTTGAAATGAGAAGGAGAGAATAAAATATAGCTACTTACAATAAAGAACAAAGCCACTAGAATAGGATCCTCACAGATTTATTTTTTTATCATCTCAGAAAGCGTTTGGTTAGCCTGTTTAGGTGGCTTAATAGAGAGCATCATCAGAAGGCAGAAGCTGAGCCAGTTGCAAAGATAAGCACCAGTTACAGGGGCAGCAATCCATGCTCAGACAGACAAGTGAGTGCTCTTGAACATATTTGTATTATTGAGTTTCATCCAGTATCTGAAAAGTTGTCACAGCTGCTGAGTTTTTTTAATTTTATCCATACAAAGTTGGGGGAGGGAAAATGTAGAGGGAACTCGTAGTTAAAACAGCTCTAATATTCCAAAACTTTGAAAAGGTAAAGATCCTGGGCATGTTCTCAGCTCAAGTCTTTTATACTATGTGAGCTAGATTCTCTATTCCTTGTACCCTCAATACTGCTAATGCTGACTGGTATTCTTGCTGGCCAGTGTGGGCTGGGATTCTCACCTCAGCCTAGAGCAGAGATTGGCATTTTATGGGTTGCTGGAGGACTGCTCTCTTGCCTCCCCAGTGCATCCTTTGCTTAGCATCACTGGTGGTACTCCAGATCAACCTTCACCACGTTCTTTGGTGACACATTTTTCAGTAGCAGTTGCATTAGGGCAGCTGAGAGAGCTGGGAGGGCTCTGCACAGAACTGGGATGACTAGGGTGTCAACAGAAGATTGGCAGCCCTCAGTGGTGGCTGACCTCCTGTTAGTAGAAGGTTGTCAACCCCGGGTCTAGAGTGTACAGAGAAACATGCCTTCCATTGGCTTTAATTTTAACCCCCCTAAACTGTTCTGAAAATCTGAATCTAAGATAATAGTTATAGATATAAGATAAATACATGGAAAAAGAGAGAGAAACAGGTTGCCAGAGAGATGGGTACCTTGATTCTTAGAGACAGAACACTCTAAGCAGAAAGCTCAACAACTGTACAAGGATATGACTGTTCTGTACTCCTATGCATGAAGCTGTGACCTAAGGACAGGACCACATCTGAGACATGATAGTGAGGCAGCAGTGCTTTCTCAATGTTATACATGGAACACATGGGACCTTAAGGCTACTAATGTTTTTGCAAAAATCTTGTTGGTCTCATAAAAGATAGCATATCTACTACGAGTCCTAATTGTCCTCACCTTTCACCAACTTTCAATTTCACTTTTAAGGATGCGATTAATTGAAAATGGGAAGGTTTATAAATGTTACAGGTTTGATGCAGTGAAGAGAAAAACTCCACGCAGAAGAAGAATCTAATTAAATTACAATATTAGTGGTCTTATACGTGATGGAAAATAACGTTCTTCTTTAATAAGGTCTTTCTGATTGCCAAATATTTCTCCTACAAGTTTCCACGCTTAACTGGAATTCACTGGACTAGTCTTGGCCTGGATATGAAAGCTTTTTGTTTTGTTCTGGCTTGTTCCTCAGAGACATCCTGCAGGAAACTAAACAAAACAACAAAGGATGGAGAATTAAATAAATAATTCTGTTTAGCATCATAGAAAAGTGTTCAATCAATCTGAGCCAAAAAGGGGCATACAGGCAGTTCTCAACTTACAACATTTCGAGTTACAACGTTTTGCACTTACAACATTTATAAATTGATACCCTGTTTCAACTTTCTGACGTGTTTCAACTTTCCAATGCTTGATCCAACATGACTTTGCACAGCGAACAGGTTCACTGTGTTGCCCATCTTCCTGGAGAACATCTGTCCAAACTTACTTAAATACTTTCTTTAAGAAAGCAGACAAGACTCCAGAAAAACCTGCAGCTAGGACTCCTGAGAAGACTCCAGCAAAGAACCCTTCAAAAGGTCCAGCAAAGTCGCCTCAAAGAAGTCGTTCCAAATTAATATGATTGCTATTTACAATATAAATATATTAATGTAGCTATATTACTCATCTATAATTGATTGAGTACAAAATTCTGGGTTATTTTTTGGTGAAAATAGGGTATCAGGCCTTGGTTCAGGAGCCAATCCCACATTTGTAACATTGTTTCCAGTGGGAAAATCAGTTCTGAGTTACAATGTTTCAACTTAAGATGTGGTTTCCAGGAACCAATTGTTTCATAAGTCTGAGGACTGCCTGTACCTATTCCAAGCTGGCTGTGACCGTTGAGATCTTTGAAGTATGTCATAACATAGCCAGAAGGGCAACAACACAAAGTTGTATTGAGTTGCTACTTCCATTTTTAATTTGGGCAAGTGACAATGTTTCCTCTCTTCTAGTTCTTAAAGAGTTTTGTTTTCTGGCTGTAAATTTCATGGACTTCTAGGTGCTGCAAAGATTGATGCACTCAAATTTTACTTCCAAAGATTTGTGTTCCTATTGTGATGTAGGCTAGAGGCTGAGATGTTGCCCTAACTACTGTATAAGATTTGAATATGTAACTTAAAGTCTAGAGTACACTAACACAGGGTTCTGATTCAGGCCTGTTAGACAGACCCAGGGTGTGATTGTTCAATGCTGATATGATCCAAAATATCCCAAAAGTTTGGAATTTAGTACAATTCCTCAGATGTAGGTTTAGTTGTAAATAAATGTGAATTTGGTGTTGTCATCCTTGCTGCTAATCCATTTCACAACATCCCAAAATAGTTTGGCACTGTTTGGTATGATTGATGGTTGGTCGCCAAGGGAGGTGGGAGACTGAAATAGCAGAATAACATGGGCAAAGAGAGAGAAGGCCAGATAGTTGAGATATGTAGTAGCTCTAGCATAGAATGTATCAGCAGATGTGTGGAAGAACTTTTGAAATGTCTGCCTACTGTCCTTCTGGGTCTAGCTAGCACAGTTCATTCTTCATTTGCTTCAGTGCCCAGATTCAGGCACATTTCCAACACTAACAAGAGAGAGAAGGAGAGAGAGAGAATATGCATTATGTTTATTTGTAAAAGAATTACAAATCCTGTGATAATTATCTGAGGAACATTAGCTTTGGAAAGCTTCAGATGTAGCCAGAGTTCAGAGTTCCTTCTCCCTCCAGCACTACGTATGTGTACAACAGGACACAGAGTGCCCTCCTAGTTTATAAGCCTTCTTAGCCTTATGATTGATTTCTCTGTTCTGTTCTGTCCAGATCTGTATCCCTTTCTTACGGGCATGACTACTCCAATAGGCTTCCAGCTCCAACCAAGTGACAGGCACATTACATTTGTGCATTGACCTCATCTGTGCAGCTGACGTAATACTCGTTCCTTTGTCAGAGACATTAAACCCAGGGAAAGGCCTTCGAAGATAAGCCAAGCATTTCTGTAGGCTGTGAAGCTCTGTCAGCTTATTAGGTGCTGTGTGACCTTTGTGAATTTAAGCACAGCAAGGTCAGCTTGACTTTGAAAATTATAGGCAGTGACTGAGATGAATACTTTTTAGAATGACAGCTAGCAAGCTCCAGCAGATTCTTATATCTCATCCCAACCTGAGACTTCACACCTGAGCAGTTTTCACACGGGTTATCTGCTAGGCTTTGGGGTGTCAAGGTCTGATTAACACAGTGACCTTTGCTACTGCTGTTTTTTTCACTGCCCTCTTTCTGCTACAGTGTATTATTGCAGCAAACTATTTTTCCTTCTTGCAGGTCCATTGGGATATTTTCAGTGGCTGTCACTGGAAAGTCAGCAATAAGTAAAATCTTCCCACATGGGAAATCACTGAGCTGTAATCTGGCTGATAACTGTGTTGTATCCGTTAGCAAATGTTAATTTTTTTAAAGTAACCACTCTGTAAGTCTTTTCTCCTCTTAAAAAAATATGCTGCAGCTTGCTTGGTTGCAGTCCTCTGAATACTGGTGGCAGAGGGAAGGCTGGGTCTGTGTGCTGGCAGTCTGAGAATCCTTGATGCGCTGTCTAACCAGGAAGCAAACTGAATCTCAAACTAATGAACCAGACAGAGCCAGGTGCAAGTGATGCACTTGCTCAGGAGATTTGGCCACAAATAAAAGGACCGTGCAGTTACAGTGTGTTTGCTGCCCTCAGGAAATCAGAAAATATCCTCCTGTAAACCTAGTGCCTCACATGCTTAAAGGCCACTAAATATTTTACTTTTGTGAACAGCCCAATCCTACTATCTATCAATATTGTCTGTACTGAGTGCCCTTTCTGGCAGGCCTCCTGCAGTGTCTCAAACTGCTTTGAAATGCCGCAACAGGCATGTATTTGCTCATGTGGATGCGACCATATAGTGCAAACTCTATCTGTTCCTCTGCACTTATTCATGCTTTTAATTCTGACTTTTTCATCAGGTTACTGTCTTTCCTTTCCAATGTGTTCCATTTTGAGAATCACCCTAAAAGGATATGTTAGTTGAGTCTAGTCTGATTCATCTACCTGTCAACAGCTCTGTGCATGTGTTTTCCCACTGGTTAGTGTTGGGAATCTAGCAAGATATTTGGCTAATCTTTGGGATGATTCCTGGATGAGCAGCAATTACATTTTACTCTTGGGATTACCATTGGGCGTGTCAACATGTACACCAATCTGCGCAGTTGGTACTGTGCAGTCATTTAGCAGAGTACCTGCTGGTACTTCACAGTCCTGGCAGTGCACGGGTCATTTCCAACCCTGTTGTGCAGTAACAATGAGCTACTGCGCAGTAGTTCATTGCTACTGTGCAGTAACGGTAGCATTACTGTTAGTGCCTGCCAGTGCTACGTTGCCATAGCAACAAGCTATGTCATTGTAGCTCATCACTATGGCGATGTAGCATCTCATGTAGATGTGCCCAATGATTGTGTAAGTTGAACCGAGACAAGAAAAGAGCTTGGGTCTAGAGTTTGGATTTGGATCCAAAGGGTCAGGGCAGTGTTCTCCAACCGTTTCCAGCCCAAGGCACACTTACATAAATAAAAATTTTCTGCGGCACACCTGTTAAGGCAATCCCCATTCTCATACCTATTGTAGCTCATTGCTTTGGCAAAATTCCACAGCACGCCTATTCATTTCTGATGGCACAGTTTTGTGCCATGGCACACTGGTTGGAAAACACTGGGTTAGGGTAGTGGAAAGCTGTCTTTTTTTGGCTTAGCATAGATCTAGGCATCTGGATCTGAATGTGAGTGTTATATGGTTTCTGTGGTGTTCATGCAGCTAAATGTTTGCAGGAACTACACCTCCTACTAATCACTGGCACATAGAAATGTTCTCTTTTAACAAAAAAAAACAAGTATCCAATTCTTTTGGGGGTCATGACTTTGATACCTGGTGAGGACCCTGGCATCTCTTTATATACAAGCACAGTGTGTTGCTGTGATCTGATGTTTGAGCCTATTTCTAATCATGGTTAGTTTCTGTGGGCACTAAACAGGTAGAGAGTTTCGGGTAGGCTGCATAACCCCAAACCTTGTACATTCATTGTTAGAAGAACCAAGCAAACATTTTCTTCCCTTAAATGCCTTGGTACGTTTCTTCTCCAGCACACTCAGCCTAAGGCTTACAGGCCCAAATCCAACCTGAGTTAAGTCTTCCAAGCACCTAATTAACTGCATACATTTGCCCAGGTGGAAATAAAATAGTACTTATTCAGGGGAAACAGAACAGTAAATCTAAGTCCAGTGTTTAAAATGCAAATGAAGAATTAAGAAGCAAGCAGCTTGAGTTATTATTAATCTTCCAGTCTCTGGTGTTGTCAGTCCTTCCCCTTTCAGGAACACCAAAAATCCTCTTAATTTTTTTTAAATGTAATTTTTATGACAGTTTCTAAATTATTACCTGCACAATAATGTCTGCAAGATTAGCCCTGGAAATATTAGAAAGAAGGAGTTTCAGTCTGTGAAGGCAGAGCTTGAATGCTTCTGGCATGGTGCTTGTGAGTGACAGCGCACTATTATTCCACTTCACTGGCAGAAAAATGGGGCTCAGTCTCAGATGATCCATCTGCATCCTGCTGGAACAATGGGGAAATCTTTACTTTCAAAGAGGATGAAGGTGTCAGAGTAACTTCAGACAAAACAGATGGGCTTTCTGGATTTAGTCTCCAAATTGAGAGACTTCCAAAAAAATATAGGAAGATTGGCAGGAATTGAAACTCTCTTGCTGGTGCGAGTGTTTGCTATGAGAGATCCTGTTCAAATGCTTTCTTAGGGCCAACTCCTGGTTCTACTAAATTCAATGGGAGTTTGGAAATTCACTTTGGCTGTGACCAGGCTGATGGATATGAAGGAAACAACAGTATCTCAGTGATGAATTGACATCCCCTCCTAGTTCTTTTCAGTGCTCTTTTGAATGAAGCACCTAGTTTTCTAAAATCTGTCTCCAAACTGTCCTTGTGGAGGTGTTCAGCTGGGATTCAGCTGCAGTTTGCAGAGCACATCAAAGAAATGAGGAGAAAAGGAACAGTATTAAAGTTTGCTGGCTGCTGTTGAACATGCCTGTCCCCTCCCACTCTCTTGCAGCTAGTTTACACTGGCATCGAAGGTGGTCAGTCAGACAACTTGTGTATTGCTGCCAGTCCTGCTTCAGGGATCAGACAGCAACAGCCTGCTGAATAGTGCTTGCACCTGTTTCTTCTTTTTCAGAAATGAACACTTTCCTCTAAAAAAAGAACGGGGGTGGGGAAGAGAGCGAGAGCTAGAGAGAGAGAGCAAGCACGGTCCTTGGCTAAACACTGACGTTCTACTTTCAGTTTGGCCCACCGAAGTAAAGAAGATCACATTGCTCAATGCATCTGGAATCAGACTGGTATTAGTTACCGTGGAAATTGTCAATTTCTAGTGGGGAAATTTTGAGATGACTGATCACCATTGATCCAGAAGGTTGCTGCTGAGACCAAGGTTAAGGATTTGCTAATAAAAGAATACTTGCTTTGCTGGTAACTCACAGATAGCAACCGAGAAAGTCTATGTTTAATAAAATGTTATTTCCTTGCTCAGTCCCTCGGAACCATCATTTTGGATATGGAACAGGGATTAAATTCATCTCTTGATGTAAACCTATTGATTTCAGTAAAGTTACAATAGTTATGAATTTGGCCAAACAGTGTCAAATACCTGTCTCTGAAACTTATTTCTGGTTTTAGCTTTTCACTTTCCTACATTTTGAGTCTTTTAGACTGTTTTTCTCTTTATCCTTTTCTTTTTTGCAGTTACTGCTGCCTCATTTACCCATCCCTCACATTTTTAAAGATGCAGACATTGATACAGTTCTCCTAAAGTTGTGTATAACCTCTCATTTACAGTAACTTTAGGCATACTCAAAAATATCATCTTCAAGTAAACAATAGGCTTAATTTATTATCTTGTGCTCCCTCTGCCATGATGGAGCAGAACAGAACTTTTATATACATAAGTCATACAAAAACAAACACATTAGGATTGTTTTAAACCAAGGATGCTCAATTCCCAGCATGCAGGACAAATCTGGAGTCATGTCATCCGGCCTGTAAGGGTTCCCACAGATCTGAAAATTTGGTGGCAAGGAAGCAGTGGCAGCATTAAATGCCACTCTCCTTCTGCCAAATTTCCAGACCCATGGGGATCAACTCTTCCCAATCCTCACTTAAACAAAACTTCCATTGTGCTCATTGACAGCGTCATAACTATCTAAGTAAATAATGTCAAAGTAAGTGATGTTAGATCCAACACCTTTTTATTTAATTAATTTACATACACTCTATATGTGTATGTAATCAGCCTGGTCAAGCTCTTGTTCCTGATTAGGAGGTCTGTAGTAGACTCCTACCATTGTGTCCCCTGAGAACGTGGCACAGGGGACACAATGGTAGGAGTCTACTACAGGCCTCCTAATCAGAAACAAGAGCTTGACCAGGAATTCACCAAAGAACTGGCTGAGGCTGCATGCTCTCAGTGCATGGTTGTCACAGGAGTCTTCAACTACCCAGACAGCTTGTGGGAAGAGCACTCAGCCAAATCCGAATGGTCACAAAACTTCCTCATATGTGTGGATGAGCTCTATCTGACTCAAGAAGTCTATGCACTGACAAGAGGTACAGCGCTGCTCAACCTGGTACTGGAAAAGGGGGATGATCTAGTCAGTGACCTAATAACCGAATGGAAGCTGGGAGACAGTGTCCATGAGCTGATCACTTTCACTATTCACTGCAAAGCTGGCAAGTCAGTCAGCAGTGCAGAAGTCCTCAGCTTTAGGGAAGCTGACTTTGATAAGCTCAGGAGGCTTGTTGTCGAGGCCCTAAGGGACCACGACTTGACAGGCAGCGATGTTCAGGATGAGTGGTTGCTCCTCAAGGGAGTGATCCTGAAAGCACAAGCAATGTCCAAACCATCTCAGAGGAAAGGTAGCAAAAGGGCACAGCAACCCTCTTAGCTCTGCAGGAAACTCATGTATGTCCTGTGTCTAAAAAGAGAGACCTATAAAGGATGGAAGACTGGAATCACCACAAAGGAGGAGTATTCTGCACTGGTCCACACCTGTAGAGAGCGAACCAGGAAAGCCAAAGTTGCAACCAAACTCCAACTGGCCACATGTATCAAGGACAATAAAAAGCCCTTCTTCAGATATGTGAGAAGTTGGAAGAAAAGCAAAGGGTAACATTGGACACCTGCTAAACCAAATGGGACAACTGACAACCAACACATAGGAAAAAGCCAACCTGCTTAATGGGTATTTTTCATCATTTTTTTACCAGCCCAAAGGGACTGCCCTGCTTAACACAATGCGGGATGACCAGGGTGAGTGTAAATTTATACCTTACATTGCTGTAGACCATGTAATGGAACACCTTGAGAGGCTGGACACCTTCAAGTCACCAACAGTTTGGCATTCAGTTTTTCTCAGTAGTTTTTAGTAGTTTATTTATCCAGTTGAAGGCACACACCAACAGTTTTCCAGTACTTTTAAGGGTCACAAGCCCTTGGGTGGATAGGATTAAAATTCAAAGGTAGCTTTCTTAATTGAAAAATTGAGCTATCAACAACAGAATAAAGATCAGATGGATGCAGAGTGCAATGCATGGCAAAGAAAAAACAGATGTACAAATACAGACTAGGGGATAGCTGGATGGTCAGTAGCACTGCCAAGAAGGAGCTGGAGGTTTTGGTGGATCACAGCTTGGTTCACCAATGGGATATTGTCACAAGCACATGTGACATTGGGTTCCATCAGCAGCATTCTTGTGTACAAAACACAAGGGGCCTTGATAATACCCACTCCTTGGCACCAGTTAGATTTCCACTGGAGCTTTGAGCACCTCAGTTTCAGAAGGATGCAGAGCAGCTAAAGAAGGGTCCGTCCAAAGGTAAGCAATGAAAATAACAAAAGGGTTGGGAAGCAACCTGTGTGAGGGAAGACTGAGAAACTAGCCATATAACTTGGAGAAGATGGAGGACATGATAGTTGAACAGCCACCATAAAGAAGTTGTGAAACATTGCTGTCCTTTGCTGCAATGGGAGATGGAGCAATGGGTTTAAGCTGCAACAAAGCAGATTTAGAACAAATCTCAGGAAAATATATTTCTGGTTCTAACAGGAGTAGGGGAATGAGAGATGCTGCTCAGGGAAGTTGCAGAATCTTTCTCACTGAAGGTCTTGGAGCAAAGACTGGACTGAGCATCCATCTGGGATGGTTTAGGAACAATGAATCCTGAATCTGTGCAGGGGATTGGGCTAGATGATCATTGAGGTCCCTGCCAGCCCTTGATGCTAAGGATGTACATGGTTCCATGATTTTTTTTTTTTGTTCTAACACTTTGTCTTTTTAAACCCTAAACAACAGTGTAAGGAATGCTTGAGACAATAGAATTTAACACAACTAAACTGTTACCTAGAGAAAGATGTCGGGTAGTTACTTGTATTATGGCAGGTCTTTGCTGATACAAGAATTGTGATGTGTTGGCCCAGTAGAAGCCAAGCAAATCAGCCCCTGCCCTGAAGAGTTTGCTATCAAAATGTAGAAAAGGGGCACAGAGCAAGGGAAAGAGAGTGATGTTATTGCCACTTTAAATATGGGAACAGAACCATAGGGCTCAAAAGCCTTGCCCAAAGTCACAGTGGGTGCATCTGCATAAGACACTGACTGTGTAGTAGTCGAAAAATACCGCGCAGTAGCAAATAATAGCATGGACAGTGCTAATATGCTACTGCACAGTATTATTAGGCTACTGTGCATCACCTAAAAGACATTTGCCAGCACTGTTGCACAGTAACTCTGGTTACTGCACATTTATTTAGTACTTGCTAATACAAGTACTAAATAAATGCACAATAACCACTCATGCAGACTCACCCAGTGGGTATGTATATGGCAGAGCCAAGGACAGAACATAGATTTTCTGAGCTTCCGTCTACTGTCTTAACTACCAGATGATCCTTCCTATTGTCTTTCTCTGTAATTGTTAATAGAAAAAAAAAATCCCTAATACAATGCTGAGGAGGGAAATGAGACAAAGGTGCCATTATTTCTCTCTGGTTTCTTATGCCTCCAGAACCTGTCACTAAAATTATTAATAATTACTCATTTATGCAGAAAATAATGGGGAAAGAGATGAACCACACTGTGCTCGTCACTGATGATTTATTGCATTTTTCAGAAAATCAAGAGGAATATTGGCTAGTATTGAAATAGAGAAGGAGTTTGGGATGAAAATTGGCTTGAATGTAAGTTGGGAAATCCTAAGTGCTAATCATGAGAGATGAGGGGAGAAAACAAAAGGTGGATAATACTGCCCTTTTTCAGTAACCGAAAAAAGATGTTTGCTCTGTGAAGAACATCCGTACAGTAGATTTAACTAGATTTTAAAAGGTGGCTGTACCCGCCGCCGCTCGACCAGGAGATCACGCGCCGCTTTCGCCCGGGCCCCAGATCTCGCCCACCCGGGCTTTGCTGATGCGCCCCAAAGTTTACCCCGATTGGTATCAAGGGGGACCCCAAAACTCGCCTGCCACAACTTTGATGACATCTTCAGTGGGGGGTCTTCCCTTGGGGTATCCCTCGGTGCTGACGCGTTCCTCCGCGGGCAATCTCGGGGCTCCGTCCTCCCCTACACCCCGGCCATTCGCCACCTTAGGGTCTTCCTGTTCTGGCCTCTACTCCGTCCTTGGCTTGCCTCCCTCTTGCCTCAAACCTCTGGCCGTCAACAGCGGTCCTCGGGCCGGGCGTACCTCCAGCAGAGCCGCTGACTTGGCCCCTCCAGCAGAGCCGCCGACTTGGCCCCTCCCTCTCTGGGGTGCTGCTGGCCTCTTCGCTGCCTCTACCGGTGATGCCGCGGTTACCCTCACCGTTGGCTCCGCGGTACGGGGCCCCACCAGCCCCTTCCTGGGTACTGCTGCCGGCCCTGCCCCTGGCTCCGCTGCCAGCTTCCCCACCAGCTGTGCCCCACCTCACGGAGCTGGCTCTTCCCCTCCACGTGCTGCTCCCGGCTGCACTGCTGCACTGCTCGCAGCCGTCCTTGTCAGTTTCCTCCTCCGTCCCGCCCTTGGCAGGTGGCAGCTGCTTCCCCGCCTGCTGGGGCTCCGCGCTCCAGCTCTCTCCTCTCAGCCGCCTCGTTGTCTCGGCGGGGCCGCCTTTTGTCTCTCCCGGCCGGCGTGCCCTGCCCCCGCCGCTCAGCCGCAGCCGGATAAATGCCCGGCTGACGGCCCGCGCCGGCGTGTGGACTCCTTTTGGCTCCTCCGGCCCTGCGGGAGGTAAGCGGGACCCTTTGCCGCCACGGGGGTCTCCCAGCGTCCCCGCTCCCCTGGGACACAACCCCCCCTCCCAAGATGCCTTGGGGCGCTCCTATTTTACCTTTCCGGGATACATCGGGGGAGTTGTCCGCCTCGTTCGTCTGCGGTCCCCTTGCTTCGCCTGAGTTGCTGCTGTTGCACCTAGACAGGAAGTCCACCACAGTGTTTGATTTCCCTGGCCTGAACACGATTTGGAACTTGTAAGGCTGTAGGGCCAATGCCCGTTGGGTGATCCGGGCATTATCATTCCTGGCAGTGCTTAGCCATCGGAGCGGGGCATGGTCCATTACTAGCTTGAATTCTCGGCCCATTAAATAATATCGGAAATGGTCCACGGCCCACCAAATGGCCAAACATTCCCTCTCTATTGTGGCGTACCTCTTTTCTGCCGGTGTCAACTTGCGGCTGGCATATGCTATAGGTCTCTCAATTCCTTCCACCTCCTGCATGAGGACGGCCCCCACTGCTGTTTCGGACGCGTCCGTCTGTAAAACGAAAGTTTTTCTAAAGTTAGGAGCGTGCATTATCACGTCCTTGCAGAGGGCCTTTTAAAATTTTCTAAAGCATTGTTCCATCTGCTCCGTCCATGTTACCGCCCCGTTCTTCCTCCCCTTCAATGCCTCTGTCAAGGGAGCCGTCAGTTCCGAAAAGTGGGGCACGAACCTCCGGTAATAGTTGGTCAGCCCCAGGAATGATCGGAGCTGACAGCAATTTTGAGGGGCTGGGAAATCCCGTACCGTCTCTACCTTGTCGGCCAGGGGTCTGATAGTGCCTCTGCCCACCAGGAATCCTAGGTATTTGGTCTCCCTTTTCGCTAAGGCGCATTTCTGTGGGTTTGCTGTAAGCCCTGCCCGTCGTAGCTCTGACAACACGGCCCAGAGGGCCTGCTTATGGTGCATCCAGGTTGGCGAGTATATAATAATGTCGTCGATGTAGGCCTCCGCGTACCCTGCGTGGGGGGCCAGCAGTTGGTCCATCAACTGCTGGAAAGTTGCGGCCGCCCCATGTAACCCGAAGGGCATCCTTACGAATTCATATAGGCCCCAGGGCGTGCTGAAGGCTGTCTTTGGCCGGTTGGCTGGGGCCACTGGGATTTGCCAGTATCCCTTGGCCATGTCCAGCGTTGATATATATTGGGCCCCTCCGATTCTCTCTATTAACTCGTCTACCTGGGGCGTGGGGAATGCGTCGAAGGCTGCCAGTGTGTTTAACCTTCTATAATCAACACATAGTCGCAGCGACCCGTCTGGCTTTCGTACGGGGAACAGTGAGCTTCTCCAAGGGCTTCGGGAAGGTCTCACCACTCCCAGTTGCAGCATGGAGTCCACCTCCTCCTGCACGGCGTCTAGCAAGTGGTGCGGAATGGGCCTCTGCTTCTCTCTTACTATAGCCCCAGGAGGTGTCTTAATGGTATGCATTGTGCCACGGACCCACCCCGGCTCTTTGCAGAACACATCCCGGAATTTCCGAATTACCTTCCATGTTTCCTGCTTCTGTGGTTCCGACAAGTCTTCCCCTATCTCGATTAGCTGCTCTACCCCGCCGGGCGGCGTCACATCTCGCTGTGGCCCTTGGGGCCCCAAATCCTCCCCTTCCGTCTCCCCGAACGTTACCCAGCCCGTCGATTCTTTCCATTCCCACAGCAAATTTACATGGAAGATTTGTTTCTCTCGGCGATGTCCTGGCCGGTGCACTTCGAGATCCTATGGCGAGTCGGGCCTGTGGACTACGAAGGGGCCTTGCCATTGTGTTAGGAAACGGCTCGTGGACGTGGGTAATAACACTAGTACTCGCTGCCCCGGTTTGAAGGCCCGCTCCTTGGTGCTGTCGTCGTATCTCTTCTTCTGCCACGCCTGGGCGTTTCTCAAATTCTCGCGAGCTATGCTCTGGGCCATTCGTATCCTCTGTTGGAAAGCCTGGCAATACCCTGCTGGGTCCTGCAGGCCCCCGGCATCCCTCTCCCACTCTTCTCGGAGGACCTGCAGCCATCCTCTCGGGCGATGCCCGAGGACTAGCTCAAACGGGGAAAATTTCATGGAGTCCTGGGGGGTATCTCTGAGTGAGAATAGGACTAACAGCAACAGTAAATCCCACTTCCGAGGATCTTCTTGGATACACCATTTCAATACTCTCTTTAGGGTGCCATTAAGGCATTCCACCAGCCCGTTGGTTTTGGGGGTGGTACACCGAGGTCCGTATCTGCCGTATTTGCAGGGTCCAACACACCACCTTCATGACGCCGGACATGAAGTTCCTGCCCTGGTCGGTCAGGATTTCTTTAGGGACCCCCATTCTCGCGACCCACTTTATCAATTCTTCTGCCACCCAGGGGGCCATTGCGGTTCGCAACGGGATGGCCTCAGGGTACCGTGTCGCATAGTCCACCATGACTAGAATATACTGGTGGCTGGAACTGCTACGGGGTAAGGGTCCCACAATGTCCAGGGCTACCCTCGCGAAGGGGGTGTCTATGACCGGCATTGGCTGTAAAGAGGCCTTAGCAGGGTGCTCAGTCCAGGTCTTCTGGCACTCTGGGCAGGCTGCACATTGGCAGGCCACCTCCTCTCCCATCCCGGGCCAAAAGAACCATCGCCCTACCTTGGCCAGGGTTTTATCTCGCCCCAAATGGCCTCCCACCGGGCTCGCATGGGCGAGTTGCCAGACCACCTGGCGGAGCTGTCTCGGGACCACTAGCTGCACTTCTGCGGGGCCCTCCCGCCTGGGCCCTGGCACGTGATAGAGGAGGTGATTTCTTACCTCGAACTGGGGTTGCTCTTTTCTGGGTGACGCGGCCTCATCCCGGCCCTCGTGGGCTCGTCTCCAGAGGGTCTCGAGCTCCGGGTCCTCGTTCTGCGCCTCCCAGAACTGTTGGCTACTGGTGATATGGCTTGGGTCGAAGTTCATGTGTCCCTCAATGTCAGTCAGGTCTGCTTCTTCCTCGTCCAGCCACCCTTCGCTGGCTCCCATTTTTTTTTGGGTGAGTTCTACATCTCTTACTCATTCTAGCACATCGTAGAGGGGTGTCCAATCCCGTCCTAGTAGCATCTCACACGCCATCTTCGGTGCCACTCCTACGAGTAGTTCCCCTTGGTGCTCCATGATGCGCAGCTGTATCCATTGTCACTGTATGTGTTCGGCCTCACCATGGAGGCAGGTCACCGTCACTGGTAGGGCCTCCCTTCCGTCTCGCCATCGGACTATGTTGGCTCTTACCATAGATTGGGCGCACCCGGAGTCAAGAGTGGCCCATACCGGCCGGCTGCCCACCCAGACTTTGAGAGTCAGGCGGCTCCACGTTGCGTTTCCCTCACAGCTGGCGTAGCTGCAGTCCATAGGTTCCCCCACCTCCGCACTGCGGCGCCGGTCAGGGAAGCCTCTGGATTGGGTAGCTGGGACCCACCGCACAGCGGGTTGCGTGGGGCATTCTCGCGAGAGGTGTCCCCTCTGCCCGCAGCGGAAGCACACTATGTCTCTACCGACCCCCCGGATAGGGGCCCACCGCCGTTCAGCTTCTTTCAGTGGCAGTGACGCTGGCCTCGGGTTTCTTCTTTCCTTCGGATAATTCGCCTCTGCCGCCGTGTAGGCTTCTGCCAGTTTTAACGCTTCCTCACAATTTCGAGGGGCGTGTTGTCGCACCCAGCATTGTGTCCTCTCGTCCAGGTCAATCTGGAACTGCTCCAAAATGACCTGATCCACCAGGTCCTCGCGGTCGGACCCCACCGGGCTCACCCATTTGTCGAGCAGGTCCCGCAGCAGCTGTAGTAGCACCTGGGAACGCTACTCGTCGGGCCCTTTCTTAGCCCTGAACAGGTGTCGGTAATAGTCTGGGCTAATCTCCAGCCGATAGAGTATTGCTTGTTTCACCCGTTTGTAGTCCCGGGCCTTCTCTCACGGGATGGCTCGGTAGGCCGCCTGCGCCACCCCGACTACCAGGGCTCCCAGCTGGCTGGCCCAATGCTCCTGGGGAAGGCCGGTCATCAAGGCGTGACGCTCGAAGGCCTCTGTGTATGCCTCGGGGTCATCCTCCTTCGTCATCTTCGGCATCTTAAAGGATACCTGGCATCGCCTGAACCATCCTGCTGTTGGTCAAACATCTGCTGCTGGGAGCCGACAATTTCTGTAAGGGCCTGTAGGTTTTGTCCCAAAACCTCGATCGCTGTCATCGGCACGGGTTGGGCCCCGGCATAGGCCGCCATTTCTGGGTCTTCCATGTTCCCGGCCAATGCACCACTTTGTACCCACCGCCGCTTGACCAGGACATCATGCGCCGCTTTCGCCCGGGCCCCAGATCTCGCCCACCCGGGCTTTGCTGATGCGCCCCGAAGTTTACCCCGATTGGTATCAAGAGGGACCACTAAAGATGAATATACCTCCTCTGCTCGTGCTTGTAGGGAGGCAGTTAGGCGGGCCAAAGCTACCATGGAGCTGAGGATGGCAACCCAAGTAAAAGACAACAAGAAATTGTTATTTAGCTATATTGGGAGTAAAAGGAAGGCCCAGGGAGGAATAGGACCTCTGCTAAATGGGCAGAAACAATTGGTGACAGACAGGGGGGACAAGGCTGAACTCCTCAACGAGTTCTTTGCCTCAGTGTTCCTAAGTGAGGGGCACAACAAGTCTCTCACTGAGGTTGTAGAGAGGCAGCAGCAAGGCGCCAGACTTCCATACATAGATCCTGAGATGGTGCAGAGTCACTTGGAAGAACTGGATGCCTTTAAGTTGGCAGGCCCGGATGAGCTCCATCCGAGGGTGCTGAAGGCACTGGCCGACATCATTGCAGAGCCACTGGCGGGAATATTCGAATGCTCGTGGTGCACGGGCCAAGTCCCAGAGGATTGGAAAAGGGCTAACGTGGTCCCCATTTTCAAGAAGGGGAGGAAGTCTCCTTCTATGACCAGGTTATGAAACGCCTGGACACAGGAGGAGGGGTGGATGTTGTATACTTAGACTTCAGGAAGGCCTTCAATACGGTATCCCACCCCATACTGGTGAACAAGTTAAGAGGCTGTGATGTGGATGACTACACAGTCCGGTGGGTGGCGAATTGGCTAGAGGGTCGCACCCAAAGAGTCGTGGTGGATGGGTCGGTCTCGACCTGGAAGGGTGTGGGCAGTGGGGTCCCGCAGGGCTCGGTCCTTGGATCGATACTCTTTAATGTCTTCATCAGTGACTTGGACGAGGGAGTCAAATGTACTCTGTTCAAGTTTGCAGATGACACAAAGCTATGGGGAGAAGTGGACACGCCAGAGGGCAGGGAACAGCTGCAGGTAGACCTGGATAGGTTGGACAAGTGGGCAGAAAACAACAGGATGCAGTTCAACAAGGAGAAATGCAAAGTGCTGCACCTAGGGAGGAAAAATGTCCAGCACACCTACAGCCTAGGGAATGACCTGCTGGGTGGCACAGAGGTGGAAAGGGATCTTGGAGTCCTAGTGGACTCCAAGATGGACATGAGCCGGCAGTGTGACGAAGCCATCAGAAAAGCCAATGGCACTTTATCGTGCATCAGCAGATGCATGACGAATAGGTCCAGGGAGGTGATACTTCCCCTCTATAGGGCTCTGGTCAGACTGCAGTTGGAGTACTGCGTGCAATTCTGGGCGCCACACTTCAAGAAGGATGTGGATAACCTGGAGAGGGTCCAGAGAAGGGCAACTCGTATGGTCAAGGACCTGCAGACCAAGCCCTATGAGGAGAGACTAGAGAAACTGGACCTTTTCAATCTCTGCAAGAGAAGGTTGAGAGGCGACCTTGTGGCTGCCTTTAAGTTCATCACGGGGGCACAGAAGGGAATTGGTGAGTATTTATTCACCAAGGTGCCCCCGGGGGTTACAAGAAACAATGGCCACAAGCTAGCACAGAGCAGATTTAGATTGGACATTAGGAAGAACTTCTTCACAGTTCGAGTGGCCAGGGTCTGGAACGGGCTCCCAAGGGAGGTGGTGCTCTCCCCTACCCTGGGGTCTTCAAGAGGAGGTTAGATGAGTATCTAGCTGGGATCATCTAGACCCAGCAATCTTTCCTGCTTATGCAGGGGGTCGGACTCGATGATCTATTGAGGTCCCTTCCGACCCTAACATCTATGAATCTATGAATAAAACTCGCCTGCCACGACTTTGATGACATCTTCAGTGGGGGGGTCTTCCCTTGGGGTATCCCTCAGTGCTGACGCGTTCCTCCGCGGGCAATCTCGGGGCTCCGTCCTCCCCTACACCCCGGCCATTCGCCACCTTAGGGTCTTCCTATTCTGACCTCTACTCCGTCCTTACCTTGCCTCCCTCTTGCCTCAAACCTCTGGCCATCAACAGCGGTCCTCGGGCGGGGCATACCTCCAGCAGAGCCGCCGACTTGGCCCCTCCAGCAGAGCCGCCGACTTGGCCCCTCCCTCTCTGGGGTGCCGCTGGCCTCTTCGCTGCCCTTACCGGTGATGCCGCGGTTACCCTCACCATCGGCTCCACGGTACGGGGCCCCGCCAGCCCCTTCCTGGGTACTGCTGCCAGCCCTGCCCCTGGCTCCGCTGCCGGCTTCCCCACCGGCTGTGCCCCACCTCACGGAGCTGGCTCTTCCCCTCCACGTGCTGCTCCTGGCTGCGCTGCTGCACCGCTCACAGCCGTCCTTGTCAGTTTCCTCCTCCGTCCCGCCCTCGGCGGGTGGCAGCTGCTTCCCCGCCTGCTGGGGCTCCGCGCTCCAGCTCTCTCCTCTCAGCCGCCTCATTGTCTCGGCGGGGCCGCCTTTTGTCTCTCCCGGCTGGCGTGCCCCGCCCCCGCCACTCAGCCGCAGCTGGATAAATGCCCAGCTGACGGCCCGCGCCGGCGCGTGGACTCCTTTTGGCTCCTCCGGCCCTGCGGGAGGTAAGCGGGACCCTTTGCCACCACGGGGGTCTCCCGGCGTCCCCGCTCCCCTGGGACAGTGGCATTGCACCCAACTCAGATTATAGAGGATTGAGGCCAAGATTGGCTGATTAGTGGGTATATTGCACAAAGGCGACCAGAATTATGACTCTTCCAAAGACTCTTTATATTATGGTAGTTTATCCCCTTGTAAATAATGACACACCTTTTAAAAGTGTTCTGTTTAGATCTTTCATTAAAACAGGGACACAGAAGTGAACCTGAAAAAAGCAAATCAAGGCAGCATGGTGCTTCCTGATTATAGTATTAGTTAACAAATTCAGTTCGGCCTGTGCTGCCTAAATGATCAGTCATTTGTACAGTTTGGTAAAACTGGCCTGCTCAGTACACTTACGTATATAGCATCAGTCATACATCTGAAAGAGTGTTATATTTTCTGACAGGACTGGCAAACCACTAAGATTGGGGAAAGCTAATTTCTACAGCCTCTATCACTCAGCATCTGTCCCTAAGCCTGCTAGTAGTCTGCTTAGAAAGACTGAGAATAAAATCATAACAGAACAATGGCCCAAATCTATTTTGGGCATAAATAAATCCATTGATTTCAACAGAGTTACAGTGGATTTGAATTTGGTCCATAACAGTCGGTTGGGACATTTGCTGCATTTTTGTGTCAATAATAGATTTAGAAGAGACTTGTGAGGAGTTTGCAGGTTTTTCACACCTGCAGCTGTGTCAAGTTCACTTTGAGATAGGATCCAGATCTGACACAGAATTTTATTTTAAGGGTGCTAGTATGGAGTCTTATCTCAGGTAAAAAACCATTATTTGTTTGTCTGGAAAACTAACTGGAACATTGACAAAGGGATTTGCTTATTGTATTTACCTAATGAATAGGCTTGCAGGATTGTGCAAGGTTAAGGGTGTCTTTTGACTTTTAATTGATTTAAATGTTCAGGATTGTACTAAATTAGGAGTGTTAGCAATTTAGTAGTATAAAAAGTAAATATCCATAAATCAATAAACCATGCCTTTATGCAAGCAGATAGTAGCCATCCTCATTGACAAAGCAGTATCTCAGAGCTCCATGCATACAAATAAACACATGCGTGTACACATGGTGGCCTCTGCAGAAGCTGGGGACTCTGCTGGTAATGCTGTACTGGGAGGGGGATTGGAGGGGTAGGACTCTACTCAGTTCCAGCCAGGGCAAGGGCCAAGCTCCCGTGGAACCCGACCCAGTCCAGCCTCCACAGGAGTTTGGCCCCTTCCCCAATCATGCAGGGGCCAAACTCCCGCAGAATCTGGCAAGGCCCAGCCCATCTGTGACTGGTCAGGGGCCAAACTCCCGTGGAGCCTGGCCCAGCCCAGCCCCTGTCTGGGGGGCCAAACTCCCATGGAGGCTGGCCTGGGCCAAGCTCTGGGGGAGTTTGACCTTTGCCCTGGCTGGGACCTGGGCAGAGCAAGCAGCTGGCAGCACTGGGTTCCCAGGCACTATCAGCCCTTCCCCTCCAACCTCCACTCCTAGCAGAGCCTTACCAGCATGGCCCCCACCTGCTGTACGTGTGCTTGCATATGTGCAGCACCCCTGCTCTGGATTTCTTTACCTCAGTCTCAGATTTTGTTTAATGTCTCCTTTATGTAAATTTTGATCATTACCAACAGAAATATTTTTCCATTGATGTGCGTGAGGTGAAATTGATGTTTATCAATGTCTATCAATAAAAATTGAATCCTGCCAAGCCTACTAATAAACAATAGCAAACATTGTGGAGATGCATATGGAAGTACTTATGCAAAGCATATCAGAGAACCCCCAATCAGATTAAAATGTAGGTGTTGTATGAGTCCAGAAGAATAGTTAAATACCGACTCAGTACTATGAAGGGTGCTACAGCACAGTTTTCTCACCTGAACATGTGTTGTTGTTGCCTTGACATAAAAATCTTAGGGTCAATACTTCTTCTATAATGGAAACATAAGAAGTACCATACCATGGCAGACCAATGATGAATCCAACCCAGTATCCAGTCTGACAGTGGCACTAATGGATGCTTTAGAATAGGGATGACCAAAATGTAGCCCACAGGTCAGATCTGAGTTGTGGAGCTATATTATCCAGTTTCATAGATTTCATAGACATTAGGGCTGGAAGGGACCTTGTGAGATTATTGGGTCCAGCCCCCTGCCCAAAGGGCAGGAAGTCAGCTGGGGTCAGATGACCGCTCAGCCTCTTCTCATAAGTCCTGCTCTCTTGACCCATAATCATGTACGTGGCTCTCCTCTGAACTCTCTCAAGCTTCTCCATGTCTTTTCTAAAGTGTGGAGCCCAGGATTGGATGCAGTACTCCAGCTGCGGCCTCACCAAGGACGAGTAAAGTGGGAGGATGACTTCTTGCATCTTGCTTTGAGATGCATTGGTAGATGCTAGCCAGAGTTTTATTTGCTTTGCTGGCTGCAGCATCACATTGGTGGCTCATGTTAATCTTGTGATCAATCATGACCCCCAAATCTCTTTTGGTCATGGTGCTAGTGAGTGTAGCACTTCCAAGCCTGTAAGTATGATATAGTTCTTTCTCCCAAAGTGGAGCACCTTGCATTTCTCTGTGTTGAATGTCATCAGGTTTTGATCCTCCTGCCTTGTGAGCCTGTCCATGTCAGCCTGAATCCCCAGTCTATCCTCTAGAGCAGTGGCTCCCAACTTTGGGTCGCAACCCAAATCAGGGTCGTGCGGGATCCACCCCTCATTCTGCGCCTCCCACCTGCGGGGCTTTCCTAGAGCACGGTTCATGTGGTTCTCACCGCTGCTGCCCCCCACGATCCCAGCCTGGCCCAGACTCTGCTGGTGCTACTAGGCATGAGTGAATCGGCAGCGGGGCTGGGGCAGGGGTCACTACCTGGATTTAGGGTCACAGCAAAAAAAGTTTGGGAGCCATTGCTCTAGTGTGACCACACTTCCCCATAATTTGGTATCATCTGTGAACTTAGCCAGTCTGCTTCAGACACTCGAATCCAGATCATTTATGAATCTATTAAAGAGTACTAGTCCAAGTACTGGCCTCTGGGGGATGCCACTGGTCAGCATGTGCCAAGTTGACTTGGTTGTTTATCACTCTCTGGGTCTGACCATGGAGCCAGTTCCCCAGCCATCGGACCATAAATTTGTCAAGGCTGCAGGTCTTCAATTTTACCATGAGGACATCATGGGAGATCAACTCAAAGCTTTTTTGAAATCCAAGTAAATGACATCAACTCTCTTCTCCCTTGCATCACCTGGTCATAGAAGGAAATAAGGTTGGGCAAGCAAGGCCTACCGACAACAAAGCCATGTTGGCTGTCTCTCAGAATGTTGCCTTCTGTTAGCCTGTTGTTGATGGATTCTTTGATAATTTTTTCCAAGATCTTTCCAGGGATTGAGGTCAAACTGATTGGTCTGTAGTTCCCTGGATCTTCCTTCCTTCCTTTCTTGAAGATAAGCACCACATTGGCCCTCTTCCAATCTTCAGGAACCTCACTCAAATGCTGTGAGGTCTCAAATATCCTCGCCATTGATTGTACTATGATGTCAGCCAACTCTTTTAGCACTCTTGGGTGCATTCTGGCTGGGTTAGCTGACTTGTGGATGTCACACTCTCAAGGTGTTCCCTCACAAGTTCTTTGCCAATTGTAGGTGAATGATTGCCCTTACCCTGGTAATCCTACCTCCTGTCCTGCAAGGTGATCCCCCCGGGCTGGTGGAAATCTGACACAAAGTAATCACTGAGGAGATTAGCTTTTTCTTGTGTATCAGTTGTCAGCTACCCCATTTGTTTCAGCAGGGGTCCAATATTGCCCTTGTTTTTTTTCTGACTTCCCACGAAGTTTGCAGGGCTCATCGTAGGGCTGGAAAGCCAGCAGTGTTGCAAGCGGCAGCAGCATCAATGAAAATCTCTTGAGAGTTGTTCAAAAATCGGGACCAGAAACTTAGGTTCCTAAATGAATTTTTTAAAAAGCCTTCCAATTATAGCAAGAATAATGATCTCAATATTCCCACCCCAATCTACATAAGCAAATCCCCTCAAACTGAAACAAATCAACACACTGGACAAAACCCAGCTAGCCTTTTCCTGCTCCCAGTGGTTTTTACCTTGAGAAAGAAGATTTGGACACTCCAAAGGGTTTGCTAAGGACTCTGCTGCTGCTGTTGATTTTACATGGTGGACATGTGATTGTACAGTGATGGGCATCGATATAAAACCCTATGACAGGTACAGAGGATGAAAAATGAGTGGCCTGCTTTTCACTAGTGCTGAATAGGCACCAGCATGGCTAAGACTGCTGGATGGTTAGCCTTTTTGAAAACCAAGCCACTTCTTTCAGTGCCCAAATATAAATAGGTAACAAAAATAATATGTATTTTTAGATTTGTATTTTTGGCTTATGCATCCATAGTATTGAAATTCCTTAGCCACAGAGACAGGGCTAGAGCCAAAGAGCTAAACATGGATCTGACACAGCTTTGTGATAAAGTAAATTAAACATTATGAAAGAAGAAAGCAAAGTCCATTTGAGCTTGCTTTAGTCCATATTGTGTCTATGGAAAAATTTTCAGTGAAATAAAAAATGTTCAGTTTTTAACCAAAGCCGCTTTTGCATAAAAAACATATGATTGTTGTAGAGAAATTTGATTTAAAAAAAAAATTCTCTAAATCTAAAGTATATTCAAAAAAATATCTAGGAAGACTGAAATGGGACCTGAGAGGTTGAGATTACGCATTAGAGTTAACATTAAGATCCAGTAATTCAGAACCTCAGGCATGGATGGGTGCCTCACATTTCCATTCTTTTCTAAGGGTGAGATTACACATTACAATAAAAACCTGTTAAGAGCACTTAAAACACTTAAAATTGAATTCACACATTAAGGCTTATTAGTGCTAAACGCCCTTTTGGCATCTAAAAGTTACTTACGTCCCTTTGGATGAGGAATATCTCTGAGCCGTGCTACCTACCTTGAGTTAAATGAACTTCTAGGTGTTCACCTGAACACCTGAAACAACTAATTTGCAGTCCTCCAATATCACAGGAGGCACAGTTTCCACATAGACTAGCTATCGTACAAGAATCTATGGCCCTGGACTGACAGCTGGGAATAGCTGAGCAGCAGGTAGGTGGGGACAGAATGAGTGATGAGGGAGGGAAAAGGGGTGATAACGGGTAGGAGAACCAGGGAGAGGGGGAAGGGGAGAGTACATGGGTGGGTGCAGAGTTACTGGACCAGTGCCCTCTATATTACCCCAACACCCAAATTGTCCCTGGCACCTCATTCCTCCCCATTTCTCCCAAGTCTACACTCTGGCTAGAGAGCCAGTGATCAGGAAGGGCATGAAGCAGACTTGCAGCCTTTAGCCATACCCCTGCTCGCCAATCCCCTTGAACAGGAGTGGGCAAAATACGGCCCATGTGGCAGATGCGGCCTGCCAGGCCATTCTGTATGGCCTGCAGGGCCCCTAAAAATTTAGAAAATATTTATCTGCTCCTGGCTGCCTGTCAAAGATGACAGGAGCCAGGGGCAGTAGGACCCAGGGGAAGCCTCATCAGGAATGCAGAAGCCCAGCTCTACCCTACCCCCAGCCATTTCTTTGCCTTCCTGCCCCTGCCCTGTTCCAGGACTATGTGGCTCCTGGCTGCATCATGGGACCTGGGAGCACAGGGCTGTGCCTGTACCCCGTGTGTGTGTAGGGACGGGCTGTGTGTGTGTGTGTGTGTGTGTGTGTGTGTGTGTGTGTGTGTGTGTGTGTGTGAAGGGACTGTGTGTATATGTGTGTTTGTAGGGTGAGTCCCACATGTACACCCCACGATACACATGCACCCACACCCCCCTTGCACTGCTATGCATGCAGAACCCCACACCCCCTCATATACTCCAGCCACCCTCCCCCACACTCCCCCCACACAAACCCCATACCCACCCACACCCCACATATCCACACATACATCCACATACTCCCTTACCCCACACCCCACACACCTATCCACCCCCATAGACACACCCTTCCCCACACACGCAGTCCCCCACAAACCTATACCCACCCCCTTACAATATACAAGAGTAAGGCTTCATTTTAAGCTATTATATACAATCACTTCTATGTACACTACACAAACACATGTAAATCAGGACAAAAATATTTTTTGAAATCAACTTAATGTTTTAGATGTTTGCTTTTTAGAATATAATTTGGTATTTTTCTGGTTCTGAGATGGCAAAACCCTTTGCTGAAAGGGGTACATCTGGGGGCAAGGGGAGGGACTTCTGGTGGCAAAGATCAGGGGTTAGAGGGTAGGACTTCTGGTCACAAAATGGTGACCAGGAGACAGGGCACCTGTCAAGGCATGGGGCTACCCATGTGGCCCTCAACAGCTTGCCAAAACTCAGTAAGCAGCTCTCCACCCAAAAAAATTGCCTGCCCTTGCTCTAGCAGCACATCTGAGCAGTGCACATTAGAGAGGCTATTAACCTGGAATATGTAACTGATCATTAGCACTAGTACCTGCTAACTTTAACATATAGTCTCTCCCTTTAGCCAACTTCCCTGGCTGGACCACATCTCCTATGATGCGCTGCAGTTTCCCCTCTGAGTGCTGGAATCAGTACCATCATGAGAGATACGTTATGACCTTGTAGCCTACTTTATGGAAGAGAATGAGAGCACAAGCCACCCAAACTGCAATGCCAGAAGGACAAGGCATAAGCAGTTTCTATTAGAAGTATTTCAAATTGTAACTGAATTTGACTTTCTACTGGAAAAAATATTCTGGCTTCACTATGCATCATGAAGGTGCAGCAAATCCAGCCTGAAGTTTACATACAAGATGGCCTTTGAGAATGAATTCTAGTTTGATGGAGAAGCAGGGGCAAGTTAACAGTGGCTGGTTTGCTCTCCAGTCAGACTGAGGTAAATGGATAGCCTTAACTCAGAATGTATTTTTATGGATAACTTTTTATTGACTGCTGTCTGCATCCTTCCTTTCTATATAGATTATCTTAGACAAAGGAAAAAAAATACCAGAAAAATATTTTATACAAGTGTTGTCCTCCAAACATCCTCTTTGTCCTCCACTCTGCTTTGCAGTGAATGGTGGTACCCCACTCATAAGTTCCAATGTCAGCTTGACTTCAGTCAGTATGCTACTGCCTCAGAGATTCTAGGATAATCATAGCCTCAGGCATCAAACAACATGTACAAGCACATTTCGAAGCCTTGAACCCAGCTGCCTAACTGAAAATTCTCCAATCTACCTAGAATTTTCTCAACTTAGATTGTTTAATCAATCCTCTGTCTACACTTTATCAGTGAGAAAAATATAGCTTCTCTATTAACAAATTACTCATTTCCAAATTGACTGCAGAAGTCCATGTGGTTGTTTCCATTGAGTCACTATATCTTTTTCTTTGGAGGCCCTTTAAATTTAATGGAAGCATCAGCCTAGACAGGACTAATCAGGACAGCTTGTTTAAAAACATGTCAAAATTATTGGACGGCAGCTTGTTAAAAACCTCCTCATTTTGGATCATTGTAACTGACTGGGCATAAATTAATGCCAGTTCTATTACTATTACTTTTAACAAGAGCTGCAAAGCTACTCACAGGTCTAACTGTGCATCATAATTGAGTTATAGCCCTTAGCCTGGGGCAGGCACAAGTTAGCTCTTCTGATTTTTTTTTTTAATTTGGAATCCTTGATGTGGCCTTTTCTGTTCATTAAAAATCTAAATAAGTTGCACTCAGTAGCTTTTACAAAGCTGGTTTTCAGAAAGGCTGAGCTGCCACAGCCTCAGTGACTTCAGCCCAAGTTGAATGGGTTCAGCAATTCTAAAACCAAATCCTTACTGGATGTGGTAGCCTAAAGATGAGCAGGACACAAGCCTTGGGCACTTCCTAAAGGGGAGAGGGGGGCGAAACTCCAGAGTGAGTGGGTACCTCACCCTCCTCTCCCCCACTCCACCTTCACTTTCTGCTCCAGCCCCTGCAGCAAGCCATTGTAGTGAAGTGTGTGTCAGCAAGTGCAAAGCACTCTGGGAAATGTAGTTCTATAGAGCAGCAGTGGAGTTTGCCGCTGCTCCAAAGAGGTGTAACCCCTCCACACCCTTTTTTTTGCCTCAGAAAATGGGAGCTTTTTTGACCATTTGACATTGGTATCTAGCAAAAAATGAGATGGTCTCTCCCCTCAAGAACAGCAAACAGCAGAAGGTCTACCTGGCCAGTTACACCTCTGGTTTTATCTAAAGTTTTGCAAAGACCATAGGAGAGGCATGGGGCATGGGGTGTAGCCCTATAATCCATTTCCACTGGTATTAATCTGCCTTTACATTGGTGAGACAGACAGAAGTGTTGCAATGAATTTTTAAATTTTATTTATAGGAACACTCAACAGTAACTGCTGAATGTTTTAGCATTTAGTGCTGGTCGATTGGTGGCCTACAGAGCATCCTCTCCATCTGCAGCAGCCAGAATGTGTGTGGCCAGGCAATTCCACACAAAGGCTTCCTGACCAACATTTCTATGCTGATTGTAGAGGGCACTGTGCCCTGCCTGCCTATGAATTTGTCTGGCCACTGCCTCCCACACTTCCTCAGACAAGGACGCACTGAATACCTCCCCCCTGGTCTTGCAAATATTGTGGAGCATGCAAGCTGCCACAATGAGTGCCATAATGTTTTCTGGCTCCACCTTGAGCCTGTAATTCATCTGGCATTTGCTGAAATAGTTGAATACCATCTTTTGCCGTCAGTAACTTGTCCTCCATATGGCTTCATGAGCCAGGGCAGGAGGGGGTAAGTCACATCTGCTACAATAAGCGGGGGCATGATAACACCCCAGATCACTGCATCAGGGACTCCAGGCACACATTTAGGACCCCAGGCCTCCATTCTCCATCATGCCAGGTAGTGGCGAGTTTTGAAAGACACGTGCATCATGCGCACTGCCTGCCCAGCCTGTATAAATATTAGTGAATCATCCTTGGTGATGAACTATGGCCTGCAGGATCACCGAGGCAAATCTGTTCATGAATGACCAGCTCCCCTGGGATGGGGATAGGACCAGGATGTGTGTGCTATCCAATGCCCCTATGCAGTTAGGGAACCCCATGGCCTTGAATTGTTCAACAACTTCCCTGGGGTTATGGAGACAGATGAATCTGTTTGCCTCAACATCCCACAGTAGCTGGTATACCTCATGTATCATCACCCAAGCCATGCAGGGAGCCACACCAAACTGGTTCCTGATGAAGTGGAGGCCAGTGGCAGTGGCCAGTTTCATGCTGGCCATGGGCACCCTCTTTTCTGCTGCGATTGGGTGACATATGACATGTCCTGTGCTCAATGTGTGGCAACAGCAGCAAGATTATATGCACAAATATATCCCTGCTCGTGCAGAAGCTCTTGGACCACTGTTGGTCATCCCAAATCGACAGTACGATGTGCTCCCATGAGTCAGAGCTGCTTGCGTGGGCCCAGAACTTGCAATCATTGCTCTGTAGATTGATCCACAGCACCCTATCAGCCTCAAGATCCATGGCTTTCTCTCAGTTCTCTGACTGTAGCTCGTGGCCTATTGATTGGTATAGCAAGCCTGAGAAGCTGCTACCCTGAGTTGGTGCTTTTGTAAAAGTTTCATCATAGCCTGCATTGTGTTCAGTAGGAGTATCTCTGTATTATCAAGTGCCTCCATTCTCCAGCTGGACACTTCCAGGGCCTTGAACAGCATCTGGCTCTCCTTGAAGATACTATCAAGATTCATCAAAGCCATGTTGTTGTGCAGGACACAACAGTTACTGTTTCAGTCAGAGCACCACCTGCTTGCTCTAAGGGAGTTGAAAAGGTAGGACTGTTGGATAGGGTCATTAGCATTATAACAGCCCTGCTCTTTACATTTAAATTCCTACACACCTCAGGTTTCTGTAATCACCCCTTCTCTAAAACCTTGGGGTGTCTGATGACTGCAGAAACCCATGATCTGCCTGGGGCTGCAGATAACAGCACTTAGTGGAACAATGAATAGACCTGCCACAAAGTATCACCCCAACAAACACCCCCAACCTGGCAGAAGCTGGGGAAATATCAACCGCAAAATCAGCAGGGTAGGATGCTCAAGGGATACACTCCTACCCCAGCCCAGGAACTGAGCTGATCCTTGAGTGCAAGGAAGCCTATGGCACAGTTACTTGTCTATACACTAATGCCAGGAACTTGGGGAAGAAACAGGAGGAACTGGTCCTTCTGCTAAACAGAAAGGACTATGATCTTATGGGGTTAATGGAGACCTGGTGGACTCATCCTATGACTGGACCCTGGGTATAGATGACAATAGGAGAGATCATACTGAAAAAAGGGTATCTAGCAAAGGGTAGCTCTCTATGTCAAGGAAAGCTACACATCCTTACAAGCTGAGATTGGCACCCATGGAGGATGACTGGAGACCCTCTGGGTTAGAATATGAGGGGAATGTGGTGAAGGTGATACAATGGTAGGAATCTACTACAGACCTCCTAATCAGGAGCAAGAGCTTGACCATCAATTCACCAGGGAACTGGCTGAGGCTACATGCTCTCAGTGCATGGTTGTTATGGGAGACTTCAACTACCCAGACATCTCATGGGATGAGCGCTCAGCTAAATCTGATCGGTCATAAAGCTTCCTCACATGCGTGGATAAGCTCTACCTGTCTCAAGAAGTTTATGGGCTGACAAGAGGTAAGGCACTGCTGGTCCTGGTAGTGGCCAAAGGGAATGATATGGTCAGTGATCTAAGAATGGAAGGGAAGCTGGGATACAGTGACCATGAGCTGATCACTTCCACTATCCATCGTAAAGCTAGCAAGTTAGTCAGCAATGCAGAAGTCCTCAATTTTAGGAAAACCAACTTTGAAAAGCTCAAGAGGCTTGTTGTCAAGGCCCTGAGAGGCCCTGAGTTCAAGGGAAAGGAGTTCATGAGGAATAGTTGCTTCTTAAGGGAGCAATCTTAGAAGCACAAGGGATGTCCATCCCAACCCATAGGAAGGTAGGAAAAGGCCACAGCAACCCCCTTGGCTCAACAGGGAACTCATAGACCTCTTATATCTAAAAAGAGAGGCTTATAAAGGATGGAAGACAGAAAACATCACTAAGGGTAAGTATTTTGCACTAGTCCGCACCTGTAGGGGGTGAACCAGGAAAGCTAAAGCTATAACCAAATTCCAACTGGTTATACAAATCAAGGACAATAAGTCCTTCAGATATATGGGGAGTTGGGAGAAAAACAAGGGTAACATTGGACTCCTGCTAAAGCAAATGGGACACCTGACAAATCGACACCCTGGAAAAAGCCAACCTGCTTAATGATTACTTTGCGTCAGTTTTTCACCAACCCAAGGGGACCGCCCTACGTAACATGATGCAGGATGGCCAGGATGAGGGTGAATATATACCCATCATTGGCATAGACCTTGTAAAGGAACATGTTGAGAGGCTGGACACCCACAAGTCAGCTGGTCTGGACAGATTGCACCCAAGAGTGCTTAAGGAACTGGCAGACATCTTAGCGTGGCCACTGGCAAGGATATTTGAGAACTCATGGTGCTTGGACAAAGTATTTGAAGGTTAGCAGAGCAGCAATGTAGTGCCTATCTTCAAGAAAGGGAGAAAAGATCTGGGGAACTACAGGCCAATCAGTTTGACCTCAATCCCTGGAAAGATCTTGGAAAAAATCATCAAAGAAACCATTCTCGATAGGTTAGCTGAAGGCAACATTCTGAGGGACAGCCAGCACAGGTTTGTTGAAGGAAGGTCTTGCTTAACCGATCTCATTTCCTTCTATGACCAGGTGACTCATCACCTGAACAAAGGAGAAGAGGTTGATATCACATATCTGGACTTTATAAAAGCACATGACCTGGTGTCCCATGATGTCCTTATGGAAGAATTGGGCAATTGCAGGGTCGGCTACACGACAGTCTGATGGCTCCAAGGTCAGAAACAGAGAGTGGTAGCTGATGGAACTCAATCAACATGGCACTCAGTGACCAGTGGAGTCCCACAAGGCTCCATTTTCAGGCTTGTACTCTTGTCTTTATAAACGATCTGGACTCTGGTGTCAGAAGTGGACTGGCCAATTTGGTGGACAACACCAAACTTTGGGGAAGAGCATCTACACTTGAAGATAGGCTGGTGATCCAGGTTGACCTTGATAGGCTTGTAAGGTGGGCAGATGAAAACCTGATGGATTTCAACACAGAAAAATGCAAGGTGCTCCACCTTGGGGGGGGGGGGGAAACCTGCATCACACTTATAGGCTCGGCAGTGCTACTCTAGCACCATGGCTGAAAGAGACTTGGGGGTCATGACCGACCACGAGATGAGCATGAGCCACCAATATGATACCACAGCCGGAAAAGCGAACAAAACTCTGGCTTGCATCCACCAATGCTTCTCGAACAAGTCCCAGAATGTCATTCTCCCATTTTACTCAGCTTTGATGAGGGCACAGCTGGAATACTGCATCAAATTCTGGGCTCCACAATTTAAAAAGGATGTGGAGAAGCTTGAAAGAGTCCAGAGGAGAGACATGCGCATGATGAGAGGGCAAGAGAACAGGCTTTATGAAGAGACGCTGAGAGCCATGGGACTCTTCAGCCTGGAGAAGTGAAGGCTCGGGTGACTTGGTGGAAGCTTGTAAGTACATAAGGGGTGTGCATCAGGATCTGGGGGAACACCTGTTCACCAGAGCACCTCAACGGATGACAAGGTCCAATGGTCACAAGCTCTTGCAAGACAATTTTAGGTTGGACATAAGGAAAAACTTCTTTACTGTCCAAGCCCCCAAGGCCTGGAATAGACTCCCCCCAGAGGTGGTGCAAGCACCTACTCTAGACTCTTTTAAAAAACATTTGGATGTTTATCTTGCTGGGATCCTTTGACCCTAGCTGACTTCCTGCCCCTTGGGCAGTGGGCTGGACCGAATGATGTTGCGAGGTCCCTTCCAGCCCTAATGTCTGTGAAATAGACTGTGGCCTCAGCTACACCACTGTGAAATTGGCTCTGAGGTTGGACCCAGAGAGTAGTAGTTGATGGTAGCAAATCATTATGGCGCTCCGTGACCAGTGGCGTCCCCTAAGGCTCTGTCCTTGGACTGGTTCTCTTTAACATCTTTATCAATGATGTGGACATTGGTGTCAGAAGCACACTGGCCAAGTTCGCTGATGACACTAAACTTTGGGGCATAGCGTCCACACCCGAGGACATGCTAGTGATCCAGGCTGACTTGGATAAGCTTAGTAAGTGGGTGGATACAAACCTGATGACGTTCAATACTGATAAATGCAAGGTACTCGACCTCAGGGGGGGGAAAAAAACCCCGCAGCTTGCTTATAGGCTCGGCAGTGCTACACTCGCTAGCACCATGGCTGAAAGAGACTTAGGGGTTATGATTGACCACAAGATGAACATGAGCCACCAATGTGATGTTGCAGCTGGTAAAGCAAAAAAAACCCTGGCTTGCATCCATAGATGCTTCTCAAGTAGATCTCAGGATGTCATCCTCCCGCTGTACTCAGCCTTGGTGAGGCTGCAGCTGGAGTACTGCATCCAATTCTGGGCTTCACAATTCAAGAAGAACGTCAATAAGCTTGAGAGAGTCTAGAGGAGAGCCACATACATGATCAGAGGGCAAGCAAATAGGCGTTATGAAGAGAGGCTGAGAGCCATGGAACTCTTCAGCCTGCAAATTGCAGGCTCAGGGAGGACCTGGTGGCTGCCTATAAGCACTTAAGGGGTGTGCATCAGGATCTGGGGCAACATGTATTCACTGAGCACTCCAAGGGATAACAAGGACCAATGGTCATAAAGTCCTCCGAGACCATTTTAGGCTGGACATAAGGAAAAATTTCTTTACTGTCCGAGCCCCCAAGGTCTGGAATAGACTCTCTCCAGAAGTGGTGCAGGCACCTACTCTGGACTCATTCAAGAAACATTTGCATGCTTATCTTGCTGGGATCCTTTGACCATAGCTGACTTCCTGCCCCTGAGGCAAGGGGCTGGCCTTGATGATCTTCAAGGTCCCTTCCAGCCCTAACGTTTATGAAATCTATGAAATCTTTAAAGAATTGTGGGTGTGAAGTCCCCACGCTTTTTTTGAATAAGTCCCATTAGCACATCAAGAGCTATGCCAGACATCAAGGTGCCAGAAACACCAAATAATATCACAGTCACAAATGTCTGAAAGCTCCCTGTACCTGGATTTTAATGATGTGGTCAGCAGAAAAAAGGTGGGTGCTGAGCAGAACACTGAAATGACTGAACTCTGAATTAAGGATTGTTGAATAGGGAAATTAGCATTAACAGCGTTAAACAGGCCTACTCTTTACATTTCGATTTCTACACACCACAGGTTCCTGTAAGTGCCCCTCCTCTAAAAACTTGGGGTTTTAGGTTTTTTGGGGATTACCCCTGAACTACATCAAGCACTCGGTGCAAAAAAGGCAGGTGCTGAGCAGAAGACTGAATGGATGAATCCCAATATTTCTTCCACTCAGACCAGAGAGACCCCCAGGAGCACAGTTGAGTGATTGATAAGTCAGACAGTATGGCTGGGAGGAGGAATAGGGGTGGTGCTGGAAGGGACAGCTCCAATCTCTTCAAGCTGCATTGCAGGCTGCCAGAATTTTGGGTGTGTACAGCAGTAAGCCATTAACACCTATCCTTCTGGACAATGGAGGATCTGGGGGACAATTTGGGGCAGACTATGGATGTCACAGGTGTTTTGTTAAGAAAGGTCACATGAACAGATTTCCATGTGTGCCGGTACTGAGATACAGTTCACACCTGCATAGTTATGCATTTGTGGAAACTCAAACCTGCATGAAACGTTTCCTTAGACATGTCTATATAACTGTTCTCAGCTGGGGGCAGAAAGCATCTCGGGACTCTGGTCAGAGCATAGTGACTTCTCTCTTAGTGGCTCATTTTGGCCCCACAAATATACTCAATGGAGGCACTGAAAAACAAGCCATGTCTGCTGGGCTTGGAGCGGAAGCCAGATATAACCCTAAGCCATGGCTCCAAATGGGCCCAGGAAGAACTGGCAGATTTGATTGATATTTAGGGGGAACAAAAGGTTCTGGAGCAGCTAGAAAATTGACAAAATGAGCCAGTCTTTGTGGTCATTGCCCAGGAAATGAAGGTGTATGGCCACAACCAGGACTGGACACAGTGCCACAGCAAGATGAAGGCCCTGAAATGTGCTTTCCATTGGGCCCAAGGACCAGAATTCTCATTTGGCAGCTGGATGCAAAATAGCCCCATTGTATGAGCAGTTGTCTACATTCCCATGAAGCATGCAAGTAATGCTTGTCTCCAATCCTTGGGGACAAAGGGGATGCAGGAGGCCACAGTCACCTAGCCCACAAGAATCCACAGACTGTCCTGCCGCTGCAGTGGGCAGTGTGATATGTATTGCACAGCCTTCATGCAACCAGTCAGAGGCAGGGGGTGGGTGCTCACAGCAGCTGGAGGACAGGGACAGCCAAGACAGAGTTGTCTTGACCATGATCCCACTCTCCTCAATGCCTTGCTTGCATAACCCAGAGGAGGAGGATGCATTGGATTTCATGGTGTTACTGTCCTTGGAATTGTAGACACGCCAGAAATTCCAGACACCCAAAGATCAGTGACAGTACTGGAGACGCCTGAGGATCCACATCTGGGGACTTGTAAATTATGGGGAAGGGGTATTAGATCAGTTTGGGTAACTAGGGATTATGTGAATCGAGCCCCACTTTTGAGCCCCACTTTTGTGCATGGTGAGTCGGGAGGAAGGGCGTTAATTTTGTATGTGGCAAATATGTCTGCTTCTTGCAGTTGTGCAGTGTTTCACTTACATGGGGATGGACACACTGTGCCCTCTCTTAAAATTGCTTGAGGGGGAAGCATTAATTAGTTTAGCAGCAGGAATTTGTGTTCCTAGGAGATGTAAAATGTATTCCTCAGTGGACTGAGGAGATATCTGGGTTCTTGCATAATCATTCTTTGCAGGTGGCTGCATTAATTTGCCAAGTGGCAGGGATGCTGCTTGGTGATCGCCAATTATCCATCTGTTACAGGGAGTGAGGACAAGATCTTTGACCATGAACACTTTTTTTTCCTCATTCCTGTTACCAGCTACTGCATCTGCTGGAAGGCAGGGATGTGAGCTGAAGTACAGACACCAGCACGGACCAGAGCTGAGCAAATGCACGAACACCACCACAGGCAGTGACAGTCAAGAGAAGGCATGATGGAGGCTTTGGTGGTGGCATTGGAATTGCAAGTATGGTCTGTGGATGAATTGCAGGATGAACTCTGGCAGTTGTATGGAAAGGTTGAAGAGTGAGAAGCAGCAGCTCACCAGGACATCATGGCCAGCACAAAGGAATTCCTTGACCTGACCAGACAGTGCTATCAGCGTATTGCAGAGAGCTAGTGAATGGAGGGTATGTTTAGAGAGTAGTTTCTTAGACACGTGACCCTGGCTCACAGGAGGTGGAGTGGGGGGGGTAACGGGACTTAGCGCCCCCCCCCTTCCAACAGAGGGTCACACAGTAGGGCCACATGGTAGCCTGGCTGCGGGCTTCCAGCAGCTGCAGCAGGGGTAAGGAGGGGCATGCACACAGCAGTGAATTAAGGGTTGTTGAATAGGGACATGAGTGTTAACAGTGTTAAACAGCCCTGGTGAGGGAGGGAGTGGGGCTGGGGTAGGCACTACACAGCTGGGGTGGGGTGTGGGACAGAGTCGCAAGCAACTCATCTGGGGGGCATGGTTCCTGCTGCTATGTGCACCCCAGAAGGCATGGGGGGGTGTGCCCCAGCTCTGCACGGGACAGGGTAGGCTGCTGCTGCTGAGGCTGTGTAGGGCTTTTGCCAGTGGGGGTGGGGTGGGGGGGGGCTGTGCTTGGGGTGGGCAGCAGTGATGCTGGGAGGAGGGCTATGGGGGGCCTGCAGCCACCCCAAAATTCACTGTAGCCTCACCTCATCCCCCTCCCAGCACTGCCACACCACCTGCCCCAATCACAGTTTGGTCCAGTGCAGCCCTGGCCCCAGCCCACAGTGGCAGCCAGCCCTCACCCTGCAGAGACCCAGGGGCACATGACCCCCATGCCCTCCTAGGGTGTGTGCAGCGGCAGGAGCCACCATCCCCCGCTCCACCCCAGATGAGCCACTCACGGCTCCATTCCACTCTGGCTGTGCAGGGTCTGCCCCAACCCCAGCTCCAGCCCCATTCCCTCCCTCATTGCCATGGGGGGGTGCAGATTGAGGCCTCAGTGGTGAGGGAGGGAGTGGAGCACAGGCAGGAGCAAGGGCTGGGGTGATTGGGGCCCCGGCCAGGCTGGGTGGTGGGACAAGTAGAGGCCTGGGGAGCACATGCCCCCTGATCTGTGTGTGTTGCAGAGGCAGCTGCCTCTGCATGTTGCACTTTGCTTCCTGCTGCAGCTGCCCCAAGAGCAGCCAGTGCCATGTGCCTGCCACTGCTGGGCTGCGCCATGCCCCCTGCCTGCCCAGCTCAAAGCCCAGTGTGCAGTGGCAGCCACCTTTTCCTCTCTGTCCCACCACCCAGCCCATCTGGGGCCCCACTCATCCCAGCCCCTGCTCCTGCCTGTGCTCCACTCCCTCCCTCACCACTGGGACCTTGACCTCCCTCACTGCTGGAACCTCGATCTTCCCCCCACCCCTTCTGCCACAGACTTACCTGCTGGGTGGCACATGCAAGAATGCACACATGCTCTCAGCTCCCCCAAATATTTTTTTCTCTCTCCACCTGTGTCCCGGCTGCCATTCATGAGCTGCCCCCTACCCCCCAGGACCACCCATGCGACATCCACTGTGCATGCCCCTCTCCATGAGCTGATACTTATAGAGACCTTGATCCATGATCAGCCCCTCATAGTGACAACCTCAGCAACAGCCATTATGCCTGCAAGCGAGGGGTGCTCCTACTCTAGCTGGCCAAGGAGAGTGCCACCATGCTTTAATGGCAAAGGGGAGGATGAGACAGAGCAGGTACTGGGCGGGGGGGGGGGGGGGAAGAAGAGCCTTTGATGGATTATTAGTGATTAGTGCTATTCCTTGCTCCTGTAGGAAATCAGGGAGTGGGCGTTGTGTTCCTGCATTATTTCGGTTCTGCTTTGGTTACTGACAATAAAATTAATGCTGTGGTGAAATTAAAATGAATTTTCATTCATGTCTGTCTACTGTTATGGGAAGAGTTGTAGAGGGGTGGGTTGTGGTAGGCAGGTAAGCCAAGCCAAAGAAAACCAGGCTTGTTTCAGACATATTGCCCTAATAAAAGAGGACATACCCACGTCTGGACTGAGGGGGTGGGGTGTTTGCCCAGAATGTGGGTACTGCGGGGCACAGCAGTGAGCAGCAATCAGAGGTGCTGCACAGTGTTCATAATATTTCCTCTGAGTGCATGCTGCTTGTCAAGGATCAGGAACTCAGCTGGTGACTGGCAGTGGAGGAGAGCAAAGTAAATTCAAAACCAGGCAGGCATGCTTGACTAACTGCTGATTGCCACTATTGAAAGACAGGTGTTCCCATCAGCAGCTCATGCAAGCCCCTCAGCCTACAAGCCAGCAAACCTCATCCCCCCATCCTTCTACACTTCCCCTGTTACACTCAGGGAACATGAAGGGAAGAATTGAACAAAGCAAATAGAAACCTCTTGTTTACAAACAAAATATTAACCATAATTAAACCATGGAACAGCTTTTATAAGATGATGCATAATTACTACAACAGAGGAATTTCTTTTTACTACTGTAATGATACAGCAGCAGGAGTGGGGCCAACAACCAGCAGGCATAGAATCATTGCAAGGAGCCTGGCCATTATTAGCTAGTCCTCTCATTCTGGGAATGCCTCCTGGACTGAGAGCGATTCCTGTCATGCTGGATGGCCCTGAATCTGTCCATACCCAGACAGATCTGTCTCACCATCTCGCACAGCCAATGCTTGCAGTCCCTGAAGGTGTTCACAGTATTCTGTTCATGCATGCATCGGCAGCAGTTTGCCTCAGTAGTCTGTATGTCCTCAGTGGTGGCATTGCAAGTGGAGCTGAAAATCAAGAAATGTGGGAAATAGAGTAAATTTAGGACACTCAGCGCTCTAAAAAGACACATTCAGTGGATCTTGTGAGCAGATAAGAAGTGGTTCACCCAAAATGACTGAGAAGGAGTGCCTGGCCACCAGTGGTAGCAAGCCCTGAGTGGCTGCAAACAAGTGCCCACCCACTTTGGCAACTGATGTGCTTCCCTGCTGTGCATTGCCCTGTACCTCCTTGCACTGCCCACTAACTCCCAGGGTCTTTAAAGCACTGTCCTATGCAGGCTCTCCCCCTCCTGACCCTTTACCTCACAGCCCAGCCTAAGTGTAGCTGTCAGTTGAGGTGACAGATGACTTAAAGGGTCCCCAGGGCTTCATATACTGGGTGTGGAAGTTGAGCTCCGCAGTCTATCCTCCTCCTCAGAAGCGGCAGGTGACATGACTGGGACCCCGCTGCTATTTTCTCCACTGGAGCCCCCGCAAATTGCAGCGGTGGTTGGTGATGTCTCAACAGGCAAGGATGCCCCAGAAGCCTCTGTCCCTGTGTGTTCACGGTGATCTACTACATTCATTAGTGGCTGGAGGTATCTGTAACGGGCCCCATCATACAGCAGGGTGCCCTCCCACTGTGCTCTGGCAACACCCCTGCAGACTGCCATTCTGTTGTGCCCCCACTCACCCATTCTCCTGGCAACATCAAGACAGATGTTGATTAACTGGCTGCAGATTAACTGGCACATGACCAGCACCCGCACCAGGCTCTTTGTGACAGCAGAGGTCCAACTGGATTTAGAACTATGCGCCCCAGTCCACCCCATTCTCCCCTGAATGTCAGACACCTCGGGTCAGTAAGGGGTACCCCAGGGAGCTGTGAGCTCAAATTATAAATCTTGAAGCGACAGGGCCAAGGGAAGTTCACCCCTTCCCCCCTCCCCCCCCCCGTCCTGTTGTTGCTGGGCATATCATCTGGACAAGAGAGAAGAAATTGACGTCATATATCTTGATTTTAAAAAAAGCCTTCTATCTGGTATCCCATGATCATCTCATAGAAAAACTGGCAAACTGCAGCCTTGGCTACATCACAGTCTGATGGCTGGAGAACTGGCTTCAAGGCTGGACCCAGAGAGTGGTAATTGACGGAAGTCAATCATTGTGGTGCACCGTGACCAGTGGGGTCCCGCAAGGTTCTGTCCTTGGGCCTATATTTTTTAACATCTTCATTAATAATGTGGACATTGGTGTCAGAAGTGGACTAGCCAAGTTTGTCGATGACACCAAACTTTGGGGTAAAGCGTCCTCACCCGAGGATAGGATGGAGATCCAAGCCAACCTTGACAGGCTTAGTATACGGGTGGATGAAAACCTGATGGTGTTCAACACCGAAAAATACAAGGTACTCCACCTTGGGAAGAAAAACCCGCAGCATGCTTATAGGTTCTGCAGTGCTACACTTGCTAGCACCACAGCTGAAAGGGACTTGGGGGTCATGATAGACCACAAGATGAATATGAGCCACCAATGTGATATTGCAGCTGGTAAAGCAATCAAAACTCTGGCTTGCATCCATAGATGCTTCGCTAGCAAATCCCCAGGATGTCATCCTCCCACTGTACCCAGCTTTGGTGAGGCCGCAGCTGGAGAACTGCATCCAATTCTGGGCTCCACAATTTAAAAAGGGTGTGGAGAAGCTTGAGAGTCCAGAGGAGAGCCATGCACATGGTCAGAGGGCTGGACAACAGGCCTTATGATGAGAGGCTGAGAGCTACAGGACTCCTCAGTCTGGAAAAGCGTAGGGGGACCTGGTGGCTGCCTATAAGTATATAAGGGGTGTGCATCAGGATCTGGGGGAATGCCTGTTCACCAGAGTGCCCCAAGGGATGACAAGGTCAAACGGTCACAAACTCCTCCAAGACTGTTTTAGGCTGGACATAAGAACTTTACTGTCCGGGCCCCCAAGGCCTGGAAGAGACTGCCACCAGAGGTAGTGCAAACACCTACTCTGGACTCCTTTAAGAGACATTTGGATGTCTATCTTGCTGTGATCTTTTGACCCCAGCTGACTTCCTGCACCTGGGGCAGGGGGCTGGACTCAATGAGTCCTGTGTCTGCACCCCAAGTAGTAAGGTGGGAGGGGAGAGAGGAGAATGCTCTCTGTATCAACCAGTAGATTGGGTTAGATTGCTTGCCCACTGCACCCAGCCTTCTAAATGTGCCTATGTTGAGGCTGGGTAAAGAAAAGCTCCTCTGCTTTCCCAGTGTTCCATAAACAGTTCAAGGTGATTTCCCAGCAAGGGGGTGAGCTCACAGGGTGGTATATTACACTCTGTCCTTGTGTACATCATACAAAGATGGAAGTGATTCCTTTCCCCACGCAGGGGTTGCGTCTACATGAGACACTGACTGTGCAATTGTTACTACACAGTTTTTTAGTACTTGCATACCTAAGTACTAAAAGACTACTCAGTAACTGCGGTTACTGCACAGTAGCATCCTCTCACAGCTTCCTAGTGACACTGACTGTGCAGTAACTCATTACTGCTGCACAGTAGCTTGTTACTACTGTGCAGTAGTGTTGTACCATGGTTTGTGCCCCACGGTGCTACTGCACAGTACTAACGAGCTACTTGCACAGTAGTAATGAACTACTGTGCAGTAAGCATCTCACGTAGATGTAGCCAGGGAGAACCATGTCTTTCCATTCAAACCCCCAACATTCCCCCATACTCATCTACCACACTGATCTAGGGCACTGTGCACCATCTGCTCCCATGTTGCACACCAGAGCTGGGTTTGGGGTTTTGTCCCCCTAATTTACAACTCCTCTGTTCAAGGATTCTAGCTGTTCAGGTACTTTCCTGGGCCAGCTCACCTACTGCTGAGCTCCCAGACCTTTAAATTTGGAGACCTGTCATTCCCCAGGTAGAAGCACCAGGATAAAAACCCTGATGACAGGAAGCATGTAACTGGAATGGTAAACAGGTGCAGGTGACCAAAAGCCATGGGGCTCCATACAACATTCTCTTGCAAGTAAGTTAAAGCAGTCTTTCTAGCAAAGTTGTAAAAAGTGAATACAAATAATGCAGGAAAGGAGAAAATGATTTATTGGAGACAATATCTACTGTTCACTGTACTGATGAATACTGATATATATTTACTGTACATATTATGATGATCTAGTCAGTGACCTAATGATCAAAGGGAAGCTGGGAGACAGTGACCATGAGCTGATCATCTTCACTATCCACCATAAACCTGGCAAGTCAGTCAGCAATGCAGAAGTCCTCAACTTCAGGAAAGCTGACTTTGACAAGTTCAGGAGACTTGTTGGTAAGGCCCTAAGGAACCATGACCCAAAGGGGAGGGGAGTTCAGGATGAGTGGTTGCTCCTCAAGGGCGCAATCCTGAAAGCACAAGCAATGTCTATCCCATCTCGGAGGAAAGGCAGCAAAAGGACACAGCAGCCCCCTTGGCTCTGCAGGGAACATATGGACCTCCTGCATCTAAAAAGAAAGACCTACAAAGGATGGAAGACTGGCTCCACCCTAAAGGAGGAGTATTCTGCACTGCTCCAAACCTGTAGGGAGTGAATCAGGAAAACCAAGGCTGCGGCTGAACTCCAACTAGCTACACATATCAAAGACAATAAAAAGTCCTTTTTTAGCTACGTGGGGAGCTGGAGGAGAAGCAAGGGTAGCATTGTACCCCTGCTAAACCAGATGGGACAACTGACAACCAATTCCAGGAAAAAGCCAACCTGCTTAATGGGTATTTTGCATTGGTTTTTCACCAGCCGCAAGGGATAGCCAGGGTGAGAGAGAATTGTTACCCTTCATCAATGTAGACCATGTGAAGGAGCACCTTGAGAGGCTGGACACCTACAAGTCAGCTAGCTCAGACAGTTTAGACCCCAGGGTACTTAAGGAGATGGCAGGCATCATAGCTCAGCCACTGGCATGGATCTTCAAGAACTTGTGGGGTTCAGGTGAAGTGCCCGAAGATTGGAAGAAGGCCAATGTGGTGCCTATCTTCAAAAAAGGGAGGAAAATAGATCTGGGGAACTACAGGCCTATCAACCTGACCTCTATCCTGGGGAAGATCTTCAAAAAAATTATCAGAGACCACTCTTGACAAACTGACTGATAGCAACATCTTGAGGGATAGTAGGCACGGGTATGTTGTGGGTAGGTCTTGCCTGACCAAGCACATCTCTTTCTATGACAGGGTGACATCACCTGGACAAGGGAGAAGAGATTGCCATCATATATCTGGACTTTAAAAAAAACCTTTGATCTGGTGTCCCATGATCTCCTAATGGAAAAAATTGGCCAACTGCGGCCTCAGCTACTTCACAGTCTGATAGCTGGGGAATTAGCTCCGAGGTCGGACCCAGACAGTGGTAACTGATGGAAGTAAATGGTGGTGCGCCATGACCAGTGGGGTCCCCCAAGATTCGACCTTTTGCCTATACTTTTCAACATCTTTATTAACGATGTGGACATTGGTATCAGAAGCGGACTGGCCAAGTTCGCTGACGACACCAAACTTTGGGGTAAAGCGTCCACACCTGAGGACAGGATGGTGATCCAGGCCAACCTGGACAGGCTCAGTAAGTGGGTGGATGAAAACCTGATGGCATTCAACACCAAAAAATACAAGGTACTCCACCTTGGGGGAAAACAACCCACAGCATGCTTATAAGCTGTATAGTGCTACGCTTGCTAGCACCACAGCTGAAAGGGACTTGGGGGTCATGATTGACCACAAGATGAATATTAGCCACCAGTGCAATGTTGCAGCTGGTAAAGTGAGCAAAACTTTGGCTTGCATCCATAGATGCTTCTCTAGCAAATCCCAGGATATCATACTCCCACTGTACTTGGCCTTGGTGAGGCCGCAGCTGGAGTACTGCATCCAGTTCTGGGCTCTACAATTTAAAAAGGATGTGGAGAAGCTTGAGAGAGTCCAGAGGAGAACCACGTGTATGATCAGAGGGCAAGAGAATAGGCCTTATGATGAGAGGCTGAGAGCCATGGGAGTCTTCAGCCTGGAAAAGCACAGGCTCAGGGGGAACCTGGTGGCTGCCTATAAGTATAAAAGCGGTGTGCGTTAGGATCTGGGTGAATAACTGTTCACCAGAGTACCCCAAGGGACGACAAGGTCATAGAATCATAGAATCATAGAAGTAGGGTCGGAAGGGACCTTGTAGATCTTCAAGTCCAATCCCCTGCCTGGGCAGGAGAGAAACTGGGCTCAAGTGACCCCAGCCATGTAGGCATTGAGCCGCTTCTTAAAGACCCCCAGAGTAGGAGCCAGCACCACTTCCCTTGGAAGTTGGTTCCAGATCCTAGCCGCCCTAACTGTAAAGTAGTTCCTACAGATGTCTAATCTGAACCTACTCTCCAACAACTTGTGGCCATTATTTCTTGTTATCCCGGGGGGTGCTGGGGGAAACAAGGTCTCCCCCAAACCCTTCTGGTCCCCCCTAGTGAGTTTATAGACGGTCACAAGGTCCCCCCTCAGACTTCTCTTGCGAAGGCTGAACAGGTTCAGGTCCCGTAGCCTCTCATTGTAGGGTCTGTCCTGCTGTCCCTGGATCATGCGGGTGGCCCTCCTCTGGACCCTCTCAATGCTGTCGACATCCCTCCAAAACGGTCAAACGGTCACAAACTCCTCCAAGACCATTTCAGGCTGGACGTAAAGAAGAACTTCTTTACTGTCTGAGCCCCCAAGGCCTGGATCAGACTGCCGCCAGAGGTGGTGTAAGCACCTGCTCTGGACTCCTTTAAGAGATATTTGGATGTTTATCTTGCTGGGATCCTTTGACCCCAGCTGACTACCTGCCCCTGGGGCAGGGGGCTGGACTCGATGATCTTCCGAGGTCCCTTCCAGCCTGAATGTCTATGAAATCTGTGAAATTATACAGTATTATATATTTTCTTTCTATCTCTCACATTATATGTGTGTGTGTGTGTGTGTATGTATGTATGTATGTATGTATGTATATATGTGTATATACACACATACATCCCCCATGTATATAGTTATCATAACACTATTGCATTATGTAATACATATCCAAACATTATATTTCATGCATATGTATTAAATGTATACATTCCTATACATATGATTCTGAATATTGAATATTCTCAAACATTTTTTTGTAATTGAATTACAAACCAAGGGTTATTCATGCAAGTGATATGACAATTGATTTTACATTAGGGAATATATATATATATATTTCAATCACAATCTACTTGGGGAGTAAAAAAGGGAGGGGTGGAGAGGCATCATCAGATAAATTATTCGGGTCAACCAATTCACCCAGTTTAGTTGTGATCTTGAACATTTATTAATCTAATCTGATTTCCAGGTGACAGTCTGATGGCAGTCTGACATTTAGGAAATTTCAATGCGCATAGGCTGACAAACCATTTTGTGACCACTTCAAGTATCCTGTGTCATCTTCATGCAAACATTTCTCTGGGTTGGTAAGTTTTTCAGCTGAACTCCATTTTACTTTTGGAAAATTTAAAAATCTGAAGGTTCTAAAAGGATAAGGTTCTTGTGCTATAGTCAAAGGATAATCTTATCCTGGCATGGCCAACCTGCGGCATGGGCAGCCTCTGTCTGTAGCACATGGCAGACTGGGGAGGAGGGTAGGTAGCACTATGACAGATAGGGCAGGGAGCAGAAACTAGAGCAGCAGATAGAGCAAAGAAAAGGGATCTGGGTGGCACTTGGGAGTATGCCGGGGCAGAGGTTTATGATATGCGTGCCAAAAAAATTGGCCCTCGCTGATCTAATCTATCCTTACACCCCAAGGCAGGATCAGCTGTATCTAAGATGTCTGTGACAGATATTTGCTCAACCTACAAGAGTGGAGTTTGAACCTAGCTCTTTCAGCACCACTAACTCATTCACAAAATCAATTTCTCTTTAACTAGAAGAGGTGACTGAGAGGGGATTTAATAAGTCTTCAAATACCTGAAAGGTGATTATACAGAGGATGGAGATTGGCTGTAGAGGACAGGAGTAGGAGCAATGGACTCAAGCTGCAGCAGCAGAAAATTTAGGCTGCAGTTGAGAAGGAACTTTCTGACTATGTGGGTGGTCAGGCATCAGAATAGGCTACCTAGAGAAGTTGTGGAATCTCCATCATTGGAAATTTTCAAAAGCAGGCTAGACAGACACTTTCCTGGGATAATTTAGTCAGGAATGATCCTATCTTTAGCAGGGAGCTGGACTACATAGTGTTATTCTCAAAAGACCAAGGAGTTAAACTTATAAAATGATAAAGTTTGTTTATTTAGAGAGCCTACTTAGCCAACTGATCTGCTGTTCCCTTCTGCAATCCCTGAGCAAATGTAACAACTTATACATAACACTCTTAAAGGTATACACATATCTTCCCTCTTTGTATATAACATCCTCATATAATACTAACATTGACAGTTTAGTTCAACCCATAGTTAAACCATATTCAACAAGTCTCCATGGTTAGGGGCAGACATTCAAAAAGCCCAATCCTGAATTGATTCAGTCTTTGCAGGTTAGTCTAACTTGCAAAGATGGAACCAGTTTGCAAGTGGATAGACATTTTCTTTTCATTCCAGAAATGCAGGCATATGCTTGCAGTGGCTCAGGCCAGAAGCCTGGGAGCTCTAGAGCAAGCCCACCCTTCCCTTTCACAGGGAAGTTGTGAGTAAAACTAAGGAGAGGTTTAAATTCCCACCTTGGCCTTCAGAGTTCAGAGGGAGAAGGAACAGGGAGCCTGGGAGGGAGGAGGAGGAGGGAGACCTCTGCCTGCCCTAGTGGCTCCCCTACTGCCAGGTACAATCCAGGCACACAGTGCTGCCTGGCACCAGGGGGGGACTCTTCCCCCTTCTCCCTCTCCCACAGCTGCAGGGCAGGGAAGGAGGCTCTGTGCAATGCTGGAGGGTGACTCTTCCCCCTCTGCCTTCCCCCCACCCTCTGCCACCACGGGTTGGCGGAGGGAGGCTCTGTGTGGTGCTGCCTGGCCCCAGAGGGGGACTCTTCCCCCTGCTCCTCCCGCCCACATAATAAGGAGCAGGGCTCTGTTCAAAGCTGGGGGGACTCTTCCCCCTCCCCCCTGCCCCCTGCTGCTGCTGTGGGGCTGGGAGGGAGGCTATGGTATGGCTGTCCAGCCCCAGAGGGGAACTCTCCCCCTTGCCCACCCCACAGAGAGGGGAGGGAGGCTCTGTTCGGTGATGAGAGGAACTCTTCCCCATCTTCTTCCCCTCCCACCCACCGCCACTGCAGGGCAGGGAGGGGAGGCTCTGTGTGCTGCTGCCCAGCCCTGCCCAGCTTGGGCACAGGGAGTGGCTGTCATTGAGCTGCAGCCACCAGGGATGGCTTCACTCCTGCAGCCTTGGCTGGCCCCGCTGAGCCCCAGCCAAGGCAGCTGCATGGTGGGGTCGGGTTGGGCTGGGCTTCAGGACTAGGGCCATTTGCAGTGGCTTCAGCTCAGTGATGGGGAAGCTGAGCCCCGCGGTGACAGCAGCCTGGCCCGGCATGCACAGGTGGTGACTGGCCAGGCAGCAGGCTACCCAGGCCAGCTCAGAGGCACCAGTGAGCATGGAGCCTAGCAGCTGCCCACTGCAGGGGCTCGATGTGGACCCACAAGCCCCCACAATGCCTCCAAGCTGGCCTGGGTAGCCCACTGCCACCCATACACACAAGGCAAGTCTACACTCACTGACAGGGCTCAGGCTCCCCATCACTAAGCTGAAGCCATTGTGGATGGCCCCAGCCCTGCCACATGGCTACCTTGACTGGGACTCAGCAGGGCCAGCCTTGGCCATGGGGGTGGGGCTACTCCCAGCAGCCGTGGCTCAGTGACAGCCACTCCTGATGCGCAAGCTGGGCCAGGCCAGGTAGTGCCATACAGAGCCCCCTCTCCCCACCCCGGGTGGAGGAAGAGCAGGAGGAAAAGTCCCCCTCTTGGAGGAGGGGTGGAAAGGGAGAAGGGGGGCTGCTCCACCCTAGCTGCAGTCCAGAATTAACCCCCCCCTGCCCCCTTAGCCTTAATGGGACCATGTCAAAACAGCTTCAGTCCCTGCTGGTGGGACAGGGAAGGGAGGGGGGAAATGAAACCCCTCCTGGGCACCCTGACAAAGGCTGCTGCCCCTCCCCATCCCCTTGCTGCTTCAGACACCGTTCTGGCATGGCCCCGTTAAGGTGCAGGGGGCATTGAGGGGGTTAATTCTTTCCTCTATCCCTTCTGCCCTGCAGGTCTGCCAGCCCCTGCCACTCCCTTTGCCTCTGCCCCTCCCCTGCAGACAGGCATACCCTGACTGTGGTGGTGTGGGAGGAGAAGGAAGGAAGAATTAACACTCTCCCTGCCTACTTTGCCTTAAAGGAGCCATGACAGCCAGTGTCTTGCCACATCCCCACCCCTGCTCAGGCTAGAGAGCAGAGGGCCGTGACCAGCCTTGCTGTCTGGAGCAGAGAACATAGCCTGGCCCAGAGAGCATGTTGGGATGTTGGAGGACTCTGGTTTAACTTAAACCAGGAAGGGGTCTGGGACAGAAGTTGCATAAACTGGTTTGACCTAAGTCAGTTAAGTTTGATACTACATTCAACCAGGTTTATCTTAAGTTCAGCCATTTTGAAACTGGTTTATGTGCACTGAACTTTATGTTCTGTTACAGGTTTAAACCCATTACTCATCACTTAAACAGGTTTATGTGTAACTTCTGTCCCTAACCTATTAGTTTTTGTGTTGGCTTTTTAGCTCTAACTGATCTTCTCAGTTTCTCTGCATTCTCAGTCCTTATTGGTCCAATTCTGGTTTGGTTTCCTTGTTCATATGTCTCTACTTCTGTGTCATTTGTTTTAGTTCTTGTTTGGTTTTCTGGTTCAGATGTCTCCACTTCTAGGTCATTTTCAATCTCCTCTGTCATTTATTGTTGCTGTGATGTTAGGTTTGTTTCCTTTGGTGAATCTTACAATGCTGCTTCTTTTCTCCCCTTTATGAGCTGCAAGTGTCATCTGTTCCTTCTTAACATCTGTCCTTTTGGTGTGACTATCTGGGAGCTACTTGATGGGAAACTAGTGTTTTTTGTTTCCATGTTCATCCATCTGAAATTACGATCATATTTTTGTTGTGCAGTTATGGTAACTCCCTGGAACCCCTGTCATAGTACCATTTTTGTTTGAGTTTGTTGAATTTTTATAATGTTTTCACATCTCACTTTTTATACTGATGAGCATCGTCCACAAGATTTGGCAGCCTGGTTTTGAGTTTCCTGTTAAACAGCATTTCTGCTGGGGATGATCCTTGTTTCATGGGTGTTGGCCTGTAATTTAAGTGACAGGTAAACATTGGTGTGAGAATTTGTAGCTTTTTTCAACTTTTTCACTATTTGTGTCACAGGAATCACTCTTTTAATTAGATTAACATGTATTATGTCTGTGTCTGGAATTCTGTCATTTTCCATTGTGTCATATGCTTTGGACAATATATTTGCAATAAGTAGATATTTTCCTGGCATGTTCTGTATATCTAGATCATACGTTTGCACTTGAAAGAAAAGTCTCTGTAATTTGGGTGGTATGTCTGATAACTCTTTCTTTGCTATAGTTGCCAAAGGTTTATGATCAGTTTCAGCTATCACAGGCTTCCCATAGATGAATATATGAAATTTCTTACAGCCATATACCAGAGCTAAACTTTCTTTCTCAATTTGTGCATATAGACAGTCTGACTCAGAGAATGCCCTAAATACATATACTACAAGTCTCCAGGTATCTCCATGTTTTTGAAGGAAAGCTGCTCCAATGCCTTCTTTAGAAGAACCTGTTGACAATTTAATTGGTCTTTTAGGGTCATAGTACTTTAGTACCAGAGTTTTCATTATTTTTTCCTTCAAGTTTTTAAATTCAGCTTCATGTTCATAGTCCTATGTCCACTGAACATTCTTTTGTAGGAAAGATCTAAGGTGTTTTGTCTGCTCTACTAAGTTAGGTAGATATTTCCCTACAAAACTGATCATTCTCATTTATGTTTGCACTCCTCCTTTAACTGTAGGGGGTGGCATGTTTGTAATGGCTTTAACCCTTGCAGGATCGATTTACCCTCCTTTCTCAGGCAGCTTTTCTCCCGGATATGTTATTTTTTTGACACTGAATTTGTATTTTTGTTTGTTCAGTTTCAAACCTGCTATGCAAGCTCTTTCTAGTGCCTTTCTTAGCCTCAAGTCATGTTCTTCCATAGTATTCCCCGAAAATAATACATTATCAATGTAACAGAGAGTTTAGATAGAAACCCTGTTACTTGGGGGATAGTTTCAGAACGCAGGTAGCCAAAGGGGACAGGGTCCCAAAAAGGAAAAGGTCGGCAGCCAACCGAGCCCAGCTGATGAGAATCGGCAAAATGGGTGGAGATAAGGGAAATTAAAGTGTCTGCTGTGCTTAAAAGGCAGGAGGTGAGGGACAGAACCTTGCCCTCTGGGAACTTGGAAACAGAGAGGAATACGCAGTGCAGAACAGGAGCACATAAGCCTGAGGAACTATGGGCCAATGGCTGACTGGTGAGGAGTGGGGTACTCACCCAAGGGTCACAGGTGATGAGGGTGGCTGAAGACAGGCCCAGGGAGCCTGGAGAACAAACGTTGGAAAAGGGAAACAGGGGGAAGAAGACATGAGAAGCTCAACAAGGTGGGGAAGAAACCACACCCCTGCTAATGAGCAATAAGAACAGCCAATAAAGACTTGGTAACCAGCACTCAATCAGCGTAATACCTTGTTAAACTACTGTCTAGGTGGTCAATGGTATCTCGCCTCATTCAGGGAATAACTCTTATAATTTCTCCCATCTCAAGTCATGAGAGGAGAGCTCTGAGTGAGGCTGAGGAGACACATTCACCCTCCCACAATCAGTATAAACCATAGTTCCATCAAGACCTTCAAGAATTTGTTGCACCTTTCTGTGAAATACTTCAGATGCAGAACACAGTCCAAAAGGAAGCCTATGAAAGCAACATCTTCTGAAGGGCATATTGAAGGTATATAATCTAATGCTATTCTTTTCTAGGGAAACTTGCCAAAACCCAAAAGAGGCATCCAAAGTGAAGAAATATTTAGCTTCTGCCATGTTGCCAAAAACCTCTTCCCTGGTGGGAATGGGAAAATGCTTCCTTTTGATGTATCTATTCATTTGCTGAGGATCCAGACAAATACCCTTGGTTGCAATCATGTTTCCATCATATACTTTAAGTCTCACTTTTTATTCTCATAGTACACAGGTTCAGTTTTCATTTTTTGAATTCATTTGAATTCATTTTTTGAATAATTTATTCTGGTATTAAATTGACCTGTGCCCCTGTATCTTATTTTAAAGTTACCATTAGTCCATTGGTGTCCAGGGTGATTGTCCAGTCCTCAGAAGAATGAACTTCTTGCATTGTGCCAGTGAGGAATTCATCCTTTTTCTGTTGCATAGAGCATGCACCTGCTGTTTCTTATATGTTGCATCCTGCTTCTTTCTGCAAACTCTTGAAAAGTGATTGAATCTTTTTCATTTGTTGCAGTGCTTACCAATTGCAGGGCAGTGCATGGGTTTGTGGCAACCCCTGCAGCATCTGCAGCTAACTATTGTTTCTTTGAGCAATTTTCTTTGGCCTCCACTTGCCTGCTTCATAGTGAGGTCCTCCTTAACTGTATTGTTTGTGTGTTGCCTTAGGTGTCTGCAGTTTTGTAATCCTGTCTAGTTCAGCTTGTTCTGCTTTTTCCTCCACCTTCTGCAGTCTGGCATTTGTTAACTCTGGTGCTTGACACATTCTAACTGCCTTTTCCAAATTAAGTTTAGAATCCTCTAGCAGTCTTTTCCTGAGGCTTGTATCCATTATACCTAATAGTATTTAGACTATGATCATGGTCATTTGGTCTCTAATCACTCTTTTAGGTCTCCAAAGTTGCATGTCTGGCTCAGCAGTCTGAGGTCTTTGACAAACTCTTCTTCTGTTTCACATTCTTTCTGCTTTCTCATGTGGGAATTATACTGCTCAAAGGTTTCATTTTATTTGGGTATAAAAAATCCCTCAAACTTTTTTATTATTGTGCCATAGTTTTTCTGTTCTGCTTATGACATTTGTAGGCTATTATAAAGAGGTAGAGCTTCCCTGCTATATTCTAAAAAATAGCTACCTTGAATAGATCTTCCTTCTCTGTAGCTCCACTGGCCATCATATATATGGCGAAGCTTTACTTAAATTTCAGTAACTCCCCTGAAATTCTGAGATGCTCCATTATTTTGTCTTTCTTTGCACCCAACTCCTGGTACCATATGTTATTCCCAAAAGACCAAGGAGATAAACTTATAAAATGATAAAGAGAGCCTACTGATCTGCTGTTCCCTCCTGCAATCCCAGGGCAAATGTAATAGCTTATATGTAACACTCTTAAAAGTATCCAGACATAGATGATCTTATGAGGCCTCTTCCAGCCCTACCTTCTATGAACTATTAATAAAATAACAAAACTAACCATGAAGTTTTAACTCAAAGTTCATTAAGTCCTGCCAAATCTTTCCATTCAATGGGATCATGGACCACAGGGAAAGAGTGTGGATGAATAGTGGTCATTCCTCAAGGACTGGAACAGGCTGCAAGAGCATGGGATATGATCATCATGGTCGACTTTAACTACCCAGATATCTCCTGGGAAGAGTACTCTGCCAGATCTGACCAATTGCATAGATTCCTGACTTGTATCAATGAGCTCTACCTGTCTCAGGAAGTCTATGGGCCGACCAAAGGAAATGCCCTCCTAGATTTAGTTTTGGCCAAGGGGAACAACCTGGTGAGTGGCCTGACAATACAGGGTAACCTAGGCAACAGTGCCCATGATACTATCACTTTCATTGTCCATCATAGGGCTGGGAAATCTGTCAGGAAGGTATAAATTCTTTACTTTAAAAAAGCTAATTTCAATAAGCGTAGGACTTTAGTGAGTAATGCCCTATGGGATCATGGACTGCAAAGAAAGAGTGTGGATGAAGAGTGGTCATTCCTCAAGGATGTGGTCCTCGGTGCACAGAAGTTGTCCATATCTGTACGCAAAAAAGGTGGCACAAGGGCCAGGAGGCCATCTTGGCTCAATAGGAAAGTTGCAGATATTCTGAAAAATAAAAGGGAGGCATACCAATGATGGAAACTAGGAATAGACTCCAAGGAGAACTACAGATTTGAAAAGCAAAAGTGGTAACCGAATTCAGGTTAGCAACTGAAATCGAGGTAGATAAGAAGTCATTTTATAGGTATGTAGGTAACAGGAGGAAAACCAGGGGAAGCATGGGACCACTGGTCAGTGCATCTGGTCACCAACACCAAGGAGAAAACTGAACTCCTGAATGAGTACTTTGCATCTGTATTCCACCAGTCTAAGAGAAAGAGCCTGCCAAATGCAAATATGACAGAATATTCACAGTAGGGATGATCGCCTACCAACAGTCAATGTAGAGCTGATGAAAGAACAGCTAGAGAGGCTGGATATCTGTAAGTCAGCAGGACCAGATGAACTGCATCCAAGAGTACTGAACAAACTAGCCAAAGTCATCACAGGACCACTGACAAATCTCTTTGAGAATTTGTGGCACTCAGGCGAATTTGTGGTCTCAGAAGATTGAAAGAAGGCCAATGTTGTGCCCATCTTCAAGAAGGGGAGGAGAGAGGACCCAGGGAACTACAGGCCAATCAGCCTGATCTCAATCCCAGGAAAAATCATTGAAAATTTTCTCAAGGAGTCCATATGCAATAAGCTAGTAGAAGGCAAAATTCTGAATGACAGCCAGCATCGCTTTGTCGTGGGTAGGTCATGTCTGACTAACTTCATTTCCTTCTACGATCAGGTTACTCCCCATCTGGATAAGGGAGATGAGATAGACATCATTTACTTGGACTTTAGGAAGGCCTTTGACTTGGTGTCCCATGAGGCTGTCAAGGTAAAACTAGGGGACTATAGGGTGAACAATTCAATGGTCAGATGGGTGGGAAACTGGTTGTAGGGTTGGACACAGAGAGTACTAGTAGACAGATCAGTTTTGACTTGGTGGAAGGTAGCCAGTGGGGTCTCTCAGGGTTCGGTACTTGGACCAGTGCTTTTCAACATCTTCATCAATGCTCTACATGTGGGACTGAAAAGCACGCTGGCAAAGTTCACCAATGACACTAAGCTGTGGGGAAGTACACACCTCAAGGTAGGCTGATAATCCAGGAGGACCTAGACAGATTAGTTAGATGGGCAGACCAGAATCAGATGCTGTTCAACACTGAGAAGTGTAAAGTGCTCCATCTGGGGAGGAAAAATCTGCAACAAACTTACAGGCTCGGTGGTACTCGCTAGCTAGCACCACATCGGAAAGGGATGTGGGGGTCATAATTGACCATAAAATGACTGAGTCACCAGTGTGATGCTACAGTTAGCAGAGCAAGCAATACACTGCCGTGCATCAACTGATGCATCTCAAGCAAAACTAAGGAAGTTATTCTCCCACTCTACTTGACATTGGTGAAGCTGCAGCTGGAGTACTGCATTCAGTTCTGGGTGCCACACTTCAAGAAGGATGTTGGAGAAGCTTGAGAGTCCAGAGAAGAGCCACTCGTATGATTAGAGGCCTGAAGAGCAAGCCATACAAGGAAATGCTTACAGATATGAGACTGTTCTGCCTAAAAGAGAAAACTTCTGGGGAATTTAGTGGCAGTTTACAGATATATCAGGGGATAGCCAGTGGCTAGGTGAACAACTATTCACCAACTATTCACCACTTTTAGTTTAGCCATCGGAGCCTCACTGCAGCAGGCAGTGGCTCCTCCCTGTGGTGAAGCAAGGCAGGGATGGAGGCTGGGGTGGGGGGGCTGACGTGGGCTCCACTGGCTCCGGGGAAGTGCTCCACTCCCCGGCCCTGATGTGGGGGAGCGGCGCTCCAGTTCCAGCCTCCGGCTCCAGCCCCCAACCCTCACCCCCAGTCTCTTGGCTCCAGCCTCTGGCCCCCAGCCTCTCCGTTCCAGCCTCCAGCCCCAGCCCCCAGCCTCCAGCCCCCAGCCTCCGGCCTCTGGCCCCAGCCCCCAGCTCCAGCCTCCGGCCCCCAACCTCTTGGTTTCAGCCCCCAACCTCCAGGCCCCAGGCCCCGGCCTCCAGCCCCCAGACCCCTTCGGTAAGTGTCCCATGCTGGACTGAGGCGGCACGCTCATGGACCAAGGTGTCATGCTCATGGACTGAGGTGGCATGCTCACAGACCAAGGCTGCGCGCTCACAGACCGCTACTCCTTAGAGGGAACATTGTGGTGCAGGCACCTACCCTGGAGATCTTCAAAAGGAGACTGGACACACACCTTGCCAGGGTTATTTGACCCCAGCAGTCTTTTCTGCCCAGAGTAGGGGGGCTGGACCCGATGATCTCTCAAGTTCCCTTCAAGCCCTAACCTTCTGTGAATCTGTGAATTTAAAGGACTTAAGCACAGGTCTATTGCTCAGTCATACTGGGCATTTCAGGTTGGAAATTAAGTATGGAAAAAGTATAAAAAGGGTCCTTTTAGCAACAGCCAGTTATTGTTGTTCATAGACTTGGTGCCATTTGGTGTTTTGTTTGATGGTATTTCTGGGAAAGATGGCAGAGTTCTAGGTAATGTCTCTTGGCTCAAGTGTTTGTGGCTAAGTACAGGCAGTCAAAAAGCCCGAGGCTGAATTGATTCAATTTTCACAGGTTAGTCTAAACTGCGTAGATTGAACCAATAAGAAGTGAACAGGCATTCACTTTTGATTCTGAAAATGCAGCCACCTGTCTGCAGTGGCCCAGGTGAGAAGCTAGGAGGTGCTAGGTGCTAGTGAGGGAGGGGGTTGTGGGGAAGGTACAAAGCAACCTGGGATGCTGAATATCTATGGGTTAACTTGAATCTGGAGGGGATCTGGGACAGAAGTTCAATAAACTGATTTAACCTAAATCAGTTAAGTCTGGTACTATAACCACTCAGGCTTATGTTAAACCAGTTTCAGCCATTTTGAAAGTGGTTTAAGTGCCCTTGAACTGGTTTCCAATCACTTAAACCAGTTTATGTGTAATTTCTGTCCCTAACCTGTGAGGAAAGCAAAACAAAGTTTGTGCCCTGAATACCCTTGTCTTTGGCAGTTGCTGAAGTCAGCAGGACATGGTTAGTCCATCTTTGCTGCAGAGCTTTCATGGAGTGTATCAACTTGCACAAGATTTTAAACTGTGGGTACAGGGAGAGCATCATCTGATCCTGGTGCAGAAATGTTTACCTCAGCAGTTGAGAGACAAGGATGATCGAACAGCAAATCACTGATAGATCTATAATGTAACATTAGTTCCAGGGGTGGTTAGGCAAAAACCGTCTTGCTGCAAACAATGGGGAAAGACACCAAAGTGATTAATAATCACTGGCATCACACCGTGGGAGACCTATAGGGAGACTTTTGGAGAGAAAGAAGGGCGTAATTATAAATAGGTGATTAGCCCTTTCATTCTTCCCCTAAATTCACAGCCTAAATTCTAGTTTTATGTTGCTGGTAGTGCCATTAATTTCTAGCTGATCTCCACTGGTTTCCAGTATAATATAATTCAAATGAAAATTTTCTCAGGCCATTCACTCACATAGTTGGAAAATGTCTATGAAGATAGGTAATATATAAAGGGAATGAATTTAGCATTAGTAGATGCACAGATTTTATTCCTTATTCATAAATGTTAAAAGTACAGTGAACCAACACTGAACAAGGTCTGGTAACACTGAAGCCGAGTTAGACAATTTCAGTGGAGTTGCATCATTGTAGAGCTGGACTAAAAGGAATGTGAACAGTGTCAATCAACTTCAGAATGAGGCTCCTATACTTGTTTATCAGTCAACATCCTGCCTTTCTCATGTTGACGCTAGCAAGTGTCTAGTCTAAAGCACCATGGACCCAGAGAGGCAGAAAATGTTTGATTTTCTGTTTGAGATATTAGATGTGTCACTCAGAATATTCTGGTTCAAATTTCCAGTTTTGCTTCGAGCTTCCTGCATGACCAGGGGTAATAATGCATCCTGTGTTTATTGCATTTACTTAGATTGCAAATTTTTGGGACAGGGATTTGTCTCTTAATACATGCTCTCACTTCTCCCACTTAAAACCAAAAACAGTTTGTGGATGTTCCAAGATGTAACAGGATTCACCATTTAAAGGCAGGTGTGGCACTTCCCAGTGACCAGTCTAATCCCATCTCTTTTCTGGTTAATCTGGGCACCTCCCTGTACTCACATGCCATGACTTTGATGTTATTATTAATTTGGAAGGTTGCCCCAATTCAGAGTGATTCCTTTGCCCCTTGGCTTAATTCCATTCACTGGGCTCTGTCGCCCCTCAGTTCAGCCTCAAGACTCTAACAGTCCTTGGTCAAGTGCTGTGCCTTCCCTAGGCACCCTCAGTGACCTCCTTTTGCCCCTTTAGCCACTCCTATGCCTAGTGGCTCAAATTGCAATGAGAAAAACTCTATCAAAATTAATTTGCAGATGAGGAGCCTCTCAAAGCCTTCCACATGCCCCTGCTCAGTCCTGCTGGCTTCTGCCAGCTCTGGCCCTCCTGTGTCTGCAGTTCTCGTAAGCTAAAAACAGACAACCAGTTTGATTTGCATGAGGGCATTTTGGGCCAAACCAACTCCAGGCTTTACAGACAACCAAACTCAATATCCTGCATTAAGTACCTGTGAAATATCTAAATTGGGTGTGCATTCACCCCCTGACAGTGCTGATGTACCCCCTAATAGCCAGCATTCCTGAGCAGGCAAGAGCGTTGGTGCCCCACCTGAGAGCACCGACCAGGGAGTGGGGGCACCAGGAGAAGCAATCCCCGTGATTCCCCCATGGCCAATTGCACTCACCTGAAAGTGCCAGCACCCCCTCCCCCCAGGCCAGCAAGATTGGCCATGGAGGGCCCCTCCCGCCAGTTTCTGACTGGCCACTGGGAGGCAAGTACCCCCCCTGACTCAGGAGGCACCAGTTGCCCATGGCCGACCTACTGTTCTTCAGATCTCTGAGACACCACTAGAGCATCCATACCACAAGCAGTGGGAACAGATGCGTGAGGCAGTAGCTACAAGGTCTGCATGGAGCTAAGGGTAAGCATGCCTATAGTGACCTTGAGATAGAAAACACTGTATCCTATTAACAATCCTCTGAGCTGCCTAATCCTTTCACCAATTTATTTGGAGAACTAAACAAGATTACTGTATAGTTTAAATACAATCTTCTGTTTGTACGAAAGTACTTGCAAAACTTGTGCTGATACTTAGAAAAAGAAGTTGTGAATAAGAGAATATGTTCTTACTGAGACCAAAAATACTGAGTTAATGTACCAAAAATAAACATTCATTTAAGGAAAATAAAGCAGCTCTTAAGTGATCATTCTGAAAATTTCAGTGCCAATTTGCAGTTATCTATGTTTTATGATTCATGTCTGAAATATCATTTCCCACTTTCCCATAAATATGCTCCCATATATTTTAAATATAAGATGCCTTTTCATTTTGTCCTACCATTCTGGACTTTTTTTTACCCATTAGTAAGATGTTCCAGGTGGTGTGTTATAGCAAATAACAGCACTGCTGGGGTGCTAAGAAGCTCAAAGCTTTCTCTTTAGCTTCAAGTCGCCCATATATCCAGACTGAAATGGATCTCCAATTTCACTTGTTAGAAGTGTAGGGGCAGTGCAGAAGGCCATATGTGAGCCATAACTCAGTCAATTTTGTATTGAAAAGTCCCACAGAAGTGTTTTCTCTAATTCTAAGATAAACCAAGTGTTCTGGGAAAGGAGGAAGGTGGGGCTATCCACTCATTTGTTTTCCAGTTTCAGCAAGGATGTTCCCTTAAAATGCAAAGCCACTTGGCAAAGAAACTTTTATTCAGCATCATGCATTACTGGGAATGCTTGTGCTTATTTCTTGAGAAATACATGGAGCATACTGATAATACTGAATGATAGCATTTTACCCTGTGGGTGGATGTACCTCCAAGAATTAATGGTGCTTGTGGAGTACTTGCCTGCCTTGGGTGAGCTCTACCTTTTAAATGTTACTGTGCAGGCCGGGAGCAGTCCAAGGCCCTTTTTTCGCGCGGCGGGCTGTGGCCAGCAGCCTGGACACGCCGGGTCGGGGAAGGCAGGCGGCAAGCTAGAATTAGGCACAGACGCTTAATGGTTGTTTAAGATTGTTTACTTACACCGTAGATGGTCACGGTGCAGGCTGGAAATACTTCGCTTAAATCCTAGTTTTAGGACTCAGACAGAGCTCTGGATTCACTCACAATTCACTCACACGAAGTTTGCTAGGCTCCGTGGAACTTTGCGCGCAGGGAAGGGTACGTCGAGGGATTGTTTGGCGATGGGGAGAGGCGAGAGGCTGATCAGACCCCTGTTGCCTTCTTGATATTCACGCTGGGTCCAATAGGCTCCGCAGCACTTAGAGATCTTCACGAGACGTGAAGTTTCCTCCTCCTGATGTTCGTGGAGTCCTCCAACTTGGGCGGAAACCACTCAAGCCTCTTATACAGCTAGCAAGCCAATCACTAGCCGCCACGTAGGAATAATTTAGAACTGACCAATAGTGGGCCACGAATTTAAATACAAATGGCGGGAACTCCTTGCAACGTGCATTTCTGTGCTGCAACAAAGAAATGCACCCTGCAAAGAAAGCTACAAACGGCGGGAAAATAATATAGCAGTGCCGAAGCACACACAAACAAAAATCACACCCTTGGGTTGTGACATCCCCCCCTTGCTGAAGGCATAGCTAAATTATGCTACACACTCGTCACTCGTGTAATCAAGAGCTCTTATCATGGGTTGCTGAACAAAACGGGTAAACACAAAATCCACTAACATAAGGAGTTCGTCCTCAAGGGATCGAACCAAATAATAACCAACACAAATACATATACACATAATCAGATTCATAACAAAAACTGCATGATCAGGGCTTCAGTGGGCGTCATGGCGAAGTCGCACGTCAGGCTCTCACTTCTTCCGATGATGTTATCCTTCTTGGGGCTTCTCTTCACCATGCACTCTGAATTCCGGATTTGTCAACAAAACTCTCAAAAAATAAGTTAACGTATAACAAAATATTTACAAAATTTCTTATGGAACTACACTATTAATTTCAAAACATATAATATAAGTGTTTGCTACTTTAATCTATCCTCTTTTGCACACTCAACTAGATGAAATCATCGAGGAGCCGTCATCTAATTCTTCTAGGTAATGGAAACCTAACTCATAGGCCAGTTACCATTGGCCTGCGTCCCCTAAAATCCGAAGTTGCCGCTTATTGAGTCCAGAACGCTGTAGGAGAAATCCAAACATGTATCGCTCCTCTGGTGTTCTTTGTGGCAATGATGGAAGGTCGGATTCGCGGTGTTTTGTGCCTTGAATCTCGGTTGGGTGTCGACGTTCCCGATCACCGGATAATCTTGGCTCCATTAGGATACGCAGTCATGACAACTGACGCAGAAGATTACTCACGGGTTGGTTTACCATTGGGTTGAGCAGAATCCAGAGGACGACGATGTTCTTTTGCCCATAAACCTCAAGACAACTATCTATTCTGTGAACGGTCACTGGAACGGTTCCAGGATCTCATAGATGACGGTGAGGCCATGGTCTTATTCGCTGGAGTGATGTCAATCCCAGCGCACATGCTCTGGGGTTCCAGGCACAGTACGAGACTCCGATGATTGCTAGCATGAGATGTTGTGCGCCGGTATATTCTGGCCGTCCGTCATGCCATACGTAGGCTTTTTGACTGATCAGTCCTGCAACAAGCGCTGGCAGTGGAATAGGCCAGTGAACGTTAACCGCTACCATGTCGATGTCAGTGACATGTCCTCTACTCCATGAAGCTTGTCTCACCAAGAAGCTTGCTTCTTCCTGGTTCAGCAGGTCGGATCCAAGTTCCACGACCAAACGTCCCAACCACACAGCTAGAGTTTCTTCAGGTGGGATTCTTGATTCTCTGCACAAATCCTGTAGTTCAGTTCTGGTGCGAGCATAGTAGGCAGTAGCAACTCAGTTAGTTGTTGTTACAGGCTGAACTACTGCTGCAGGAGTCATTGCTGCTGCTATTGCTTCAGGCAGGAGGGGCGGATGCACTCCTCTGCTCGATTCTCTCTTCCATCGGCAAGAAGGCATGGTCGCCGAAAGCGACGCTGCGTCGGTGGGCGGGGTCGCCGGAAACGACGCTGTGTCGGCGGGCGGAGTCGCTAACCAAACTCTCGCGGGTTCCTCCGAAGCTCCACCCTTCTCTTCCGGTTCTTCCACGTGGTCTCCCTCTTGCTCGGCGCCACCTTGGACTGGCGTTTCAGGATTCTCTTTCGCAGCCGCTTCTTTGAACGCTCGAACGGCCATACATAGCTGGGCTTTTAAACTTAAATTCTTATTCATTAAATCAGTTATTGTACGGAAAGTTGCAGTTAACACTCCCCCCTTGTCGTATTGTGGGGCCACCCTCTCATTCACGGCGCGTTCCTCCATCTCCAGATCTTCACAGAGCTCGGATGGAAGCTCGCGACCCCTTAATCTAGACGCCAGCATAAAGGGGGCGAACCGGTCGATCGGCACCGGTTCTTCACTCTCCCGAGCACATCTTAGGCAACGGGCACACTCCCGGGTGAGGGTCGGGTTCACTTCGCCCGCCGGGTTGACTCTGGCGAGGGACACAGTGTCGAGGGGCCTGAACAGGACCCGCTTATCACCCATTATACACCCGAATGCCGCGGGGTGCAGATACACTTCCCTCTTTTTTGGGGCTCCGTCTTCAGAAGCTCCCTCTTCTCCCTTCAGCGAAAGGCGTCCGCTGATAAATCTCTCACCCGTTCCGCCCGCCTGGTGGTAAGCGATATGCGCCTCCAGTTCGATAACGTTTTCTACTTGGCGTTTTCCACTGCACCAAGGGCAGTTCTTAACTAATTCTAGCTCCAGCGTGCTTTCCCCTGATCCCATCCTCGTTGCCATGTGCGGGCCGGGAGCAGTCCGAGGCCCTTTTTTTGCACGGCAGGCTGTGGCCAGCAGCCCGGACACGCCGGATTGGGGAAGGCAGGCAGCACACTAGAATTAGGCATGGATGCTTAATGGTTGTTTAAGATTGTTTACTTACACCGTAGATGGTCACGGTGCAGGCTGGAAAACTTCCAGGAATACTTCGCTTAAATCCTAGTTTTAGGACTTGGACAGAGCTCTGGATTCACTCACAATTCACTCACACGAAGTTTGCTAGGCTCCGTGGAACTTTGCGCGCAGGAAAGGGTACGTCGAGGGATCGTTTGGCGACAGGGAGAAGCGAGAGGCTGATCAGACCCCTGTTGCCTTCTTGATATTCATGCTGGGTCCAATAGGCTCCGCAGCGCGTAGAGATCTTCACGAGACGTGAAGTCTCCTCCTCCTGATGTTCATGGAGTCCTCCAACTTGGGCGGAAACCACTCAAGCCTCTTATACGGCTAGCAAGCCAATCACTAGTCGCCAAATAGGAATAATTTAGAACTGACCAATAGTGGGGCACGAATTTAAATACAAATGGCGGGAACTCCTTGCAACATGCATTTCTGTGCTGCAACGAAGAAATGCACCCTGCAAAGAAAGCTACAAACGACGGGAAAATAATTTAGCAGTGCCGAAGCACACACAAACAAAAATCACACCCTTGGATTGTGACAGTTACCACATATTTAGTTTTATTATTTTAATTGGAGAGAGGCACCTTCTCCTTAATCTTAGTAATTCATCCCTTATTCACAAGAATGCAGATTTTCAGATTTCTGGGAATGCTGTTCATGATTTTTAATGATAAAAATAGAATCCAGTAATCTTTCTGTGACTTAAGACACTGTAAACCTGATAGCTGGGTTGCACTAATATATAAAAAACAAAAAAAACAGTCCTGCCACCTCCTCAGCAGATATAAATCCGCAAACCTGGGACCTGATGGTCTGGCCTACTGTCCTCGTGCCAGTTTAAAAAGCATGGATATGCTACATCACCAATGAGCTTAGAGATGTCATCACTTTCCTTTGCCCTTAGGTTTTACCACTTAGGTTTCAATTCAGCAAAATTCTTAAGCATATATTTAATTTTAAGCTCATATATAATCCCCATAAATTACTGGGGGAAATTCTAGCCCCAATAAAATCAATGGCAAAGCTCACACTAAATGCAGTAAGGACAGAGTTGGTCAACATTTTTTTCAGTGAAATCATATTCAATTAGAAAAAGCAATTGAATAAAAAGTGAAACATTTCATTCCATGCAGGTAAAATTCTGATGACATTTTTGATGGAAAAACATCAAAAAGAATCATGTCAACTTTAGTGTTTTCTGTCAAGAATATCAAGACATTTTGTTTTAGTAAGGTAAAATCATTCAATTTCCCCATTATTGTTTCATTCTATTTGGTTTTGACTGTCATGTTATATACTAATTGCAAGAGTGTATTCATCTCTTATAAATATATTTATAGACTAGCCAATTGCCCATCAAAAATAACAGTGGGGAGAGGGGGAGAGTAGGTGGGGATGGAGCCCTGTGCCTTCCCCATCTGGGCCCACTCCCCCCTTCCTTCCTGCTGCTTGGGGTCTGGGCCCACTCCCCCCCTACCTACCGCAGTGGTGGGGAGAGGGGAGGAGCAGTTCTGGGCCCAATGCAGGGGAGGACCGGGCCCAAGGGTGGAGAGAAGCCAGGCTGCCATGGAAGAGGGGAATAGCAGGCCCGGACCACCCTGGCAGCAGCAGGGGGATGGGAGGAGTGGGCTCAGGGCTGACACCAGGGTAGGGAAAGTGGTGAAGGAGTGGTCCCCGCTGGCCTGAGGGGGGAGGAAGCTCACTCCTCCCCTCCCCTAGCTGCTGCCACATCGGGCCATGTCGGGCCCGCTGCTCCCCCCACACCACTGCGGCAGGCTGGCTTCTCCCCCCACTCAGGCTCGCTCCTCCTCCCCCCATCCTCTGCATCGGGCCCAGGCCTACTCCTCCCCACTCCCACTGCCATCACCACGGCATGCCTGCTTCTGCCCCCACTGCTGCCACGTCAGCCCTGCAGGCGGCAACAACAGAAGGGGGGAGGGGCAGGGCAAGACCAGCACTGGTGGCCTTGCCCCCTGTCCCAACCCTGCTCCAATGCTGCTGCTGCTGTAACCTCCAAGGAGCAAGGGAGGGAAGGGGTGAAGCCAGCTCCATCGTCCCCACCTTTAGGGAGCAGAGAGTTGGCCTCACCCTTCCCCCCTGCTCCATCCCCTGTGTCCCTGCCATCATGGCAGTGCTCCGCCGCCACCTCCTGTCTGAATGCTTCGCGCAAATAAAGTGTTATGGACTGACAGACAGACAGACAGATTAAAGCTTTTATGATATTAGAATTGTTTTGATATTATTGATACTAGTTATTTGTACCTCATCAAAGCAGAATATATCAACATTACTAAAGTGAAATATTTTGATAGTTCTGAATCAAAATTTTTGTGTTTCTATTTCATGTGAAATGTTGAGACATTGATTTTTCATACTTATTCAAAAGGAAAACAGACTTTGAAATGACAGAATTTCCCATGGGACATGAATTCCATTTTCCAGTCAGCTTTTAAAACTGTCAGGATTTCACCCAATGCACCCATTCACCCGCTCAAAGCAAAGCAAGTGTTTAAGTACTTTGCAAAATCGGGGCTTAACACTCCAGTAGCAGCCCACGATCAAACTTACATCAAGCCCTGATCAAATAAGTTGTCTCTTATGCCTTAATCGTGGAAAGGACAGTTGCTTCTGCTCAGGGACTCACTTTAGCTTTTGATTGACACACTTTTCTAAAATAGGAGCTTAGATTGTGTAGAAAACGTTGTGTTCCTTTCATCAATCCACTCAGAAAACAGTTAGATGACACACTGTCATGACTAAGTCTCAGTTACTAAAAGCTATTGCATTAGATAAATGCACAATCTAGCCTCTTTCCCTGACCCTTTTATACACTTTTACTCAAGCATGTTCGCTTCCTGGTAAGTGCAGCAGCATTTTACCCTCTGATAGCTATCTACACAGCACTGGGTTGTTTGTTTATCTTGCTTTAACAGTAGTCTTCAGTGGGACTGATTCTTCCTTACACAACTTTTACAGGACTGACATTTTCTTTTCTTACATAGAAATTAAACCAGTAGCTGCGGTAGAAGAATCCGGCAATGAATTTTTATCACTTAGAATGGCCATTTGAGTGTGCCTTCAAATTGTTGACCTGGAGGGTGGTATAGATTCCTGCCCAATGAAAATGTGCTTAAGAGGTTTGTTCTTGTTTCCTAAAATATCTGCATTATCAGAAGTTTTGTTCACACAGAGTCATGAGATTCCTGTGTTCTTGCAAAGCTGGCTGATGTAATAATCCACCCTTTAGCTGTTTGATGTGAACTTTTCACGTGCCAGCTAGTAACAAGTAGAATCCTAAAGCTGGCAGCACCATGAAGCAAAGGAGAAAGATGGGGATTAGAGAGCAGTAGGTATAATACCACCATGACAGCAAACAAACATTCTAGCAGTTAAACATTTATACAAATGTTTCTATTTATATGAGTTTGTATTTACAGAGAGTGGCTTGGGAGCCAACAAATCTATCATCTATTCCTGGCTCTGCCACTGGAGGTTTTCTTTCAGAACAAAGCAAAGGTGAAAAAATATACCTGAAGAGCGTTTGATTTTAGTATGAGATAAGGCCACATTTTGGAACGTTAAAGAGTCATAATTTTAATTTTTGGCAAGATTTTTATGAATACTAGCTCAGGATTGCAAAAAGGGGACCAATTGGAGTTAAATGAAAATATGTGCCATCTGTCACCCTCCATGTCTGAGTCCATGATGGAGAGGTTAAAATGTACCCTTCTAACATGCCCACAAGATTTCTATTGCAGAAGCACATTGCTACCAGCTAGTACCTACATTTTTGTGCATCTGCTTGCATGTGCACTATGTTATTGTGCAAAACAGAATTTCCCTTTACATGCCTCCACTTTCTGCATGCAGTTGCATATGAATGGTTTCATGTAACTGCTGTAATTTGGGTGTATACAACTGACATATGCACCTGGAGTTTCAACATTAAAGGCCAGGTTGAGACATCTTGGAAAATTTGAGTGATGGTTCATAGCTATGTCCTGATGGGGTTCTCCTCCATGAGCAGCATTATGAGTGCTCTCTACAGATTTTCTACAGCACTAGGTGTCCATTAACTCATTCAGCACTTTGCTTTCAGCTAATAAAACCCTGAGTAATGTACCCAATACCTCTTCCTGTTTAACCCCTCCTGCTCTGTGTCTAACTTCTGTGGTTGTTGGAATTTGAACCTCCTGATTGTCTTTGGATATATATTTCACATATCAGAAAGAGAAATATTTTCTTGAAGTCCCATGTCTTTGAAACTATCTGTCCCTTTTAGGACACCTTGGGTAACTGGTTGCCTGTGAACACAGGGGACCCATCCAGTCCTATGTTCCTAAGTCTCTAATGGATATCAAGCATAATCTGATATCAGAGTTCCCTGAGTAGGCAAGGTTTTGCTTCTAAGAGTGCCTCAACAGTGCTAAGCAACTTGATGTTGGTCCATAACTAAGTCTAGCCAGATCTGGAAGTTAGGCATTCCTCTACCTGTAGGCCCTGGTCTACTAGCGTGCCTAGCACACTGGAATCAGGCCAAAACAATACAGGCTTAGGTGGCACCACTATCCTCTGTGTCAGCCAATAGTTTAGTGCTTAAAGCACTGTTGCAGGGTGAGGAGATCCTTGGTTCAATTCTGTCGTATGCCTGAGGGCAGTAACTGAGGGGGGCAACTGAAGCAGCAGCCTCAGGCATTGCCTTTGGGGTAGTGGGGCTGAGAAGGAGCTGCAAAATTAGCCACCACTGCAGCTCTTTTTAATGTACAGTAATTAGATATTCACTGGATTGATGAGAGAGTGAGCAAGAATGAGAATGACTCAGTAGCCCAAAGGTTAGGCCATTTTCTTGGTAGTGGGAAGGCTTGGGTCCCAGTCCCTGCACCAATGAATATTTATGCGTTCCAGGCAAGATGGGACCTCTTCAACAGGTGAAAATGAGAGCTGTACCCATGACTATCCTCCAGCCTAACTTTCACACCGAGCTGCTTTATTTTGGTTTGCCACTTCTTAAAGGTTGCCAACCCCTGGCCTAGAGGTTAGGTTACTTTCCTAAGATGTGGGCTCAAGTGTCTTCAGGTATAAGAGGGATTTGACTCTGGGCTCCCGCATTCAAGGTATAACTGTTAACTAGGTCATAGGACATAACTCATTCCAGCAGCATTTTGTTAGACAGGTCTATCCTAGATGCCCATCTCCCAAGTGGGTGGAGGTACCACCTCACAGTCCAAAATAATGGGTTAGATGTGGTTGAAGCCACACCCTTCTTTGCATTTTCCTGACCAGCTTTAGTGGCTCCATGCTTAGAATGCTGACTTTTGTGGATCCCATTGAGAGGCACCAAACTCTCCCAGTGCACTGTATAGGAGAGTCCAGACAGTTAACATGGGGCTGTGGATTCCAATAGGATGGTAAGGCATATGTCCTTCTGTGGATCTAGCTCAGAGTGATCTCTAACATCAGAAGTTTGATTTCTGTAAACTGTACAGAGAATAATTGTCTTCCATTGTAAAGCTCGTGGAGATGTATGAAAGAAAAAAATGCTATTAAAATGATAAAAGTTGTTATAATCTTTTTACTACTCATTACCACAAATTGTTGCAGAATCAGGTTCTTCATATCTTGTTTTGGAACTTTCTCAATTTTATATTTTATAGTGGGAACCCTTCCACCCATGCGGCAGATTGTGTGGTTATTTCATTTAGCCATATTGCCTTAAGGTGTAGTTTTTATTAGCTAAGCTATGCTAGTTTTTACAACCCCAGGGACTTCCTTCAACCAACAGAATTCCCATCTGGGGAGCTACATATGGTTTCCTCTGTCTTCATGCCTCCTGAGTGCAGAGAACCTGGCTTGGTTCTTTGGATGTCAATATGCATCTATGTAGAGAGAAGACTGACATCTGAGAAGAGCATTTGGCTTATAGTTTCTTAAAGTGAAGGTGCCCCAGTGTATTTGGGCAAGTTGTTGTTTGTTGGTTAAAAAAAGAGGAGGGAGAGGAAGGAAAACTGGTGAAAAATATTTTTAAGGACACATTAGAAATCCAGCTGCATCGGATGGCTAGGCATGTGGTCCCCCTTCGTTTGACTGGAAAGAGACATACCCACTTGGTTCCTCAGATGTGTTACAGTTGCAGCTGGACTTGATTACATTTTTCTCTTTCACTTTAAGATCTTTATCAGGGATTGCAAATTTATATATGATTTTTAGGAGAAAATAAAATTTTAATAATGACTGAGGTCTTACCAAGGTACAGGGGGTGCCCTATAGGGTACTATGGTTTTCTGTGAAATTTGGTTTTAGCATGTGCCCCCAGGTGGCTGAATGCTCCATGGTATCTTAATTACAAATGTCTCAAAATTCCAATCCAGTTTTGCAGCTTCCCCAATTCACAGATTCATAGATTCATGGACAGTAGGGGCTGGAAGGGACCTTGCAAGATCATCGAGTCCAGCCCCCTGCCATAGGCAAGAAGTCTGCTGGGGTCAAATGACTCCTGCAAGATAAACATCCAAATGGCATTTGAATGAGTCCAGAGTAGGTGCTTGCACCACCTCTGGGGGGTGTCTGTTCCAGACCCTAGACACTCAGACCATAAAGAAGTTTTTCCTTCTGTCCAATCTAAATCAGCCTTCCAGAAGTTTGTGGCCGTTAGACCTTGTTATCCCCTGGGGAGCCCTGGTGAACAACTGTTCTCCCAGATCCTGATGCATTCCCCTTATGTACTTCTAGGCTGCCACCAAGTCCCCCCTGAGCCTTCTCTTCTCTAGACAGAAGAGTCCCATGTCCCTTAGCCTCTCCTCGTAAGTCTTGCTCTCTTGGCCTTTGATCATGCGGGTAGCTTCCTCTAGACTCTCTCAAGCTTATCCATGTCCCTCCTGAAGTGGGGGATCCAAAACTGGATGCAGTACTCCAGCTGCAGCCTCACTAAGGATGAGTAGAGCGGGAAGATGACATCCCTGGTTTTGCTTGAGACGCATTGGTGGATGCATGCCAGAATTTGGTTTGCTTTGCCGGCCATGGCATCACATTGGTGGCTCATGTTCATCTTGTGGTTAATCAAGACCCCCAACTCTCTTTTGGCCATGGTGTTAGCAAGCGTAGCACTGCCGAGCCTGTAAGTATGATGCTGGTTTTTCCTCCCAAGGTGGAGCACCCTGCACTTTTCTGCATTAAATGCCATCAGGTTTTGGTCTGCCCACTTTGCGAGCCTGTCCAGGTTGGCCTGTATCCCCAACCTGTTCTCCAGTGTGACCACCTTACCCCATAGTTTAGTGTCATCTGTGAACTTTGCCAGTCTGCATCTGATGCCCGAATCCAGATCATTAATGAAAATGTTGAAGAGTACTGGCCCAAGTACTGAGCCCTGAGGGACACCACTAGTCACTTCATGCCATGTTGATGTTCTCCCATCAACCAGTACTTTTTGGGTCTGACCCCAGAGCCAGTTCCCCAGCCATCAGACTGTGAGATGACTGAGGCTGCATTTTTCCAGCTGAGCCATGAGGACATCATGGGAGACCAAGTCAAAGGCTTTCTTGAAATCCAGACTTATGACATCAACTTTGTCTCCCTTGTTCAAGCATTGCATCATCTGGTCATAGAAGGAGATGAGGTTGGTCAGGCAAGACCTTCCAGCAACAAAGCCATGTTGGCTGGCACTCAAAAAATGCCTTCTGTTAGCCTGCTGCTGATGTAACCCTTGATAATTTTCTCCAGAATCTTTCCAGGGATGGATGTCAGACTGATTGGTCTGTAATTCCCTGGGTCTTCCTTCCTTCCTTTCTTGAAGAGTGGGATCACATTGGCTCTTTTCCAATCCTCCAGTATCTCTCCCAAGCATCACGAGTTCTCACATGAGTGACTGGTGCCTCCTGAATCTGGAGGGGCATCCACAGAAGCCACCAATGGCAGTGGCTCTGTCAGGGGGGGCACCAGACCTACCAACTGCATCAGCGTCAGCCATCGGGGGGGCGCTGGCCCCATCAGGAGGGTGGGGGCATGTGCACCCCCTACCAGTCACCTATGAGTTCTCAAATGTCTTTGCCATAGGGCGTGCTATGATGTCCGTCAACTCCTTCAGGACTCTCGGGTGCATACCATCCGGGCCCACAGACTTGTGGATGTTGAGTCTCTCGAGGTGTTCCCTCACTTGATCTAACTCAATTGTGGGCCCATCTCCCGCCTCCTGGATGCTTTGTGTCCTATCTGACAGGGTGACCCCTTTGAATGGGTGGAAGACCAATGCAAAGTAATCATTTAGGAGATTCACCTTTTCCTGACCGTGAGATGTTATTTGCCCCATTTGATTTAGCAGGGGTCCAATGTTGCCTTTGTTCTTCCTCTAACTTCCCACATAGCTGAAGAAGGACTTTTTGTTGTCCTTGATTCCCATGGCTAGCCTGAGTTCAGTGTCTGCCTTAGCTTTTCTGGTCTACTCTCTACGGGTGCGGGCTAGTGCTGTGTAGTCCTCCTTGGTGATGACTCCCATTTTCCATCTGGCATAGGCTTTTCTTTTTAGCTTCAGGAGTTGTTGAGAGGAGGACTTTTGTGCCAGGCTCATCTCCAGTCTTCCAAATGGTTTGGATGAAATTCAGTCACTGATGCAAGAAAGCAGCTGTATATTTTTCCTGTGTCATCAGTGTTCTTAAATTCCTGGATGATTTCACTGCCCAGAGTCTGCAGAACAAGCATTTTTCCACACCCTCCCAATTCCCACGGATGGTAAATAAATACATTACATTCATATCAAGTCAGATTATGATATTCATCCTCATGTTAACTATTACCTCGTATTATGAAGTCAATTAAAGTTATTTCTGGTGCCAGGTGTTACTCAGTAGGAGTAAAGGGAACACAGTCTATCCTTTTATTCCCCCCTTCCTCATCCTGTCCTTGTTCAACAATTTGCAAACATGGGGAAACTTGAGGAAAGGAACTTCTATTTCATTGATAAGCTAAAATTGAACTGTTATGACTGGACAATTCAGAGATTATTAATGGTGATAACAAAAACAATAAAGCTTGAATCAGTAATAAAAGATGACTAACAGTAATAACAGTAATGAGATCATAAATCAATATATTTGTAATTATATTAAGACTTTACTGTGTTATAATAAAATATATATGCCATTGAATATGAATAGGTTTACCTGTATAAACTCTATGAGATGGGCATGCACAGATGACATACCTGGAGTTGCAACATCTATAAAAGTACAGACAGATGTTCAGGGCCCCACTCCAACTCATGGTGCTTTACATAAAGCATCATGAGTTAGAGTGCCCACCCCCCAAGGTCCACTGTTGAGTAAGGGAGGAATCAAGTCTGCCTGCAGTGGCCCTCATGGACAGCAGGCAAGGGCACTGTCCAGGCCTCTCTCCCCAGTCCCGTCCCACCTCCCAGCTCTAGGGCTGTCAGCAGAGAGGGAGTGAAGCGAGCAGCAGCAGCTGTGAGGCTGCTATGCCAGGCCTGAGCTGGAATGGGGGTTGAACAGAGCCCCTTGCCCTGTGATCTTGCCAGCTACCCCAGGCCCAGCTGACGAGGGGACTCCATTCCACTTCCCCTTCCCCCTCCCAGTCAAGCTGGGCATCCCCACAGCTGCTGCTGCCACTCTCAGGAAGCCGGACTGGAGCTGGGGGGACAGAGTGGAACAGAACCGTCTTGCCTCAGGGGCCTGGCCCAGCTCCCCCCAGTACCACAGCCAGGGTAGCTGACAGGGCCACAAGGTGAGGGGCTCCATTCAATCCCCACTCCAGATCAGGCCTGTCATAGCCGCCTCACAGCTGCTGCTGCTCCGTTCACTCCCCCTCTGCTGACAGCCTGCCCCTATTTGAAAAATAAACCCTCAAGGGAACACAAATTCCCTGAGGTGCTCTAAAGGAGAGCATTTTAATCTGTTACCTGATCAGATGAACATTAAATTTTTGGACAATCAGCCATTTTAGAAGCTCTCTGCAGCCATGCATGTTAGGTCATGGCTGAAGAGCTCTTTCAGGGGCCAGGCTATTAAAAAAATGTCACTTTTTTATGCACCCTAAATACTATACTATACTATATGATACCATAGGATATGATATAATCTATCTGAAAGTAAAATTATCAAAAATAGTAAAACTACATTAAGATTGAGAGAAAATCTGAATAAAAATGGAAATTATTTTGTCTTTTAGAAACATGGAATTATGAAAATGAAAGTCTAGTGTTTAAAGGAAAATTCAATACCTGCTGATTCCATTCTGAAACAAGGAATTGTTGCTTCCTCAACTTCCAGAGAACTGATTGCACAGAAAAATGAATGTGAAACATTTCCTGACATAACTGAATGTTCTAAGCTAGGATAGTGTTATCAATGAAGTCTTGAGTTTTCCACCTAAACTCTATCTAGTATTGTAGATACACTCTTGCATGTCACTAAGACATATTATAACGTAGCATGGTTTTTCAAAGCTATTCAATTCCTTTTCTTTTTTACAAGTGCAAGAAAAAACACTTTTGTCAGCTCAGGCATTGACAAAGTAATAGCAATTTCCCAAAGTCTAACTGCTCAGCTTGGTTACCTGAAGAACCTTAGTGAAATATGGAAATAAGAAAGCCAATCCTCTCTACATCTTGAAGAAGTTATGGAAAAATTTGAAAATTTGCAAGGAGACAAACAGCATTTTTCTCCATCCTTTTTAACTGGCGTCCCATGTTTCTCTTTGACTGATGTATTTTAATTTACTTCCTTCACCTTATTCCATAGGTCTGTGCCTGTCAGATTTAGATAGTCATCCTCTAATACCATTCTTATGTTGTTAAGGCTGATCCAAAGTTCACTGACATCAATATACTGACTTATTTATTACAGTAAGCTTTGGACCAGTGCCTTAATATTTTTTTATTTTTCATGTTTTGAAGGTGCCAAGCCAATGGCAGTAGCAGTAGTGCAGGTAAGGTACTAGGAATTAACCCTGCTCACAGCTCTGCCCCTGCCTGGCTGTGTGATGTTGGGTGAGACCCATTCTCTGTTGACTTGTTACTCAAAGGGATGTGACAAGCAGGGGTTCAGTCATCACAGAATAATAGAAAATTCAGACTGGAAGAGACCTCAGGAGATCATCTAGTCCAACCACCTGTACAAAGCAGGACCATCTCCAATTATATCATTCCAGTGAAGGTTTTGTTTAGCTTTGTCTTAAAAACCACCAAGGATGGAGATTCTAGAACCTGTCTGCGTAGGCTGTTCCAGTGCTTTACTACCCTCCTAGTGAGAAAGTTTTTCCTAAATCTAACCTAAACTTCCCTGGCTGCAACTTGAGACCATTGCTCCTTGTTTTGTTACCTGCCACCACTGAGAACAGTCTAGCTCCATCCTCTTTAGAACCACCCTTCAGGTAGATGAAAGCTATTGAAGCCCCCCTCAGTCTTGAAGACAATCTTAGTTTCATAGTTGGTAGGGTCAGAAGGGACCTGAACAGATCATCAAGACCGATCCTTTGCCAGAGCAGGAAAGAATGCTGGGGTCAAACAACCCCGGCTAGGTGATTATCTAGCCTCCTTTGCAAGACCCCCAGGATAGGAGTGAGTACCACTTCCCTTGGAAGTTGATTCCAGATCCTAGCTGCCCTGACTGTGAAGTAGACTAAATTTAGTCTTCTCTTCTCCAGACTAAATGAGACCGGTTCCTTCAGCCTCTCCTCATAAATCATGTTCCCCAGCCCTCAACATTGTTGTTACCCTCTACTGGATTCTCGTAGTGTGTGTGTGTGTGTTTGTGGGTGGGTGGGGTGAGGAGGATACTGGACACAGTACTCCAGAATTGGTCTCCCCAGTGCCAAATAGAGGAGAATAATCAATTCGCTTGATCTGCTGGCAACACCTAGTTATACAGCCCAATATGCTATTAGCCTTCTTTGCAACAAGAGCACACTAGAGTAATATGAAGCACCCGGGGCGGGGGGGTTCCCATTGATATCTACTATATGAGATCTAAAGCAGAATATCTTCTGGGGCCTGTGGACAGGGAGGGAGCCAGAGTACAGAAGGCAGGCAGGAGAAGGTGTCAGGAATGGTTTGCAGATCCTCAGTTGCCAGTAGCCAGGAAGGCAGAGAGGGTTTCTGTATTAAGACAGCCATACCTCAAAGATCTCACCACAGAAGAAGTGCAGGTGAACTCTGCTTCCAGTTTACAATGGTATAACTGTGGAATAGTCTAATGAAGATGACGGACTTATACCAGATACAAGCTAGCTCTAGTCAGAGTACTTTTTGGCCCAGTGTAAAGGCAAATCTTTTCCTCTCCTCTCTTCATTTCCACAACTTCAGAAACCACATAAGAGTGTCTAACACAGGAGAGAGTGGACTTCCTTCTGAGTTGAGCCCATGAGGAGCATGCCCTTTTAAATCACTCCCCCTCCATGCTCACCAAATGCTTCAAATGAGGCAGGATCGTCAGGACAGAAAGCTGGAAGTTGGCATTGTGTGCACTTAGGACCCACTTCAGGATGACTGCTCTACTCCAGTTTTGGAAAATGGCATGAACAGGGCATGCCACTCAGAAGCCCAGGGCAGACTAGTCTAAGGTAGACTGATATCTGTGGGAGAGTATTACAACAGTGCACAGGCAATCACAGGACATTTTTGGAGACTGTTAGGGACAATTTCCTGGTGTAAGTGCTGGAGTGACCAACTTGGGGACATGCTCTTCTTGACCTACTGTTCACAAACAGGGAAGAATTGGTGAGGAATGTAGTAGTGGCTGGAAACTTGGGCAGCAGTGACCATAAGATGATTGAGTTCAGAATCCTGAGGAAAGGAAGGAAGGAGAGCACCAGAGTAAGGACCTCAGACTTCAGAAAAACAGACTTTGATCCCCTCAGAGGTCAGTCTGAGAGGGAGAGGAGTCCAGGGGAGCTGGCTGTACTTTAAAATAACTTTACTGAGACTGCAGGAACAAACCTTCCCAATGTACAGAAAGACTAGCAAGTATGGCAGAAGACGAGCTTAGCTTATCAGGGAACTTTCCTATGAAATAAAACACAAAAAGGAAGCATATAGTAAGTGGAAACTTGGACAAACAGCTAAGGAGGAGTGTAAGCGTATTGCTCAGGCATGCAGGGATGAAGTCAGGAAGGCCAAAGTGCAATTGCAGTTGGAGCTAGCAAGGGATGTGAAGGGTAACAAGAAGGATTTCTACAGGTATGTCAGCAACAAGAGGAAGATCAGGGAAAGTGTGGGTTCCTTACTAAATAAGGGAGATAACCTAATGACAGGATACAGAAAAGGCTGAAGAACTCAATGCCTTCTTTACCTCAGTCTTCACAGGCAAGGTCAGTTCCCAGACTACAGCACCCGGTAGCACAGTTTGGGGAGGAGGTGAGCAACCAAAAGAACAGGATAGGGACTATTTAGAAAAGCTGAACATGTACAAATCCATGGGGCTGAATGGGAAGCACCCAAGGGTGCTAAGGTAGTTGGTCGATGTGATTGCAGAGCCACTGGCCATTATCTTTGAAAACTCATGGCAATCAGGAGAGGTCCTGGATGATTGGATACAGGCAAATATAGTGCACATCTTTAAGAAAAGGAAGGAGGAGGATCCAGGGAACTACAGTCCCACCTCATTTCCTGGAAAAATTGAACAGATCCTCAAGGAATCCATTTCTAAGCACTTGGAGGAGAAGGTGATTAGGAACAGTCAGCACAGATTCACCAAGGGCAAGTCATGCCTGATGAACCTGATTGCCTTCTATAAGATGATTGGCTCTGTGGATGTGGGGAGACCAGTGGATACCAATACCTTGACTTTAGCCAGGCTTTTGATATGGTCACCCACAACATTCTCTCAGGCAAGCTAAGGAAGGACAGGTTGGTTGAATGAATGGACTGTAAGGTGGACAGAAAACTGTCTGCATCATCAGGCTTTGGGGGTAGTGCTTAATGGCTCAATTTCTAGTTGGCAGCTGGTATCAAGTGGAGTGCTGATGTGGGGTATCAGATTATTTAACTAAGGGTAGAACTAATGGAAATCTTCCCGACCTGGATCGTACGTATCATGATCCCTTGTGGGGATGTCTGAGTGGTGGTCCCAACTCTTTTCTGCCACGTCTTGATGTTGAGAGAAGATCTATATTGGGAGATGTTCTTTATAAACACCACTTGACACTGGAATCTTGAGATCGGTTTCTCCTGGGGCTCCAACCTCCCCTATACCCCATCCTAGCGCCACCCAGTTGTTAAGCTGACTTTCATTAACCTGGATCTTATACGGTGGTGTTTCTTTTCATTACATTTTTATTGATTACATTTATTTTCTTTGTGGTTTAGGTTCTCATGCATCTTGACAATCATAGGGATGGACTTCAGTCTACGTGGACTAACAGCCTTCCTTGTCAACTCAGGTAAGTCTAGCATCCAGTCTCTCTGGGTATAAACCCCCTTTTTACAATCATAAATGTAAAGGAAAACAATACAAATGAAACTAAATAAGATCCCTAATCAAAAAGAAAAATGAAAGGAAAACTTTTACTTGTTTCTGTTGGGGCTCAGCTGTGCTCTTCCCAGCTAGCCCTTCCTCTCCAGGCAGTCATCCCATCTCAAGCACTGCCCCCTCAGCAGCGCTTCTCCCACCAGTGACTTACGGCTTAATGAAGCTCCTCGGAACTCCTCAGCCAGCTGGCTGTTGGCTTGCCGCAGCTGTGGCTGTACCTGTCCCCCTCCATCTTCCTGGGTCCCAGGACGTGTGGCTCCCCCCTGAAGTTTCTTGTGCCCCTCTCCCCCTTCTCCATCTGGGTCTTTGTTTTTCTCTCTCCCATTCCGGGGACCCTCTAGTGTTACGGAGCAGCTGCTTCAAAAATGCAGCTTCCTGGGAGCTCTTTTCTCTTTTGCTGGTTCCTGCCAGCTCTTGGTAGGTATCATCAGAGTCTCCTCTTCTCTACAGCTACAGGGGTCAGTCTTGGGTCCAAGTTTGTTCAATATCTTCATCAATGACCTAGAAAATGGGATAGAGTGCACCCTTAGCAAGTTTGCAGATGACACCAAGCTGCGGGGAGTAGTAGATATGCTGAAGGGTAGGGAAAGGATGCAGAGAGACCTAGACAAATTGGAGGATTGAACCAAAAGAAATTCCATGAGGTTCAATAAGGAGAAGTGCAAAGTCTTGCACTTAGAATAGAACAATCCCATGCACTGATACAGGCTGGGGACCGACTGGCTAAGCAGCAGCTCTGCAGAAAAGGACCTGGGGGTTACACTGAACAATAAGCTGAATATAAGCCAACAATGTGCCCTTGTTGCAAAGAATACTAGCGGCATACTGGGCTGTATTAGTAGGAGCACTGCCAGCAGATCAAGGGAAGTAATTCTTCCCCTCTATTCAGCACTGGTGAGGCCACATCTGGAGTACTATGTTCAGTTTTGAGCCCCCCACTACAGAAAGGATGAGGACAAATTGGAGAGAGTCCAGCAGGAGACAACAAAAATGGTTAGGGGGCTGGGGCACATGACATATGTGGAGAGGTTGAGGGAACTGGTCTTATTTAGTCTGGAGAAGAGAAGACTGAGAGGGCATTTAATAACAGCCTTCAACTACCTGAAGGGTGGTTCCAAACAGGATGGAGCTAGATTGTTCTCAGTGGTGGCAGATGACAGAAGAAGGAGTAAAGATCTCAAGCTGCTGCCAGGGAAGTTTAGGTTAGATATCAGGAAAAACTTTCTTAGTAGGAGGGTACTAAAACACTGGAACAAGTTACCTAGAAAGGTTGTGAACTCTCCATCCTTGGAGGTTTTTAAGACGCAGGTAGACAAAGCCTTGGCTGGAATGATTTAGTAAGGGATGGCCCTGTTTGGAGCAGGGGGTTGGACTAGATGACCTCCTGAGGTCCCTTTGAATCCTAATTTTCTATGATTCTAAGGTTCTTGTCTGAGGGAAGTGGGAGATATGTGAGGAAGAGGAGAGAGAGGTGGAGGGGAGAAGAGGCTGAAGGAATCAGGGGCTGCAGAAAGGAACCATGTCATGATCAAAACAGCTTCCACAATTTTTGATATCCCAGTTTTTGTTACATTGAGTAACCCAAATTTAATAACCATTGTAGTATTGTAGCTGATCTGACTATGTCTTATGGGTTTGCCTTGTTCCTAGTCATGAATCTCATTTAATAAAAGTGTGTGTTAACTGATATGTGTTTTGGGCCCCTGAACTTTAGGCAGGCAAAATATTATTATTATTAATGTGCTGTTCTCTATAGGATATGCCATTGGCCGTAAAATATGAGTGGTCTTTCATGCCGTAGATGGCACTGGACACAGTAATTTAAGTGATCGCTTTGTTTCCTGTTTCTCACCACAGGAGATGATGGCTGCTTCGTCAGTTCATTGTATTTGATTTTCCAACTAAGCAGTAGGATATTCTTGATAGAAATTCCTCATGTTGGGCCTTGCTGCCCTTTCCTGACATAGCAGCTTAGTTTTTTAGTCAGGTTTGTAGCTGAATATTGTTATGCTTGCACATCTGTACTGGTTAAGCTGAAGGAGTTGAGCAGGATACTATTTTATAAAGGGCAGACCTGGTTTGGGACTTTGAATTCTCTATGGTAATAATTACTATACATTACCAAGGTGCAGCTGCTGTGGGTGCATTGTGAGAGATAATTAATTAAAGTTTGTTCTAATCATTTTTAGTAGCTGCATAAGGCCCTTGTAACTTAAATCTTTACATCAATCCATCTCTATCTTTTATGATAACTATGATTAAGCATGTGCATTAAAAATGGATTACACCTTTTTGTTTAAAGTATTTAATTTGAAAGATAAATCAAACAGTTAATACTTGTGTCAGGGATTACAGCAAGGACAAACAAAACACTCTTGAATTATGTGGTATATAGAAAAGTAAATGCTGCTTCATTGTTAACTGTAATTGAAATAATGCTACGTGCTGTTCCTACTGATCAATATGAGGGAACCAGGTTGTCTTCCATGGTTAAACTCTTCTCCTTGGGTGTGGTTTTTGGACCCCACATCAAAAAATGGTTCATAGCCATTCACATGCTGCTGTGCAGCATGTGATTGCTTTACTTGTGCAGGTGATGCCCTTTGGATAAGATGTTAAACCAAAATCCCCTTTGGCTTTTAGGGTGGAAGTTAAAGATTTAGTAACCTGCTCAGCAATGACCTGTATACCATTGCAAGTTTTCTTTCTCTCAGTCAAATGGAATTCATTTAGAGAAGAACTCTAACTAACTATCCTAGCCAAATGAAAGATTCAGAATCTATGTTGATTGCCAACTTTTCAATAACATTAGCTACCTGATAAACTTTCACATCCCCTGCACCATCATTATTTAACTCACTAACCAATTTCCCATAAAGAATGACGGGGGCAGGGGCAGGCAGGGGCAGAGCCCCGTGCCCCCCTCCCTGTTTGGGCCCAGTCTCCCCTTCCTTCCTGCTGCTTGGGGTCTGGACCTGCTCCCCCCTTCCCCACTGCAGTGGCAGGAGGAGAGGAGTGGGCCTGGGCCCAATACAGGGAGTGCGGGGGAGGATCAGGCCCAAGGGTGAGGAGAAGCCAGCCCTCTGCGGTGGGGGGGGAAGCAGCGGGCCCGGGCCCATGTGGCAGCTGTGGGGGGACAGGAGGAGTGATGTCTTGGTTGAAGCCTACTGTTAGACACTTGTCTTAGACAATAGAAGATAATATTTTGCTGGAATCACATTGCATTATGGAAAGACCAGGAAAAATGTACTGTTCACCAAGAGTTCGGGAAAGCAACAGAAATGCTTTCTATAGGCTTATCCTTTCCTCTGAACCCGCAATAATTTCCAGTCTCACAGGAATAGAAGATGGGAAGTTTATTGCCTATTAGGGGAACAAAAGAACAAAGATGAACCAAGAAGGGCTCATCTCCAGCCAAGTAATCCCCCTTTGGGTACAGGAATTTGATACGAGCACCAAAAATTTGCCAGCAGCACAAAAATGTGGTGAGAAGGGGGCTGAACGGGTGCTCTAGATCTCTGATTCAAGAGCTACACAGTTGTGATCTCTCCAGATAGGGGGAGATAGAGGGCTACTCCTTGGTTTTGTCCCCGACCCTCAGGGAGCCCTATCATAGGGAGCCGGTACTCTCCCCTGCCAAAGAAGGGACTGGCTGTTAATGATCAGTTGATGAAAAGCAGCAGATGCTGAAGACAGCCCTTACCCTGAAGGAGTGGCAGGGACATAAAGAACTGCTCTTGTTATACCCCCACCGCTGCATATTCCCCCTTTCGCTTGCACAATCCCAGGGAAATTGGGACCAAGCAAGGCCAAGGGCTATGGTTCAAGGGCTCCTCAGGATGGTTCAAGCAGCAGGGGAATGCCCCCTGCCCCTTTCACAGAGATGCACAGGGACCATACGTGGGGGCAGAGCAAGGGACAGTGGTGCTGCTACATGAATTGTTTCAGGGCTCCCTGGAACTTTTCAGAGGGTAGGGAGGGGGAAGTAGGACTGCTCCTGAGCAACCAGAGCTACCCCCCACCCCACAGGACTTGGGCTGTTCCTGGCTCTTGCCTGTGTTTCAACCCCAGGGGTAGGGCTTCAGAACACTGTAGGGCAAAGTCACACCAGCTAGCACAGCTGGAACTTGGCCAGCTGTGTGACTGGGACACAACACTCCCTATCCAGTCCTGCTTATCAGCTGATTGGTGGGATGGGGCAGGAGGCAGCCCCCAGAGCCACTTCCTGCCCAGTGCCACCAGCTGGGAGTGGGCAGAGGGCTGCAACATTGGACAGCCTGGAGGAAGGGGTGGGAGAGCAGGAACCATGGGATACTGGGGGTCCTAGTGACCCATAATACCATGGATGGGTGTTATATGTGTTATTAGAAAACTTTGTGGTGCAGTAAAGTTGCTTTTTGAAAGAGCTAGAAGTTTGTGGCAATATCACTATCTTTTGTTTTCCATCAGACTGCTGGAATGCCTGCGTGATTACTTTTTGTGTTGAGCAAAGGATATATTTCCCAACATAAATATAATGCCTATCCATAGTCGTTATCTCTCCCTGTTTACAAAGTACATCCTGCTCTCTCCTGAGTCCAGGGCTGTGTTCACACAGTGTTCCCTCTTCTCCAGAACTTCAATGGATGAGATGAGGCGGGAATGTGAGCTATTCATTTGTCTGCTTCCAATCAGTTGGGCTATCTATGGTGCCATTCTTTGTTGCCAACTAATACAGTTGTCTTTGTTTTTTCTCATGCACTGCCTTTCACACCTGTAAGGAACTCCCTGGAGACATCTGCAGAGCCAACCCCTGGTTCTCCTTCATATCCTTTCTTAAAACTCTCCATTCTTGTGCAGAAATCTTGATGGTGGTCAAGCTGCAGATGCACTGATATTATTGCCTGTCTTTCTGACAGGGCTCAGTACTGTTTCCTTTACTTCCTGCCTGTCGGTCTGAGTTCACCTGTTGCCTCTCGTCTAGAATTAGATTGCAAGATCTCAGAGGCACAGATTCTACCATTACTTCATATTTGGACAAACAATACCTAGCATGAAAGGGCCTTAGTTTATGAGTAGGGCTTCTAGGTGCAAGGAAAGTAGAGACAATAATTAATAACTTGTATCTGAAAAGCTTCCTTATGCTGTCTGCTGCTCTCATCCTGCTCAACTGCTGTCCTTAAACCACACTGGTGTCAAGTGACTTGTGTAGAACTTTCCAGCTGAGGACCTCCAAGGGCTTTACAAAATCTTACAGAATTAAATCTCAAAGTGCCTACGCCAGATAAATAGGCACTTTCCAAATGGAGATGCCAGGACATTGTGGGCCTGAGTGACTTGCTATCGATCAGACAGAAAGTCTGTGGCATAAATGGGAACAGAAATCAGATTATTTGACCTTCACTCCTGTACAGTAGGTACAACTCCACTGTTTCATTTTTATGATCTGACTGTTGGCTCTGGATTTAGGATCCATGTACCTTGTTCCGAGGCAGGGACCCATCCAACTACAACCTTTCCATTCAATAATAGGCAAATTTATTGATACTCAGTGATAACAGACAAGAAACAATAAAAACAATATAGCAATTCTATATCTACCAATCCTAGGGCTGTCATCAGAGTCAAAGTACATCTGGCCAGGATGCAGTCTTCACTCTGAGGCGCATCTTAGGTGTCATATGTCAGCAGCCTGGAGGTGGGATGCCAAGGTCCGCACTCCTCCCCCTCAGTGTGGTGGATGAGGTGGGCTGGTGGTTTGCCCTGTGTCCATGGTGGTCTCGGGGACCCTCCCCGGAGACGGGGACCACTCTTGGGGAGGAGGAGGACCTGGGAGGGATGAGGAGGGACAGGGAGGAAGCCTTTGCTGCTCCAGAGTCCTTCTTTTGTATTCTCCTTCCCTTCTGATGACTCCTGGTGACTCTCCATCCATGGCTATTGCTGATTGATCTCTCTGTGTGGTTGCCTTATGTCCACATACCTCACCACATACACACATACTAATTTGGTCTTTCCGGGCCTTCTCCTAATTTGGTCTGTTCTCCCCAAACTGGGACTCAGGCCCCTCGACTCTGGGGCTTTGTTAGCTGATTCTACCCTCATCTCATGTTATGGAGCAGTATGATGCATATCCCCACTTTCTCAGACTATGTATATATCTATTGGCCTTATAGATTCATAGATTCATAGAGGTTAGGGTCGGAAGGGACCTCAATAGATCATTGAGTCCGACTCCCTGCATAGGCAGGAAAGAGTGCTGGGTCTAGATGACCCCAGCTAGATGCCTATCTAACCTCCTCTTGAAGACCCCCAGGGTAGGGGAGAGCACCACCTCCCTTGGGAGCCCGTTCCAGACCTTGGCCACTCGAACTGTGAAGAAGTTCTTCCTAATGTCCAATCTAAATCTGCTCTCTGCTAGCTTGTGGCCATTATTTCTTGTAACCCCTGGGGGCGCCTTGGTGAATAAATCCTCACCAATTCCCTTCTGTGCCCCCGTGATGAACTTATAGGCAGCCACAAGGTCGCCTCTCAACCTTCTCTTGCGGAGGCTGAAAAGGTCCAGTTTCTCTAGTCTCTCCTCATAGGGCTTGATCTGCAGGCCCTTAACCTGGTGGTACTTCTCTGGACCCTCTCCAGGTTGTCCGCATCCCTCTTGAAGTGCGGTGCCCAGAATTGCACGCAGTACTCCAACTGCGGTCTGACCAGCGCCCGATAGAGGGGAAGTATCACCTCCTTGGATCTATTCGTCATGCATCTGCTGATGCACGATAAAGTGCCATTGGCTTTTCTGATGGCTTCGTCACACTGCCGACTCATGTTCATCTTGGAGTCCACTAGGACTCCAAGGTCCCTTTCCACTTCCGTGCCACCCAGCAGGTCATTCCCTAGGCTGTAGGTGTGCCGGACATTTTTCCTCCCTAGGTGCAGCACTTTGCATTTCTCCTTGTTGAACTGCATTCTGTTGTTTTCTGCCCACTTGTCCAACCTGTCCAGGTCTGCTTGCAGCTGTTCCCTGCCCTCCGGCATGTCCACTTCTCCCCATAGCTTTGTGTCATCCGCAAACTTGGACAGAGTACATTTGACTCCCTCGTCCAAGTCGCTGATGAAGACATTAAAGAGTATCGGTCCCAGGACTGAGCCCTGCGGGACCCCACTGCCCACACCCTTCCAGGTCGAGACCGACCCATCTACCACAACTCTCTGGGTGAGACCATCTAGCCAATTCGCCACCCACCGGACTGTGTAGTCATCCAAGTCACAGCCTCTTAACTTGTTCAGCAGTATGGGGTGGGATACCGTATCGAAGGCCTTCCTGGAGTCTAAGTACAGGACATCCACCCCTCCTCCTGTATCCAGGCATTTCGTAACCTGGTCATAAAAAGAGACCAGATTAGTCAGGCACGATCTGCCTGCTATGAACCCTGTTGCATTAAGACAGCCTGTCTGCTTTGAAGGCTGTGTGAAACTCTGTGTGTGAGACCCAGGCTCTTAAAAATCAATTAACCTCTGCTGTCCATCCTGAACCATTCTAATACATACATACAGACATACATACATACTATTATGTTGCCTATGAGCCAGTTTCCAAAAGCACACCTCTAAATATCATTTTCTAAACCAACACTGACCAATTCATTTATACATACATATTTACACACATATGCACTGAGAACTTAATTACAGCCAACTGTATGCTGTCATTAGATACATGTTGTGCTGGCAGTCATCAGACTTCCTGGAACATGCTCTTGGCTTAAAGACCTCGGTCATTTAGGTTAGAAAGCACCAGTGCATCTGCTCAAGTGCATTTTGGGATGGTTTTTCCACCATTTAAAAAGAGTGGCTCCAGAGCACTGTGTCAAATGGCACTTTTATTTTGACCATTTTCTCCAATGCATTTTCTACCAGCACTGGAATTTACTAGAGTCTTTCTCTGCTTTTAAAATACCTCACACCATATTGATCTTTTTTTCTTGTAAATGTTATTATTATGAATTTTGATGCCTCTATACTTATAGTGGAGCAAAGAGATTTGTTGTGGTGTGCATTTCTTTACTAGATTTTTTATAAAAGTTTTTGTAAATGAGCATAATTTAGAGCAACGCTTTTTTTTCACTTATTCCTGCCTTAGAAAAACAGTATTTGTAGGATGAAGGATTTCTGAACACTTGTACTATAGAGAATGTTTTTGTTTGATAGCACATTTCATGTTTGCTTCACCTGAATTCTTTTACCTGGCACAGTAATAATAATTTATGTGTACTTATTGCCATAATCATAGAGTCTAATTTTTATTAACTAAAGCCCCTTTGGGAAAAAGCAAGTCCTTGATTCTCTGGGAAAAACTAGAAACAAGAGCAAATTTCCCTTCTTGCAATTGTTCACTCTTTATACCACTTTACAGAAGACAAATATCACAGATTTACCTCCTATTCCCAATTCTATAATCAGCATTTCCCAATCTGCGAGTGAAGATTTCCCCGGTGGAAGTAACAGGGAAAAGATTAGTTTAGTAATAAGGTTTTAAGACTAGATCCTCAAAGATAACTAAGCATGTAATTAATACTGAAATCAAAGGAGGTTTTGTGCCTCAATATCTTTAAGGATCTTAACCCTAATATATATAGGAATGTTGGCCAAAAACGGAAGGTTATTGCTTCTCCCCAGTTACACGACAGCAGTTAGGCATCCAGAATCATCTGCCCTTATAATCTGATAAGAATTAGCATCTACTGGCTCCCAGGCCTGTTAGAACATTGAACCTCAGATACCCCTTCAGACACAAGCAGTGGGATTATGACACCCACTTATAGCCACCTATTTTGCATGCATTCATAACCCTTTTCCCATTTTGGTTTTGGAAAGAATGTCACTTCCCATGCATAAGGCTGTGGGTTTATGCAGTATCTGATCTGCCCAAGTGTTCCTTTTTACTGTGATATTCAGCTCAGCCTTAACTAACATCATCAACAGACAGCCTGCAACCTAAAGGGTGCAACCTTTAAAAGGGTGTCATTTAACCTAATTGACAATTGTTAACTTGAGTTAAAGCAGGATCATAAGCTCTAATCTATACATAGCCAGATCTGGGAGGGAAGGGAGGGATGGCGGGGGCAGCCTGCACAGAAGACATATTCACTGACTTGCAAGGCTTGGCTCCTTGCTGTTGCTTTAATTAATTTAAAATAAAAGTTCAGTCTGAAAGTATGTATGCATGTGTATGTGTATTAATGAATATTCAATAACAGCTGTGCAGGCCACTAGGGAGGTTTCTAGAGACCAGTGGTTGTCTCCAGACCACAGTTTGAATTAGAGCTATCTTTTTTGATTGGAGGCACATGCAGGCCCCTCACCCCCTCACTGCCTCCCTCCTCCCTGATTCCCTGTAAGACAGTCCATTCCCATAAAGCTGTTTTCTGAAATATATGCTTTCTAATCTATTGATTCTTCATGTTCATCTTCCAGTATCCAAGGCAGGCTGTGTTAAAGCTGTCTGGGATCAGAAGTGTTCTATCCAAACAACCTTTCTTTCTTAGTTAGAAAGGAAAGAGAGTCTCTAGAGGAAGACATGGATTACCACTCAAGAGATCTGTGTTCAATTCCTGGCTCATCATTTCCATATGACCTTGAACAAGTCATTTAATGTCTGTTCTCCTCCTTTTGCAGGGGGTTAATAACAAATCCTTCCCTTACAGGTCAGTTGTCAGGATACATTCATTAAAGTTGTTCTAACACCATAGCTTTGAGCTCCAGAATATAACCTATGCTTTGTTTATGTTTCAGGCTTTAAGGCTGAGTGAAAACAACTAGATGAAAGAAAGATGTCTGCAGGGCTAGAATATTATTCAGTCCAAGAACTGACTTGAAGACAACTGCCATCTTAGTGAATCAGAAGAGTCTTCATGCACATATATTATTGGTTTAAATCCCCCCCAATAAAAATGACAGAACTTGAAGAAAGTCTGTTTGGCAATCTAGTTCCCCCACCTAAGGACCTATGCTTTTCTCTGCCATAGATTAATGGCAAATAAAAGGGGATGGGAATGCTGTGCTATGGAGATGATAGTTCCCCATAGTCCAGCTGCCCTTGCACCAACAAGAAATGCTGCAGTGAGTAGGATGTGGACCAATGGCTTGAAGTTGCAGCAAAGTAGGTTTAGATTGGATATCAAGAAGAACTTCTTCACTGTAAAAACAGTGGGACAGTGGAATATACTGCCTAGGGAAGCTGTGGAAGTTACTAGAAGTGTTCAAGAAGAGGTTGGACAGCACTGGTCATGCCTATAGTCTACTATGGGTATTTTCCATGTTTCTGGGCTTTGTTGTTTGCCACCCCCTCTTGCTGTTGCATGTGTCAGGGTGTTGGCTTCAGACAGGCTGGGGATTTTGTTTGGGGTCTGCCAGTGCTCCTACTGGGACTTAACACTGGAGGTTCCTGGCCAGCAGGTTGTGCCCTTCCTCTCAGGGTCAGACTGATCACTATATTTGGGGTCAGAAAGGAATTTTACTGCATGGTCAAATTGGTATGGACTCTAATGGGTTTTGCTTTCCTCTGTAGTGGGTGGTGTGGCCCTCTACCTGGGATTTCTTAAATGTATATAAAAACCTTTTATAGAAGTAGGACATTAGCTGCCCCTGCCTTACCTGTGGCAGCTTAAGGTGTTATGCTTTGTGTCAGGGCTGATGGTAGCAGTGGTGACACGTAGGAGGTAGACGGGGGTGCATGTGCACCCCCTGAGAGCACTTGTGCATCCCCTGACAGGCAGCATTCCTGGGAAGGAGGGCAGGTGAGAGCACTGGTGCACCCCTGAGAGTGCTGGCCAGAGAGTGGGGGTGCCAGAAGAAGCGGTCTCCCCATGGCCAATCGTGCTCACCTGGAAGTGGCCCACCCACAAGTGCCACTTGCAGATCGGTGAGATTGGCCGCAGGGGAACCCCCCACCCCGATCAGTGGCATTGGCTGCAGGCCCCCCCACCAGTCGACTGTCCGCTGCGGGGGCAAGTGCCCCCCCCAACTCAGGAGGCACCAGTTGCCCATGGATGATAATTTTATGAAGAGCTTAGATAATGGATTTGTATAGGCTGATTTGAATTGGGATGATCCTGCCTTTGGCAGTGGGTTGGACTAGATATCCTCTGGAGGTCCCCTCCAGCTATGATTTTCTATGATTCTATGAATCTGTGAGCTAGTGGCAGTGGTGGCAGCAACAATAAATTAAGCTGAATGTTTCTATCATATCCCTGAGAGAAACCTGCCATCACTTCTGGGGTGACTGGGCGTTTAAACAAATGCATCAACCATTGATGTTCTGCTTTCACATATTAGTGCTGAATTAAAGTGGTGGCATCGCTGGCTGGAAAATAGCTGTGCTATGAAGGGACTGTAAGGTATATACAGAAGTAGACAACTCTCAGGTGGAATCCATGGAGTTTGCCTGAAGTTTCTAGGAAATTGCCTGCCTGCTTATATTTGACAAAGTAAGTCCCAAGTTCCAGAGTGAAAACTGCAGCACAATTGCTACAGAGCAGAATTGTTAAAGATTTTCTTTTCAATTGCCTCTTCCCATTTGTTGTGAATTTGTGCAGGAAAGCAGCCTGCAGGCCTAAGTTCTGGAGTGCATCCAGCGATTGAAGTTCAGCTGTGTAGTGGCAACTAACTACTTTAATTCAGTTTGAAGTTACAGTAATTTAGCTAGAAGGAAATGTATTGCACAGAGCTATTCAATCCCACACATACATTAGACAGCAAATGGACTGTGCATTATTATTATATCACTGCAAATTTCTGTCAGTTGTTCCGTGGGAACAATTTTTTCATATAGAGAGTATTTAATTCTGGAAGCAATAGTCAATGCTTTGTACTGGAAGGAAATAACCGTGGACAAACCCACCTACAGAAGTTCAAATTTAGAACATGTAAAAATCTATCACCTGTTCTATTATCCATCATATTTCAAGTATGTACCACAGACAGAAGTAGCAGTAGCCTAAATGTCAATATGGGATGGGAAACAGTTTCTGGGAGGGGGAACTTAAAAGGGCTGTTTGTTTCTCTGATCTCGGGACCTGAACTGCTACATTTCAGTCCCCAGTTCAAAGGCATTACCTGAAGGTTATTGTAGGGCAGGACTGTCCAACTGTCTGTGTAAAGAGTTAAATTCCAGATACCAGGCACCCATCTGGCCACCACTCCCCACCATTACTCCAGCAGCCAGGGACTCCAAGTTCTCCATCCCTCCAGCTTCTCCTTCCTGCCTCTGTCCCTGCCCCAGGGGTGGGGCAGTGGGTGCAGTTTTCAGGGGAGCCTGTAGCCTGGAGTGCCTGAGTGGCATGATGCAGTGAGGAAGCCCATGGCCAGGTAGTGCAGGGTGAGTCAGGGTGCATGGTGGAGCCGGAGGGGTGGGGGCTGAGGAGCAAGAGCAGGTGACATGTAGTGTAGCGAAGGGCTGAAGGAAGCAGCTGGGGGGTGTGATATAGTGGGGGTCACCTGGTGCACAGTGCATTGAGAGGGATGTACAGTACAGCAGATGCATGCAGAATGCAGCGGGGTACCCAGGGAGCAGCAGTAGGGTGGTGCCTGGGCATGCAGTGCAGGGGAGCACATGGGGAACAACAGAATAGGGGTATGCAGTGCAGTGTGGTGGAGGCACCTGGGCACACAATGCAGTGCGGAGGATGAGGAGAGCAGCAGAGGGAACATGGTACAGTGGGAGAGCACCCAGAAGCAAGATGCACCATGCCTATGACCCCTGGTGGTGCAGCTTCTGGTACTGTGGCTTGTGCAGCATACAGCTGCCAGCCACTTAGAAGTTGGACAACCCTCTTGGAAGCTACACTGCTTGTTGAAGTCTTTAAGAATCCTTTTTTAGTAACTCTTACATAATCTGGGCCAATTCCATATTTGCTTCCTCCTAGCCACCAAAAACCAGCTATATGCCCCCTGAGGATTTCTCCATGAAAGGGGAATCCTCAGATGGCCAGTTCACACTTGTCAACACCAACAGCAGCAGGTCCCAGCAAAGACAGAGCCAAGCAAGCCCAACTCACACCTGTACCCCTGTGACTGCTGAGATACTCCAAGATCAAAAGTCTGTTTCATCTCCTCCAGTTACTTTTAGGACCACTGGAGACCAAGGGCTTGAAATCAGATACAGAGGGATGATCCTGATGTGGTCCAATGTACTTCCAGATTTGGACACTGCCCAAGAGAAGGTTGGACATGCTTGAGTCCATCCATATTGGGACCTGCCATCTCTGCAGTGCAGACAAGCCATTGCCAACTCTCTAGCCCCCTGGAACCTACAGAGTAGTCCCCATGGTCCAAAGGTTCTAGGCCCATAACCAGGAATATAATGATTGGGAACCATCGGAAATACACTGTGCTGGCCAAGTTCTGGAGATGTGAGGTTTGGAGATTCTTCCCTCAGTGGTTTCTGTTTGGAGAATTAGGGTGTTGATAATAGGTGAAGCCTTGGGAGCTCTGGATGGAAAGGACCGTCTTGTAGTGAAGGCAGAGGCATGCTGCCAGCAGATGTGGTTCCTGACTTTTCCACAGGCATCCCATGCAGCCTTAAGTAAATTACTATGCTGTAGAATTCCTCATCTGTGAAATATCTGTAATATTCAAACATTATAGTGAAGCTAAATTCAACTGTTTTGATAAAGCCCTTTGGAGATAGTCCACTGGAGGGTACAATATGTGTGAAAAATTATTTGCTGGATTGGATTAGTGAAGCAGCCCATGGGTTTAGACACATACCTGCTGTAAAGAAATCCCTTCGCCCTTTCTCTGCCCCTTACTGGGTCAGCCCAGGTGACCCCTCTCTCTCCTTGCTTTCTTCTTGGTTCAGGCTGGTCAATCAGGTGACCTGGCCAGATAAAATTCCTAGGGGAAGGGGAGAGCTCTCTCTTTGTTCCGGTGGGCATTTTGAAAGCTGCAAGCAAATGCCCCAGGTTGCTGCCTGTTTATTTTCTGTAAGTAAAAACCTGAAAACTAGCCAGGAGTTAGGAATTGTGTGTAGGCCTGTCACATCTTAAAAGGGTCACTATATCCAGACTTTGTAAGATTCGTATTGCTTATGTTTGCCCAAAGTGTATTCTGACTTCCTCGTTCTACCCCCTCATCTCCCTCCCCTCTGATCAATCAAGATGTTGGGTTACAGCTTGTCTTGCTGTGCTACTGTGGAGGGAGGAGAGAGGCCTTCCACCCTGCTTGGCCCCCTAAGTTTGTCTTTTTATTTTCCCTCTACCTGATGCTATCTTGGGATGGTTTGGGCTGAAAGAAGCACCCAGAAATATTGCTGTGGGCAAAGCATCCCCAAGGTTCACAGTGTCTGTGTGCCCCAGGCTGCACAGAGCCCTGCCAGAGGCCAGTGCCCAGGTGGTGGCAGCGTTACTGCAGGCTTCCAGGTGTTCTCCAGGAAGCAGGACAGCCAGCTGTAGGCTTTGGGCCTGCTACAGTGAGGCTGGTGGCTTTGCGTAGTAGTGCCCTCTACTGTGCATGCCATACCTGCCATTAGTTTTATTTGAAGGTGGATATCTGAATTCCCACTATTGGTGAGTAAGCTATGGAAATACTCTACTAAGTCTCTAAAATAAAGAGGGAGGCAAAATTATACTATACATCATAATATTTTCATGTATGGAAAATTTATGTCCAAGTTCTAACAGAACTTGAGAAGGTACAGAAATTATGACCTATCACGATCATCCTCCAGCTACTCAAACTGGTCTTTCAGTTTACACATAGCGAGAAGAAGTGTGAAGCTTGCAGCCACTGTATTATTCAAACAGCATGCAAGAAAATGGATTTATGTCAGTTGCATTACAGTGAGGAAAGAGAAGGAAAGAAAGAATGGCCATACAGCACATTACTGAACAGAATAACCTTGAACAGTCCAAGGAAGATGGATGTTCTCTGCTACCAAAGGGTTTATATCATCAGTGTTACCTTCCAACTGATATCAATCCCAATTTGAAGGTACCAGTGTTAAAGGATTTCTTTTGTGATAGGTGATATGTATACTACAGTGCCAATTTTACTTCTGGCCCACTTGTTTTGTTTTGGGATTGGTTCCTGTTTTTCACAGATTTGCTTCATGTTGGTTATACAGGCAATCATGGAGTGATTGCATTTCCTGCCAATGCACAGGAGGTAAGTCAGTAGCGGAACAAAGCTTGGGGAATGCCAACCCACGAAGATTTCTTTTTGACCCATGTTGCACCCATCTCCCAACCTCCTCTGGTTCCTGGCTGTTGTGACATGTGGAGGATTTGTGGCATGTTGGGTTCATGCATTTGGTGTTCAGTTGTAAACAGAGCCACTCACATGTCAGTGTGCTGAATCTTTTTGGACATTTGTGCTGGAATTTGAATGGAAATACCTACTCCAGGAGCACAGTGACCAGCAAGCAGAAGAACAGGTAAATATATCACAGGCACTTGATAGAAGCTTATTTAATACCAAGGTGACAGCTGTCCGTAGAAGTCCTGAGATACATAGTTCAGCTGTTGAAATCTTGTGTTTTGGTTGGGTCTATCTCTCAAGTCGCAATTATATATTAGAGCTGGTGGAAAACGTGCCAAATAGCATCAGGAAAATAACACTGGACCTAAACAAAGTGACTTACAAAGAGGGGGAAAATCTAAATCTGTTTAAGCAACAGGGACAGTCTATAGCATTTTTCAGCTAGAGCAACATTTATTTGTGAAGACTCATACTGCATTAAGCGAACTGGTGGTAGCAAGAGGCCATTTCCATGGCATTGCTTATACAAACTTACCGGAGCAAGATTACATTACCTCCCAACATACCATGCCACCTCTGTACAATAACCTTCAGGTTGGTATTAGTGTTCTGCAAGAGAAACCAAGTATGAAACGTAAGAGGAAGCTCCTTAAAGGCCAGGTGAGATACTTATCCAAAAGCCATAAGGGCTGTTGGAAGTAATTGCCAACTCCTTAACCTTTCAAGAAAGAATTAACTGAACCGTGCAAAATGAAGGATTCATTTAAAAAAAAAAAAACTGGAGAGAGAAAAAGCTTTTAATTTGCAACTGCTCTCCTCATCAGAATTACTTTACGATAATCAAGCAGATGTGGATGTTTCCTGCAAGGTAATGCTTGAGTGGCAAAGATAAAATGTGATGGTGGGATAAAACATGCTTCCAAATTTGACAGGTTACATTATCTTTTATTGACATCTGAGCAGAACTGCCAGACTCTGGAGATTTTATTCTTGCATCAACCTTTTTTATGACAACTGCCATTTTTAAAAATTAAATGAACTTTTTATTATAAAATTTTAACAGATTATCCCAAAACAATCTTGATTGCTTCCTGATGATTTGTGAGCTATATGATGCGTCATTGGCTTTAACCTGCATTTCTTGCTTTCCCTTTTTTTGTTAAAATCTTTCAAAATAATTTATGAAATTCACTTTGTGTTATAATCTAACTTTGATCTGGGAAGACAATACCAAGACAAAATAGGAAAAGGTGGATTACAATTTCCACATTAATAGACTGTGCACAAGCCCCCTCCATCCCTCCCCCCCATACTTTATGAAATGAGAAAGATAAGAACATGAATTAATAATGCCTGAACAGAACTGGGACAAAATCCTTGAATGGTAATGTTCTAAAACCAGTCATGTTGATTTAAAATCTGTATTTAAGACAGTTAGGTCTAGAAGTCCCCCTTCAGCCAAATCAGATATAGATTTTCAATTTACAAGATTGTTTTAAATCATGAGCCTTAATTCAGAAAATATCCTATAAAGCTTCAGATTTACAAGTAAATTTTGACCTAAAATTATTCTGGTTAAGCTCAAGCAATCACCAATGATAAATGCTTGCTGCATGGCTGTATCAAAGCCCAAATACACGTGTTCAGTTGAAGGCTTGTCCTGGGTCAGATAACTGTGAGGCCCCAGAGTCTATATGAAAAAAAGACCCAGTGTGAATACGGATTATCAGATAACTAAATGCATAGGATGCTCAGGGTGCTCACAGGGCCTAATTCTGCCATTGAATATGTATAACTATAATGGGGCTTGTATGCATGTAGGTTATCAAACATAGTGATATGCTTTGCTAATAAACAGGCTGATGATGACTTCCTCTTAAAAACAAAGTTGGACATTCTTCCCACTACAAAGTTTATACTAAAGTTCAGTAATGTTGGTTTGTTTGTATTGAAGTAACAGCTACTAGCTAAATCATCATAGTTGTTGTTATCAACAGTCCCTTGATTCAAGGATGGCAGCCTTCCAGTAAATAGGGAAGGAAGGAGTGAGCCCTGGTGATGTCAGGCCACAAATATTTCCCTTTGTCTCTCTCATTTCGCCTCCATAGTGAGGTGAGTTTGTTTGAAATGATCAATGCCTTGTCATACATCATGGTGCCATTGGGAATGATTCAATTTTTGAATCTCCCAGTTATTAATGTTAATATCACATTTCTTCAAATTGGCTTCAAGGGGCGCCTATACACATGCAGTGAGGCTGCTTCTATGTGCTGTAGTTACAGCGCGTTGGAGCAGACTTGATTAACTGAGTCTGCTGCAATGTGGTAATTACTGTTCTCCAGCAGACTCCAGCATCATGTGTATCAGTATCCTTGCGCTGAAAAATGGCAGCAGGGACGCTTTAACTAAAGCTCATTCAGCTTTAGCTCATTCAGCTAACGCTCTTGAAGCCACACTAATTAAAGCACTTGAGCTAGAATACTGGCATTTATTCTTCTGTCTTTCTAATTGGTATGGAAGATTTCAGAAGACATCACTAGTGGTAATATTCCAAAGCTTTCAGGTGTTTCTGATTGTTGGGGGTAAGTGCTGTAAGGCCTAAGCCCCCTTGATGTCAGGACATGGAAGGGGTGACACTATCTCCCCAGCCGCAGTCTGATATTATTTTCTCACCCGCCATGACTTTGATTTTACCTCAGTTAGGGAACTGGTTCTGCTGGGTGATGCATTGGGGCCTGTTGGAGGAATTTCTTCATGGGGCTCCACTTCCCATAAACCCCTCCCTTACTGCTTCCTCAATGTTATTGAGTGCTTCTATCTTGGGAACAACTCCCCCAGGCTGCATACGACAGTCCTGTCCAGACCACCTGGGATCTATGTCCAGCTCTTCTGCTGGACCCCAACAAAGCCCCTCAGGGGGGTGATCCAGATTTTGACTAGTAGTTCAACACAGGTTCATCACCTATTGTGAGTCAACTGATGGGTTGTCAATGTGAACTCCAATCTATTTATTTTAATGGCCCCATAACAAACAGGAAGCAATTTGGCAGGGAGGCATTGTCTTCGGAGTCAATCTCCCTCCCTCCTCCCCAATCAACTCCCTTCTTTAACAGTCCCACAGAGAACCAAAATCACAGACCAACTCAATTCTCTTCATTTATCCAGGGTGGATCCTTTCTATCAGTTTACTTTACAGTCCCCAAAATGAGTAAAACAATTTTAAGAAAAAAACCCCAAAAACTCATGCCATCTAGATTGATTGTCCCTGTTGTGATCTCGAGCTGCATACCACCCATCTCCCTAGGCACCTGCTTCAAGCCAGGGCTTCAGCCTTCTCTGGCTTGCCACCCCCAGTGCTCTATCGGTTGTCCTCCAGCTGATTGGTGATCCTCCGACCACCTTTGTCTGTCCTTGCCATGGGCCCTCTCTCCACAGTTGGCTGCAAGCAGGCTCAGGCAAGAGAGTTCTCCAGCATCTCTTCTGCCATGATGCCACATTCTCTCCCAGGCTGCCCCTTTCCAGAGCTGGGAGTACCTCTCTGGGCTTCATCACCATCATCCAGACTAAGCACTGGCTCTGGAATTGTGGTGCTCCAGTCCCTGGCAGCGTTCCCTGTTATGCCTGAGGTAAGTTGGGGTGAGGGGTCACCCTCAGGCTTCCCTCCATTCCCAGGACCTCTCCTTCCACATTGATATATTGCTAAATATGCTAATTATCACACTCTAGCAGCCTTGGTGTCATGTATTCAGTGTCCCCATGCTTCAAAATGGCAGCAGGGGTGTTTTAACTAAAGCTCATTGAATGTCTCCCCTGCCATTTAGTTAAAGTGCCCCCAGCACCATTTCAAAGTCTGGAGCACTGAATACCCAAGACACTGTGGGCACTTTAATTAGAATGGCTCCTGCAAGCAGCTTTAATTAAAGTGCCCTCCACCCCAGAGCATGTGTAAAGATGCCCTAAGTGTTGCACCCATACAACAGTGGGCATGACAACAGCCTGGTAGACAAGAAGTTTGGTTTGGGTCCTGATGTCAAGATATAGTTTGGAAGACATCCAAAGACAGCACTAGCAGATTTTATCTGGTATTGAATACCATCATCTATGTTTACTTTCTGGGAAAGGTAGCTCCCTACTTAGGGGAAATTATCCATGTTTTCCAAGGATTACTCTGCAATTGTAAAACATGGAGGAGCAGCTAGTTGGTTTGGCATTGGTTGGTAAAGGATGTTCGTTTCTGTGAAGTTGGCAGTGAGTCCAAGTATTTCATAATTTTCATGAGTGACCTGGAGCTCTTCAATTGAGTGGGCATGTACGACACAATCATCAGCCTACTGAAGATCAATAATGGTTGGTTACCTTGGATTTGGAACATAACTAGTTGATGTTAAAGAGATTCATGTTCCTGCAATACTGGATGCTAACTCCAGATTGAAACAATAAGATACAGAATAGGTGCAATATAGATGAAAAATAGGTTGGTATAATTACACACCCTTGCTTGACCCTGATTCTAATACTGAAGGGGCCCATTTCCAAGCCATTGCTTAGGGTGGTTGCTTTCATGTCATCATGAAGGATTCTGATAATTGTAAAAAATGTCATCAGGATCTTCCATTGGGCCCCTCTGTTGATTGAATCAAAAGCCTTAGTCAGGTCAATGAAGGCCATATAAAGATTTTGGTGTTGCTTGCAGCACTTCCCCTGCAGTTGTCTAGCAGCATCTCTATTATATCTACTGTTCCTCTGAGTGATCTGAAACTACATTAAGACTTTTATAGAATATCCTCAGTGAGGAAAGTATGTGACTGAGAATTTCCCCAACTATGAATAAAAGTTCAATACTACAGGAATTGCTGTAAACCAGGCTATCTCCTTTTTTGGAATATGGTAATACTTCTGGCATCTCTCAAATCACTGGGATTCTCTTCATGTTTCCAGATTTTCATAACAATGAAATGTAGTTGGTGAGAGAGCTTTTTTCCACCTTGCTTTTAAAGTTCAGCTGGTATTCCCATCAAGACCACATACTTTGTTCTTCTTCATCTGCTTTAATGGCTTTCAAGGCATTTTTATAAATTGGTGGATTTGCAAGGTAGTCCTTAATGGGATGAATTTTCTTTGCGGGGAAGCCTAGAGATTCTTTGCATGTGTCATGCATACCTTTCTTGAGGCTGTCCCAGTGATCAATGGTGTTGAGATCATCGGGGAAGTCAGAGAATTTCTTACTGAGGCACTGCTGGAGATGATGACTTTGAAGCCCTTGACATTGTACTTCTTCCTTGCTTGTTTCTTGTTTTCATCATTTTGGGATAATATGAACGAGCATGACATAATGTATCAAATGATGACCCATCCAAAAGTCATCTGTGCTGGCCATAGCTCTTGTGATATGAATGTCACGACAGTTCGAGGCATGCACTATGATGTAGTCAATGAGGTGCCAGTGTTCTAAGCAGGTGTATATCTACTGATGCCTTCCATTTGTTGCTTTGGTGGAATGATGAGTTTGTGATAAGATCATGTTCTGAACACTTGTTTAGGCAAAGAATTCCATTTGAATTGACTTTTCCTATTCCTTTGTTTCCTAGTGATCCATATCTCAGAGCCCCTGCCCACTCTAGCATTGAAATTGTCAAGAAAAATTCTCTTATCTTCTTTGGGAACAGATGATAGGACTTAGTTGAGTTTAGAATAGAATTCTTTTTCTTCATCATCTGCATCAGAGGTCAGGGCATATTCATTGGTGACTGTTATATGTTGTCTGTTGGTCATTTGAAGACAAAGGGTCCTGAGATGCTTGTTGATGTTACTCAAATGCCAGAGTGTCCAATTCACAATCTTGGTCTTGATAGCTGTGGATGTCTCTGTTGTTTTTGTCTTTTTCTTTCCAAAGAAACATGTAGCCACCAACACATTCTGCGATGTGACCCTCTGGTGCATCTGGTTTCACTAAGTGCAGTACTGTCAGTATCAAATTGTGCAAATTCTTTGGCCATAAGCATGGGTGACTGGTGCCTCCCAAGTCTTGGGGGGGGCGGGGGGGGCACCAAATTGCCGACCGGGGGTGGTTCCCCAGCCACCGATCGTTGATGGGAGGTGCTGGCACTTCCGGTTTTGCAACTGGCACTTCCAGGGTGTGCACAGCAAATCTCAGGGGATGCATGTGTACCTGCGTGCACTCCCTACGCATCACCAATGGCCATAAATGAGGTCTTTTGCTCTGGGTGGTCACTGTTAGGATTGTCAATCAGGGTGCAGATGTTCCAGATTCCACACATCTTTCCTGATTTGTACTGGAGTGATCCCACAGCTACATGAATGTGCTAAATGCCAAATTCATTCACAATGGTCAGTTACTCTGCAGTGTATGTTCGTGTGTTTTCATCTTTAAAATGTTCAATTTTTTTAGTAATGTCCCACTGAGTCTGTCCTCTCTGAAGAGTAGATTGAACCAGAGTGGGGCATATGTGATTAGGTAAAGAGAATAAGATGGTTTTGATACCTTCATAAGTGGACTGAAGAAGGACAGCCAGGAAAATCAACTGATGCCAACAGCTATGAGCCATGTCTAAATCACTAAACATGGTATCAACCAGGGTGGTTGTATTCAAATACAAATACAGTGAAAGGCTAAGGATAAGGTTTGCGGTTTGATTTTGTGGCTGAATCACAGCATGGTTCAGATTCAGTGGCTCACATGTTCCATGACCTGTTTCAATTCTACAGACAGAAACTGGAAAACAGCCCACTTCCACTCTTGGATTCAACTAATAACTAAATTATAGGGGTGGCTTAGTTTGAAATGGCTACAATCTGGTCATGCATTTACATGCATTTACAGTGGCTTAAATTTACTGTACAGTAAGTTATCGAGCAGTAATCAGGAATAGGCTGGCATTCACATGTGCAGTCATTAAAGTGCATGACAGATGTGTGTAGACTGATTTGGGACTAAAGTTAGTCCCAAGTCAGTCCACACACACAATGTTACTATGCAGTAAGGTGTCTACATGTGTGTTATTTACCGGTATAAATTTGACACCTGCATGATGCAGGTATCAAATTTATGCTCAAGGTGGCATAAGTTGCCATATTTACTGTGCAGTATGGGTGTGCATGTGTAGATGCATGCCCATACTTATGCACTAATTTCAGTTATTGCACAGTAAATGCACTCGTGTAGATGCACCCTATCACAACATAAAGATTATAGTGAGTATGTGCTCCTGATTCAATGGCCAGTCTCTGACTGAGTATTCACCATGACCCTTTGCTTTCTTGACAAGCCACCTCTGTCCTCAAGAATCAAGTTTTATAGGTACAGGTTGAAAGGGGGCTTTCTAGTCTCTCCAAAAGCCTCAAAACAGACCACTTAAAAGGAAGAAATGAGCTACCATGTAGCTTCCCCGGTGAGAGACCTGTTGTTGGAAAGTAGGGAGAAGTCAACAGGCTTTCTCTTACCCTACATTGGACCTATCCATGTTGGTAACACAGAATAGGTAAAACAGTTCATACTAAGAATAGATAGTGACCTCTTCTACAACTTGGTCACAGCTTCTGCAATGAATATCTATGCCAGAAATAAAGATATGGTGTTATGAAGAAGGACTTATTAACTCAGGGTAACTTTTCCTGGAAATACGTTGAACAATTAAAGTGAGGAGGCAAGAAATAGGGGGAAATAGGTTAGCAATAATTCTATTTAATCAGCCTAAATATTTTTTTCAGTTTTCCACAAGGCATCAGCAGATCTTTAAGGATGAAGTTTCATCTTTAACCTTGAATTTCCTTCTTCTAATGGGCTGAAATGAAACTCTAACTTTATCTCAACATATTTTTTTTGTACAAAGCAGATTAACAGTGAGTCCCAAGCTTCTAGTACTCTACACTTTGATTCCCCTTTAGTGCTTATCCAGGCACTGTTTAGGGAACTGGGAAGACAGATGGAAGCTAGCATGATTTTTTAAGTGATTATGAAACTGATATATTTTAGTTTTACTATGCCTGTTGAGATCAAAAAGAAAGGGATTTTTAAAAGACTAATCTCCAGATAAATCATTTCTTATTGCAAAAACAGTAAAATAGAAAAAAATGCCTCTTTGGGATCCTTGAGTTGCATGTTAATGTTAAAAGCTATTGTTATATTGATCATAAGACAACCTTGAGAGCCTTGTTATTACCAATAGTTACTGGTGGGTCCCCTTTTGAGGTATTCGTACTGCAAGATGCTTTAACTCAAAGCTTTGTCCTTTACCTAATCTGGGCTGTGACTGGCTGAACTTCACTTAATTCCATGTGATAATGCTGGAAATGGACAACTCTGATAGCTGGGTGTTTTATTTGAAGTAGATAGGAAACTTAAAGAAAAACCCGTTGGAAATAATCCATTGAATAGAAGTTTGTCCTAAGGTTTTGGAGCAAATGGCTTATGTAACCTACAAAATTCTGTTAATGTAAGTACTCACTTATCTTCATAGTGCCTGAATTGGCATTTCAGTGGGTCACCTTCATATTGAAAGCAGCTAAGGACACTTTATTTCCCAGCCCCCACTGTTTGTTTGGAGAAGCAAAAGTGCCTAACCAAGAAGAGACTGCATAAAAGTGATATGTAGGGATCCAGGGACAAAAAAGCAATAAATCTGCCATAGATATGTTGAACAGAGATAGCAATAATCTTGTCTTTTATACCTGGCTCCCAAATTGCTGATCTTTATTGTAATGCACAGCAATGTACAGTTCTGAATTGGCATTTATAAAAATCTTTTCATGCTCTGCCTCTCAAAGCTTTTCACCTGGGAATGAATTGTAGATCCACAAGGAAAGGAATGCATACAAGTAAATAAGAAATTCAGCAACATCTCTGAATATTTTAGCTAGCACTAATTTATAACTTGAGCTGAGCAAGCAGTGGAAAACAAAATATCCTGTGAATATTTGGTTGAATTTCAAAGCAAAATTTAATTCAGCTGTTTGTAACCATTTTTTTTTTTTTTGCAGTTTGCTTTCTGTGGATATTTGAGTTGGAGCTTTAATAGCAAAAATACCCTCAAAAATGCACATTTTACATTCAAAAGCATTCATAAAATGAATTTTTGCATTGGATATTCACAGTTAATTAATTAGTGAATTAGTTAATTAGATAAACTAAACAAATACAGTTAAGTGGCTTATGTACTTAAGAAAGCCAGCTTGATTTGCAAATATTCACTACAAACTCTTTGCTGAGGATATTGTATTATTTGCTGAAGATGTTTACATGAACAATTTCAGATAACAGATCTGAAAATGTTGTGATCCATGTGGGGGTAATTTACAAACAGAAGAAAAGCAAAAATGTTAGTTGCTAATTATTTACTCAGCTGTATTTGTCACTGAAAGCACAACTGCAAACCAGCCCCCTCAGAGATGTGCTTTCAGTGTTCTGGGACTGTAAATACTAGTGGAGATGAGAACAGCTGGAACAGGTGCACATCCATTGAGGTTAGTGAAATGGCACCCATTATTTCCAGGCCTGAACTTTCAGTGCTGGGTCACCAACTGCTTGGGTCCTGTTCCCATTAGCAATGTTGACAGTTGCAATGGCACACAATGTTATCTGCATGCCCAGCACAAGCACCTGACTTCTTTTCTCTCTGCTGTTCTTTCCCAGAGTTACATAAAGGTTGAATTTAACAGTGCAAGAAAAGCACTGTGCTTGGTGAAGGAACCTGCATACCAGGATAGGATTTTGTCTAACATATTGTGAGACCTCCGGCTACAACACAGGACATGGGAGCTTTTCTGAACCCTCGTGTCTTGTGTTGCAGCCAGAGGGGCACATCCTTTCAGCAGAGTCCAAGGCAAGTTGAAGACATCAAGAGGAGAGAAGTGCAAAGACGGAGAAACTGGTGTGGGCTTTCATGTGACGGTCTGGACTATGTCTTTTTCTTCCAGGGGAAATGCCAAATCTCTGTATGACTGGGGTACATACTGATGACTCTGGTTTAGCTAGCAAAAGATGTGGGGAACAGATTACTTCTGTCCATTAACACCAGTTCTCTGGTTTTTCTTCTACCACTTTGGTTAGGATCAGTTTTTTAAAGTTGTGGAGGATAACAGTGGGGAATAACATTTCAACTCATTGCCGTTTGGAATGCATTTTGTTGTTGTTGTTCCTATATATTATGTAGCAGTAGTAAATCTGAGTTTTGAGTAAAATTAGGGGCAAGTGGCAACACTATATTGTATAGAGAAAATGTGCCTTATGCTTTTTGTTCAAGGCAAATCCCACAGACTTTCTTTTGCAAAACTCCCATTGATTGCATTGTGTTTCTTGATTAAGTAATAATAGCAACGGGATTTGCTTGTTTTTAGTAAATTTTCCCAGGGGCTTAGCTCTCTCAGAGCTAAGCATGCTATGAAATGCCTTGACCAACTGCATAAAAGAGGATGCACTACTTTAATAACAACTTAAAAAAATAAGTTTATTTTGAGGAAGCAACATTTGTATATTCATTTTGAATCACTAAAATAGCACAGCAGTCTTTCAGTTATTGAGGTCCAAACAAGTCTAGACCACCACCATATTTTAAATGATGTAGCGGGTAATAATGATTTGACAGGAAAGAACATAATGTATGACCTGAACATTTAAAGAAAATGTTCCTACTCTGTCAGCTTCTGCCACCCATTTTATAACTGAGGTCTTGAGCTTTTCCATCAATATCACGGGAAATGCTCCTAGCCCTAGTCAAGGAAGAGAAAACTGTAGAATCTGGCCAGGGGGGTCTCACCGTACAAGGATATTAGATAGTTCTTGTCCTGGTAAATATTATCCTTCTGTGTTTGTTTAAGGCTACTCAGTTCCTGTTTCCTGTAAACAAGGCAAGAAGGCACTGAGAAAAGAAAAAATAAATACTTTCTCCTTCACTTCTGTGATCACACTCAGCGTTTCCTATGCCACCAGTGCAGAGATCATTTACATGAGAGATGGTGCTTTCATTTAAAAAGCTGGGTTCCAGCTCAGTGCTTCTGGCTTAGTTTTAAATACAAATTACTGCACATAGCTTGTTCTCTGGATCTTGGAGAACTACAATGAAGCTTTCCAAAGCAACCTATGGGCAACCCACTCTGTGTCCCATCAGTGCCATTAGGCTCCTTTAAAAGTCCTAGCCATTCCTACCAGCTCCATGATTTTGAGTTCCTGGCAGCATAGATGGCAATATCTGAAAACTATTGATAGGGGCAGTTGAGCCCTAATCTGGGGTGCATCCAGATGAGTGCACACGTGCCTCTTGTCCTGTCTCAAACCCTTTTGAGATGGGGCAAGAGGCATGTGGGGGAATGAAAAAATGTTCCCCGCACTGCAAGTTTGATAACAAAGATAAAATAAACCCGGCACTTACTGGCAGTTGTAGCTGCCGTCTGGCTCACTGGGGCCCCATCCACAGAGAAGCCCCAGTGGCCCCAGCCTTGGCCCTCCTGTCCCTCTGCTGCCCTGTGCTACCTGGGGGGCTCTGCCAGGATGACCCAGAGCCCCCCCCAGGCCTGCTTCTAAGGTAAGTAGAGACTTTTATTCCCATTTTTTTTCCTGTCTTTTTTCTGTTTTTGTTTTTTTTAAGTGACAGTGCCTGGGGTTGCAGGGGGAAGGCCTGGGGGCCTGGGGGTACAAGTGGAGGATGGGGTCAGGCAGGGCAGCCATTGGGGGGCCGGGGGAGTGGAAGGAGTGAGGCTGGGTGGGGCAGCCATGGGGGGGGGCTGCAGCAGCTGGTGGGGGATGGGGCCAGGTGGGACAGCAATTGGGGGGCTGGGGTGGGGCATGTGGGCATTGCATGGGGGGTGGTAGCCCCTGTGGGGGCCATATGGCCCTTGTTGGGGGAGTGTAGCCCATGTTGGGGGGCCATATTCCCTGTGAGGGGGCCATAGCCCCTGTGAGGGCTATTTAGCCCTTATTGAGGGGCCATAGCCCTTGTGTGGGGGCCATAGCCCTTGTGTGGGGGCTGTAACCCCTGTGTAGCTGTAGCCCTGCAACAGCCAGTGCTTTAACACTGTAGATATATCAATAAAACATTGCCCAACTGATCGCTGTCTCTCTGTCTCACTCTCTCTCTCTCTTTATAATGGTCTTTTGTTTTAATTGTGGAGGAACATGGATTTGGGGGTATTTTACAGAGTGACTTTGGGAATTTTTTATCAAGGATTTTTCAGTTTTCCAAAAGGGAACACCAGAATTCCTGCTAGGGAGACCAGTGGCAGGATCCTGGCTGCTCAGGGCTGGCACCTTGGACCCATCTGGCTGTGGCTGACCTCCTGGCCAAATGGGGCCAGGAGGACATGCTTTGAGAGTTCAAAGCAGGCCACCACACCCAGAACATCTTCCGGGCGATAGCTGCCCCGATGGCTGGGCAGGGGGCACATATGGCAGTAGTGCCACACAGAGGCCAACCCTGCAACCACAGTTCACTGGCAGCTGGCCCAGAGGGACAGATGCCTCTATTGGCTGTGCAGTCCCCATCCAGGTCAGGCAGGTGTGCAGCAGGTCACAGCCAGGCAGCAGCCCCCATTGCCAGACTACTGCAGTGGGTAAAGGGTGCAGGGAACTCTTAGGGCTGCTTCAGCAGTCCAGCTGGCACAAGGGGTAGTGTCCCCAGATACCAACTGGCTGGGCCTCAGAAGTTCCTGAGGGTGAGTAGCCCTGAGCTAGTTGCTAGGGCAGTTTTTTGTACTGATGGGGCCAGGACAGGGCAGCTTTTTATACTGCTGGGGACAGCACAGGTGCTGGCCCTGGGCTCTGGCTTCCCCTGGCTGCAGATCCAGGAGGAGCCAGGCAGGGTTATTTTGCCCCAAGTGACACAATTTGCTCCACAACAAAGTGCATGTCCAAGCACATGCGCTGAGGCAAAAAGCCCCAGCTCAAATTTGCACCACTTCTTTTGAGCTGCTGTAAGCGTACGTGCTTGCACATGTGGATGTGCCCCTGAGGTGCAGAACACTTCTTCAAAATTGCTGACCAGCCCAAATTCCCACTGCAGTTAGATTAAGTCCTTTCTCAAGGAAAATGCTGATAAACTTTTTTATTTTCATTGAAATGCACTGAAGGTTTGGAGAAACAAGGTAGGAAAATGCATTTAATTTAAGGGATGGCAGGTGAGACATTAACCTGGTATAAACTGTTCTACCTCCGCATACAACAGAACAACATGATGTTTTTCACAAACCAAAGATCTTGCCTAAAGATTTGCTCCCCAGATGCTAGCAAGAATCCCAAGAGAGGCCTAATAATATAAAAATTAAGGTCCTGATCCCAAGATGTTCTGAACACCTGCCACCTTCTGTGGCTTACATCAAAACTCATCATTTCTCTAGGGACTTTTCCTCAGTTCAATAGCATTTGCTTTTTCCTGCTTTACAGGTTAATGTCTGGTCTAGGCCAGAAGTTGGTTCAAATGAAATATTTGTATTTATTATATTTTTGCTCTGCAATCTATCAGATACACTAAGAGCTGAAAATTTTGTGTGAGTCATCAGTCATCAGACTGAAGCCAAACCTATAGTTAAAAAAAATGGTGGTTAATTATAGTTAAAAAAAATTTTTCCAGGAAGTATTGTTATTATAAACTGTAATTAGTGGTTTTAAACCACCAACACTTCATCTCTCTCAAATAAGAAAAAGGATCGTAGCCTAGCTGAGCATCTTTGTTAGAGCTGTCAGTGCCTACATTCAAAACTGGGAAAGAGCTGTGATGGAAAACTGGTAATTTCTTGGCAGCTCAGGTACCACCAATCAGGAAAGGAATCCAAGACCTCCTAATAATATGGAAATAATGGGGAATGGAGCTTAGTCCAATGCTCAGGTGCTTTTGAGAGAACCCACTTGCTCAAGTGAGGAGTTTTGTGTGTTGGCAACAGCTGAATGCTTAATTACAGGAGCTGTGCTAAATACCCCTGCTAGCACTCAAGATATATTTAGACTAGGCTCCCTCTGCCTCAGAAAACACAGCAATTAAAATGCAGCACTGTAAAATAACATAACTGATAATAGGTGTAGGACTGAGATCAGCAGGACTTGGTACTTGGCCAACCTTGCTATGAAACCATTACTGTAGCCAAGTACATTTTCGAAGTTTTTTCTTCCCTGTGAAAAGCTGTAGTCCTCATGCTCATCTGTCACCCCACCACAACTCTCAAAGGGGCCTTTGATGTTCATTATGCTTGTTACATTAGCCTTGCCAGTCCACTTATTATCTACTTACTAAGGTTTGTCTCAAATAATATAGCCCAGCCTGAGTTTAAGCCTGTACTGGGAGGTTTTGGGGATTACTCTTTAAAAGTCAATTGGGCATGTACCAACTCTTTATACCCAAAATTGAAGCAAATAAGCTCCATCTGGTCTGGCTTCTTAACTAAATCAGTTTGTCAGCATGACTGTCCTACTTCTCTGCAGGGGCCTGATCTCTTACATTTGGTTACATACTCAAAACTTTAGTGATGATTAAACCTCAGAAGACTCAGCTAGCTCTTGACAAGATGGTCTGGAAGCGTATCCCAACCTCATCTGAACCTTTCTTGATCTCATCCATTCCCTGCCTCCCATTCTTCTCCCACCTCCTTCTAGCACCTGCAGCCCCACTGACTTCAGTGGAAGCTCTCTTTCACATGGTGTCAGATATCAACTTCATAGTGGATCTATGAACCACTGTCTGGTATTAGCACTCAATGTGCAGATTTATATCTGCCCTGTCCAGGCATTTGCAAAGATCGCAGCTTTCAATTAAGTGCTGTGCTGATTGTGGATACTGCATTCACACAAGGAGCTGTCCAAGATGTTCATTTTGTAGAGTGTTGTTTTGAAGTGTCTGTATCCAGATCTCAGTCTGTTCAGCTTGACCTGTTCTTGTCTGTCAAGGTCATGTCCAATGGGGGCTCTTTTGGTGTTGGTATAAAATGCTGTAGGAATAGGTCTCACTTTTCCCAGAGGCTGGCCCACTGTATTGCTGCCCATAGGTTTGGTTCAGCATCTCCAGTCTCTTCCAGGAGTTTGTGGGTTTCATGTATAAATGGTTTATGACTTTTAAGCCTCCATCTACTTGGGACTTCAATTAACAGTTGACAGAGCAGGTGATTTTCATCATATCTTGCCTCTATTGCCAGTAACGGTGTTGGGGACATAGTGACTACCTTCTCATGGTGCCTCCCATGGGTAACTGTAACGTGAAGTCACTACCAAGGCAGTCAGACTTTAGTGGAAGCTGAGAGTGCTGTAACAGGAGAGCTCGGATAAAAGAATGAGATCTTTGGTGCCTAGTCCCTAGCTGCTTTTCTAACACTGAAGTGCTGGCTGGTTTTTCTGGAGGCAGGTGAGCACTGCAACCTTTCCTTTTTTCTATTTACATCTTGATTTCACAAGGACAGAATGGGGAGGTGATGTCTGCTCGACACTGACTGGTTGACTTTGCCAGAGGAAACCTGATTTGCAGCATGTGTGGAAAGAGCCTGCACTCGTTGGGTTTTGAACTTTCCAGGAGTTGTATTAACCTTAAAAAATAGATTTAATAAGGAAGTGTCCTTTTACATTTCTCTCGTCCTCCTCTAAGCATTGTGTAAGCCTTTAAGGTCATACACTGAAATGGCTTTCCTCCTCCTTTCCTTTTTTTAACCAAAAAAGTGAATGTATCGATTGTCAAAAGTGCCACGTTGACAGCATGAGCAATTAACTTCCTCTGTTCACCCCAAATACAGTGACAGCAGATAGCAGCAGTGCAAGGTACCCTAACCAACGTTCTACTGCTCTAACTCGGAAACAGTTAGGGCAGAGAGAGCAGTTCTGATTTCCATGGTAATTCAATCTTTCATCACTGTGTTGAGCATGTTAACAAGGGTGCTAGCTAGTTCTAGTTATAACACTTTTTTGCCTTCCTTAAACTTGCACCAACATTTTCAACCTTTTTATCTTCAATATTTTTGTAAATTGAGTATATTTGTATAGATCTCTCTTATCATTGGAATTTATAGAGGCCAGAGTTACATAACATTGACTAATTCAGGGACAAGAGAAGCCAGATAAGACATGGCTGCTTTTAAAAAGTGGTTTTGTTGAAAATTTGTGTTTCATATCCTTAAAGAGTGTGGCTTTGGTTAAAAAGGTGATGGCAAAAATATCACTTTCCTATTGCATTTATTTGCTTACTCTGTGCATGTTGGGTGCTCATCTTACCTGCTACCTAATGGACTGTCAGGGTTTTTGCCTTCCTCTGTAGTGAAGGGTGTGGCCCTCTACCTGGGACCACTTGCATGTATATTAACAACGTTTTACAGAAGCAGGATGCTGGCTGCCGTGGTCCCTCTGTTTTTCCTGTGTCAGGTTAGGGTGTTATGTCTTGTGTTGTGTGAAGTTTGGTGGTAGTTTTGCTAAGAAGTTAGATTATGGATTTGTACAGGATGGTTTGGACAGTCTGGGGATTGGTGTAGATAACCTATGGTCCCTTCCAGCCATACTTCTCTATGATTTTGATTCAATCTGGTACCTATCTACTCATTTCACCTACTTGAATAAGTCTTCCAAGTGAGAAACAACACAGTTATTGGAGACTGTGCTGGACTCCCATCTGGGTCAAATATTCTCAGTAGAACTTCCTAATTTCTAAAAGAGACTATTTTTATCATCAGTAATGATGTAGGCAACAAAGAGAATTTAGCATGGCTTTCAAAGGTTCAATTTTGAGGACTCATAGCTTGCAAAAAAAAGTGTCTCTTTCTTGTAAACTAAGCATATTTGATCTGTAATCAAAGAGAAACAGTAAATGTGGAGCTCTCTCCTCCCATGATATCCTTTCAACAAAGCTGCATCTTGCAGGACAGACCAAACTGTAGATAGCCCTGAGTGTATGAGCGAAGGAATCACAGAAAAGTAGGACTGGAAGGAACCTCAAGAGGTCATTTAATTGAATCCTCTGCTCAAGAAAGGCTCATCCTTACCTAAACGATGCCAAACAAGTGTTTGTCTGACCTCTTCTGAAAATCTTGCGGGCCAGTCCTAAAACTACTAAGCATAATTCCTGAAACATCAAATACCCTTTAATGTGCCACAGGTTAAGCAGAGGTGTGAGGGCACTGTCAATGTCCTGCCACTGTGAGAACAGGAAGTAGTTTGTTAAAAAGCACTTAAGAGATCCAAGGAAGAAGGCCATGGGAAGGCAAAACCCCTAACAGTCCATGACAATCTGACTGTGAGGTAAAATTATATTTCTGCCCCCTCCCTGGGGCACCTCACGTCTGGCCGACCCCCTTCCTGGAGCACACCCACTAGCCTGGGGGTTCCACTGCCACCACCCAGGGCTGGGCTTAATTCTGGCTCTGTGCACCCTGGGAAACACAGGCCTAGTAGCCCTCAAGGGTACTTGATTCACTTCAAGAACTTGGGATGCTTCCCTCGGTCAGAAGCACAAGTAGCGGTCTCCCTTAGTCAGCCGAACCAAGGGGACCCCCAGGCATAATCTAGACCCACTCCCAATAAGTCTTCCACACTAGGTACAAAGGAGAACTTTATTGGTTACAAGGGGTAGGGTTAGAATAGGGTACAGGGTAGAGCAATATCAGAGAAATCCCATAGAGCAAACTCCCGTGGCTGGGTAGCGTTTGATCACGCATCTGAGTTACTGCAAAGTATATAACTAGTTAGATCTCAAGTAGCTTACTCACAAGTATCATCCAGAGGCTGATAGAGCTTCCCAATGAAGGCAGGCAGTTCCTTGATCCTGAGTTTTGAGAGAGAGAACAAGTTTCAGATGGTTCAGCTCTTCTCTGTCTCTGAGCCTTCCTCATGGCTGCTGCTGCCCCCTCCTCCTGGGCAGTCCTTAACTAATATAGCCCTTGTGACCTCATTTACTTGGTCCAATGGAGGCCAGCACCTGTTGGCTGTCAGCCAACCAATTTGAAATGCATCAGTAGTTGCTGGGCAGACTGGCAGATCCTAGCTGCCCAGGGAGCAAGCCCCTCACCCAGGTATGTGATACCAGTCATGTAGGCACAGGGAGCAGGTTTCCCCCCCCCCCCCCCAGGAATGTATCCAGCTCAGGTTACCTAAAGAGATAGGGTAAGGTGTGTATCCTATGCTGGGCCCATCCTAACCAAATTGTCACAAAGCAGAGTTTTTGGGGAGAAACAGAGGTGGCCTTCTGCCACACACCTCACCATGGTGGCTGGTGTGGGGCTTCCAGCAGCAGCACCAAGCCTCCCTACTCTCCTGCACCAGGTCCCATGCAGGTCTCTGCTCTCCCACACTGGGTCCCAGAGGCCCTGGGAGGAGGGCAGCAGGGCGGGGAGCCCTGAACCTGCAGTGGGCAGCCTGCATCCCCACCCTCACGGGCTCTGCTCCAGCCATGGTCCCTGCAGTGCGGGGTGGAGGGGAAGAACTGGGTTCTGTGCCCTGCTCTGGCTGCAGCAGCCGCTGCCTCCCACAGGTGACAGCCAGAGCTTGGGCACTGTTGGGGGGAGCAGGGGGCTGCAGATCCCAGCCCTAGTCCTATAGCTCTGGGAGCTGTGGACCCCTGCTGACAGGGCTGGGGAGCAGGGCGCTGAGGGTCAGGAGTGAGGGGCACCAGCAGGACTGGGGGGGAGGGGGTGGACTGTGAGTGGGGATTGAGGGGCATTGGCAGGGCCAGGGGCTGTGGGTGGGGAGTGAGGGCCAACTGGGGGTGGGGTAAGGGGCTGCAGGTTGGGAGTAAGGGACCATTCTGGGGAAATGGGGTCATGCTAAAGAAATGGGGTCATAAACAGGGTCACAATGAGGAAAAGTTTGGGAAGAACTGGTCTAAAATGCTTGCCTCTGATCTATGCCTTTTGAGCCACTTCCATTTGAAAAGAACTGTGCGTCTGAAAGCTGGGCTTTTCTCCGCTCAGAGAAATCTGGTTTGTTTTTACCAGTTGTATTACGGAGAGGTGTTGCACTGCTGGTTATTTAGGCAGCATTACAATTAGCCCTTTTACCTTTATCTCAACAAAGGAATGCTATAAAATGGAAATTAATTATTCCTCACTGTACTTTCAGTGCTAAGCAGCTGTGAAAGTATGAGCAGGAAAAAAAAGGCATTGGGATGAACGCAGACACAGGCACATGCTGAAAATGCCCTTGAATATTGGCCTGGTGGCATCAAATTCAGATAGCAATAAATCCTCCTGACTTTTAGCTTTTTAATAATACTTTATAAAGGGCAGGCATATACTTACAATCTCAAGCCCCAGTATGAAGGCACAGAGTGAGCTGAAAAGAAGAAACAAAGTCAAGCCTGATCTTCAGCAGATCTCAGATTTGCCAGTATGTCAAGGTCCCCTGGGTGAGTTTATTGTATTGACTGAATTTCAGCCATATAGGAAGGAGCAGGAGCAGAGCTCTATACCTGTGTGTGTGCACGCGTACCAATTGTGCCTGCTATCTGGGATACATGGATTCATTATTCTACTCTGCAAGGCAGCCACATTAAGGGCCAAATCAGTGGTAGAAGTTGAGAGTAATGTCTTTGCTGCATGTTCCCCTCATCCCCAGCCACTGCAAAAGGCTCTGTATGCGAGAGAAAGCAGTCACTCTCTCATCCTTTATGAGGTAGGCCAGACCCTCCATGTGTATATGCCTGTATTTCAAGATCTGCGCTGAGTCTGGAGCAATGGTCTGGTAACAGGAACCAACCTGATGCTTGCCAAAATATAGGTGAAAGAGGAAGCTCTGCAAGCCTGAGATGTTTTCTACCCCTATCCCTGTGTTTTCTTATGTGACTATGTGGTTTCCATATCTGTCTAATAGAAAAGCTGGCAATAATTTGGCCATTCACATTAATTCTGGTATCACAGCTCCTTTTCCTGCTGGTTGTTGCCACAGGGCTAGACATTGCAGAAGTAAACGTATGGCATGGACAAGTGAATACAGTCTTAAGTTGTACTACTTCTCTCTTATCTCCAGGAGATTGAGACAAAGATTGATGTGTGTAGCACCCCACCACACAGGGATTTCCCCCCTATATGTGAAATTCCCACCTCTGCACATGTAGGAACAGGGGTTTGACATGTTGGAGGGAGCCAGACCCCACATTGTGCCTTTTCCTCTTTACAAATGCACTGTGAAGGGCACAGCAGAGTACAGAAAGCCATACCAGCTAATGCAGTGGCTCACAACTTGGGGGCACAACCCAAATCAGGGTCACGGGAGGTCCGTCCCTCAATCCACCCATCCTGCCTGCATGGTTCTCCCGGCGCATGGTCCCCCGGCGATCTCAGCCTGGCCCGGGCTCTGCTGGCACCACTGGGCATGAGCGAGTCGGCAGTGGGGGTGGGGGGGGGTCGCAACCTGGATTTAGGGTCGCAGAAAAAAATGTTGGGAGCCACGGAGCTAATGATAACAAACATGCAGAGCCGGGCTACCTATGTGAGTTGCTAGGCCACTTGCCTAGCACACCCTTAACTTGACTCATTAGGAGGCCTGTATGGGTTTGCCCATGTGATTGAGGCAGTAGGTCCTGGCACTGCGGGGCTTGAGCAAGGCTGACATGCTCCCCTTGCCCACCTGAATCTACAGACACACACCAGACCCAAAAGCACACCAGTGATGCTACTCTGGGCTTATATCCAGCATCCATCTGTACCCAGCGTCTCTTGCTGGCATAACAGCCACTAGGGGCAAGCCCAGACCAGCCTCACCAATTTCTGGGTCTGAAAGTTAAATGGGCAGCATGTGCCTGATGTCACCCCCAGTTCAGGAACATACCAGCACAGGAGCGTAGTCAAGGCATAAAGGGTTCACAGACTATTTAAAGGCATATTATATAATTGCTATGTATGAAAACCACCTGCTTAAGGCTGATCTACCTGCTAAAAGACTCATCAACACCTTTCATAAGAGATGATAGATATATGTCTTACTAGACATATGATCTGTATCTATATATATATAGAGAGAGAGTCACTCATAAAATGTGCTATATTTACTATGGTGTTTTGCTTCCAGGTAAAAAAACCAGAAAATTAATTTCAACTTTCAACTCCATATTTGCCCATTAGTAGCCTAACTGTTCAAGTGCTTTACTGTTATTGTTTTGCCTGTGGGACTTAAACCTGCTACCGTTAAAGTCAGTGGGATTTTTTTTAATTGATTTAATTGGAATCAGGTTCAGGCCACTGGGCCTTTCTGCTAAGAATTTAAGGGGAGAAAAAAAGGAAGGAAGAAATAAAATGCCAACTCTTTTCATTAAAGCAGTATCCCAGGTCACTGCATCATGCTTGGTCCTGTAGTTATGTTAAATGATTGAGATGGAACACTTCTAACATTATAGCTTAATTAGTTTATATAAGAAAAAGTGCCAAGGGGAAGAGGAGTGCCCCTTGTTAAATATTTTACCATTCCAGCACTGACTAATGACAGTAGTTTAGTTGGAATCACTGCCATCTTCAGCTGATGCTTGCCCAGGATCCTATATTTGTGTCTGCTTCATGCCTGATTTTTATTTTAGCGACAGACATGCTGTGCAACTTTGAAAAACCACAAACACATTTCTTTTCTGTGTTTCTAATTTGCCTATTATTAACACTATCCTCAATCTTTTAAGTAGCTGATTATTAAGCAAAGAAATAGCAAGGAAGCACAGAAATAGTGTGATAGGGAGATTTACTGTGTGGGAGGCAGAGATAAAATTAGATTCCTTTATGATGTGTAGGACAGTTTATTAGGATGTTAGTCTAATTTTTCATGTAGCTGTCACTTAAAGTAACCTAGTCTTATTATTCATGCTGGGGGTATTTACTACAAAATCCTTTCCTTTGGTCATCAGCTTTCTCCAGAATAAAAGTTGGTCGTTCAATAATTGTTCACAGTTTCAAATGGTGCATTTTTTTATTACATTAATGCAACTACCAGATTAATAAAGGATGCCATTTTAAAAACTCCCATGGCTTACATGAGATCATTTTGTTTATGTGGCAGTATCGTAGCCTGTGAGGTTGAACACAGGTATGATCATTGTTAGTTGATACGTTGGTATATTTCCAACAGTATATTCAAGTTTTCCGTCCTAATTTTATTTTATTTTTGCTAATTTCCTTTCCTCTTTCTAGATTTCTGGAATAAGACCACAGTTGACTGACAGAGAAAACTACCTGTCTCCTACTTTGCCCCATGTGCTTTGCTCTCTGTGGGCTCAATTCCAGCAGGTGCTGGTCACAATTGACTCACAAAAATTGACTCCGAGCAGCACCGAGTATCTCACAGCATTGGGCTTTGGTTGTCCTTTTCTCCATATTCTGCTCCTGTAATGTGTTGGTTGGGGGATTGGACTTGATGGCCCTGAAGGCTTCTTGCAATCTTATATTCCCAATCAAATGTAGGGCATCCAAAATATCAAGGCACCCAGAACTGCTAGTCACTTTTGAACATTGTGGCCTCAAGTTCACAGATGTTGATGTCAGCTCTTTTGCACATTAAATGCTGGTATGGCACCTTAGGCTTTTCACATAGCTCTGCTGTAGCTTTGAGGGCTTCTTGGAGGCTGTGATACAGTGATAATTCCTTACAGCCATAGTATTCTGAAGATATAGAGTTCATTGCAGTTCATGAGCCTTTTAAGCAGCATCTCTCTTTCAGACAAAAAAATTCAGAGCATGCTTTCCAAACTACCTTAGCTTTGGATATTTTATAAACTGAGTATAAAGGGCTGTGAGTAGCTAAGTGCTATAGAAATAATAATAATAATAATAATGATGATGACAACAACGACCTGATTTAGACTTACCTTTCTTGAGTTTTACAAGCAGGGAAATTCTCCTTTCTAGTACTCCAAGGGGTGCAAGAAACCACAAAGGGATACATAGTGGCTAACCATGGTGGTTGTGTCCAGGGGTAGACCCAGAGGCAGTTCAGTAGTGTGGTTGCACCTCCTTTTCAGACTGGATCATGCCATGGGAACCTCTGGGGATGTTTTTAAAGTCCCCACTGCAGGTGAGATTGCCCCTTCCTCCCCCTCCATGCTCAGAGGCATGTCTTTTGCTTCCCTCTCTCCTCCTGCTGCAGCTGCTTTTCTGGCTGTCTTGGAGGCAGGGGAAGCTTCAGAACTGCTCCTGCCCATTCCAGATGGATTGCATGGGGCCGAGATTAGGCTCAGGTGGCTTATTGAAAGTAGTAGCAGCAGCAACATGTGGGGTTCCTCTCCCTGTGCCTGCACAGTGGTGGGGAGGGGGAAACTGGGCAGCCTGAGGGAACCCACCCCCCCACCCATCGTTCCTGCTGCACTGTCCTATTCCCAGGTGAGCACATCCCCTGCACTGACTCACTGGAGTGAGCAGAAGTGGCTCTGAAATTTCTCCCACCTCCAAGACAATGGGGGAAGCACCAGTAGGAGGGGGAATGGAGGAGTTGGGGTAGGGGTGAAGAGGGGACATGACCATGGAGGTTGGAGAGATTCTTTCCAGCTTTTGGGACTTTAAAAAGTTCTAGAAGGCTCTTCCTACCCACACTGGGGTGCGAGAGGTGGAAGGAAAGATGGGAGGGAGGGAGGTGGGCTGAGAACGGTAGGTACAGCCACTCCTGCAGCATGGGTTGATCCTTCTGCACCTGGCTTTGACAAATCATGAATCTGCCTCTGCTTGTATCCAAAATGAGGAGTACAGCATGCAGAAGACCTCTGCCTGCTAGGGAAATTGCAGTGCATTTGTGCTCCCAACTCCTGGCACATCTCCTCGTGGCACTGGCCTGTAGGAAGATTTGGCAGATGGCCCTCACTGGGGATTCCAGTCTAGGGGTGTGCAGCTCTTGACATAGAGTACATTTTTCAAGCAGTGCATTGGGAGTTAGTCCCAACTTTTGAGCGCACCTCGAAATTCCACAGCTAAATCCCCATGGCATAATGCTTTAAATAGTCCTGCTTGTGCCACACTGGCCGTGTGTAGACAAAACAGGGGCATGTGTGCATGACACTTTAAAGCGGGTTAAATGCTTTCCCACCGCTTTAATGGTGTTGGTGTTTGCACGTGTTGGCGGCGTATTGTGCAGTAATTCCAGCCACTGCAGTAAATTTGGCAGTGTAATGCACCTTAAATGACTTGGAAGAAAGCGGTGTTTTTAAAAACCCACCGCTTCAATTTAGGGCCCCCATTTTATCTATACACACCCAGCCGCCCTATTCCTATTCTTTTCAGGATCATGCCCTTATCTGCTCCTTGCCTCCATTTGTCAGTTACCTGCAGATCAATCTTCATATCTTACTTTCCTCTTTCCCAAAGAGCAGATCGGTGCTTTAATGTTGGAAAAATCTAAGAGAAAAGCTATGAGGAGAAGGCAAGTGGACCCATTTGTCATCCTGTCATTATTTAAAATTTTAGCATTAACCTTTTGAGCTGGTGGAACACAAGTACTTTGTAGAAGTGAAGGCTCCATATGGCAGATAGTCTAATCCATTTTTAATCAGACACATTTGATCCTTGTCTAAAGTTGTGAAATTGGTTCAGTGGAACATTTCTGGAAACACTCATAGGCCGCATCCAAACATGATGTGGACATTTGGTTCCCCAGGGACAATTAACAGCGGTGCACCTTGTGCTGGCGCTAGTTGTCCTCAGGAAACGCCCATGTCACATGCACTCTGGCACATGGCAAGTTACCCTGGGGGCAGTGGAGGAGGCTGGGGCACAGCTCTGGGCAGCATGGCTCTGCTTTTGAGTGGCATGTGCTGCCCATGTGTGAGCTGCTCTGGTTTTTTTCTCCATGGGTTTATCCAGGGGTCAAAAAAACCTTCTGAACTGCTCCCTTGCAGTGCGGAAAACAACCTAACATATTGTTCAGACATGTCTGCAGCGCCACATACCACATGGCTGTGCTTGTCTGAATGTGTCCATAGTATTAGAAATTTTCACTGCATTGCAATAACACTCCTAAACTCTAGGGCAGGGGTAGGAAATTACTTGCAGTTGGTGGGCCATTTAACAAGTTTTAATAAGCTGTTCAGGACCACATACATAAATTCTTTCAGAAGATATCATTTTAACAAATTATACATAAAAAACAAATCATATGCTAAAATTAAAATCAGATATCTACTATAACATAATTTATTTTTTTTTAATTTTGTCCTGATTTATGTTTTTTGCCTAGTATATATAGAGGTGATTGCATGATAGCTCCAAATAAAGTCTTACTCTTGTATGCAGTGAAAAAGGGAGTGGGGGGAGTGAGGGGTGTGTGTGGGGGGGGTATGGCATGTATAGGGTGTCTGTGGGGACGGGGGAGGCTATGTGAGGGCTTAGGTATATGTGTTGGGTGTGTGGGGAGGGGTATGTGTGCGTGTGTGTGTGCATGAGAGGGTGTGTGAGTGTGTAGGGGATTCCCACATGCTAGGTCCCAGGAGCTGGCCGGGAGTGGGAAGGGAGGACGGGTAGGCAGGGGGCACGTACAGCAGAGCTCACCTGGGTGGTGTGGTGCAGGTGAGGTCCATGCCCCTCTACATCCAGCCTATGACTGCCCCCGCAGCACTCCGCATGAGGCCGAGACCCACCCACTTCTGCCCAGGGCATCCCACGTCATGCTCCTGCAGGCAACCACCCTACTCCCACCAGACAGCACCATCCCAGCCCCAGCCCCAGCCCCAGCCTCTGTCCCTAGCTAGCATGCAGCTTCCTGACAGGACTGCTGCCTCTGCTACCTGGGTACTGTTCAACTCCCCGCACCTCCACGGGCTCCTTCTGCTCCTTTTCCTACCTCTGCTGTGTCACTCCAAGCAGCATGAAATGTGGGGAAGAAGCAGCAGCTGTGGGGATGCATACCAGGCCCCACATGCCTAGCCAGGCAGGGGAGAAGCTGGCTCCCTGGGTGTGGTTGGGTGTGTGGTGCTTCCCCGTGTGACCTGAAGCAGAGCAAGCACAGCAGAGGCAGAAGGAAGTGGAGCTGCTGGAGGCAGGGGTTGCTGAGGAGTACCCGGGTGGTTGTGGCAGCAGCCCTGCCAGGAAAATGTGTGTGCTGGCTAGGGCCAGGACACAGCCGCCCGGCGGTGCTAGCAGGAGCATGGCATGGGCAGGCCACATGCAGTCAATCAGCAGGTGCTCACCTGTGGGCCAGATCCAATCAGTTGGCAGGTCAGATCTGGGCCCCAGGCCATATTTTGCCCAGCCATGCTCTAGGGATTAAAATTCCTTTCTTTTTAAGAAAACAAAATAAAAAACATAATATATTAATTTGCTTAATTTATTAACAGATATAACACCCCCCCAAAATATACACAAGATGGACATAATGTTCTCTCACCAGTGCTACCACCAGGTCAGTGTCCACAGAAGTCTTGTGTTCCTTCCCCAAGTCTCCAACAGTTCCTCAATGTTTCTTTTGATGCCAGGCCCCTGTGTTTCTTCATCCCTGTACAATAATTCACCCCCTACTTTTCCTTATGACACTGCATAAACCCATGTCTCATCATCTTCTTCTCATTTCTGCTTTTAATTTTTAAATGTATTCTATATATCATTCTTAAATGGTCACTTGTAGATCTTGCACTTCAATGTTCAAAAAGGTTTCTCAAATTTTCTGGTTTGGAGGCAGAAAAAGATTTATTTTTTTAGCAAATTCCAAACATTTCTATCAAATTTCCAAGCAAACATCTTTTTGCCTTCTCTGCTGTTGAACTCTGACTTGATAGGACAACTTTTCCATTACTAAAGCTTTCTAATCTTTTGGAAACCAGTCAGTGATTTTAGCAATGTCACTTTTCTTTCAGGCTTTTGTGATTGTCATTCTTTCTGCCTCTAGAACAGAGGTTCCCAAACTTTTTCTTACTGCATACTCCCTTCCAGATTTGCCAGCTGCCTGCGTATCCCTACCAGCATACATTTTATATTTTAACCCCTTAAATGCCAATTATTATTATAATGAAAATTAAATCCACTGTTACACAATTTCTCCAATATACCCCCCAGGGATGTCTTGCATACCCCCATGGGGTATATGTACCACAGTTTGGGAACCTCTGTTTTAGAAGATGAGTGATTGGTTCCCTATGGCACATATGTTACAGAGTTATCTGGAAGGCTCCGTAGGAACACAAAGGGGTTATCTGATAGTTGGCATCTGTTATTTCCCTTAGTATGTCTCCAACTTTCTTCCAAATCAGTTTAATTCTGGGATATGTCCACACCATATGGTAGAATCCTCCTAACTGACCATGCTCCCTCCGACATTTGCCTGTTCCTATATCGTAAAGGTTGGTCCTGTGGTCAGATACATGCCACTGACCTGAAAACAAATGAAGCAGAATGCCCCTTTCAAAAGATGATTAACCCTTTATCCACTTCGAGTCTTGTTTCTGCTGCTTCCCTATGGTTCATGGGATCATAGAAAAGTAGGGATCGAAGAAACGTCAGGAAGTCATCTAATCTAGTCCCCTGTTCAGGGCAGAATTATCTCAGACTAAACCATCTCAATCAAATGGCTGTCTAACACACACTTGCGAGAGGCAAGGATTTTCTTAGGTGATATTTTTTTATTGGACCAACTGTGTAACTGGGATAAAGTTGAAAGCTTGTCTAACTTGAGCCCAATCATGCACTTGATCCAATGGAAGATATCACCCCAAAATCCTTGCTTTTCATATAATTCCTGGACCATCACAGCTACAACATTGAAAATTTCCAGGGATGGAGATTCATTACATAGCTTCTCTATGTAGCTTGTTCCAATACTTGACCACCCTCATAGTCAAAAAGTTTTTCATTATCTTCAACCTAAATTTCCTCTACTGCAGCTTGAGGCCATTGATTCCAGTCCTTTCCCCTACAGTCACAGAGAAAAGTCTATTTATGGTTGCATAATCCATTGGGTGAATTGCCACTTAGATGGAGCTCAATTTGAGGAACATATGAAGGGATTTGAACCTTGTGCCTGCCAGCATTGAAGTTAATGCTAAAATATCTGATTCCTTAGAAGCTAGGGGATCAAGAAAGTATCCAAAAAATCTCAAGGATATCAGCAATCTGGATTACATTTTAATAAGGGACATGCACAGGATTAGAGATCTCAATTTAAATGTCAGAGCTGGACAAACAAGATGTGACAGGGAAAGTTAGAGATTAAAGATCCAGCTTCAATACTTAAACAAAGAAAGAAAAAGGGAGTTCTGCTTAGGAGACTTGGGGATGAGACAAAAGGGTGAGTGCAACTGGGCTTTTTATATATTTTTGAAAACACCAAGACATGGAAAAAATGAAATGATGGTTACTAGGAAATTTCTTTTAGACTTCAGAGAATGAGACAAAGAGGCAGCATCAAGGATTTTTCTTTCTTTTTTTTTTCTTTTACAGATAGGATGAAAAGTTTCTGACTAAAAAAATGAAGTGTATGTATGAAGCTGTGCTACTGATGTACAACCAGGGCAAGAATTTTTCCACCTCTGCTGCTATTGTCTTGTAGTGCTACAAAGAATCTACTTGCCTGGATTCAGCTTTTTCTTTTGAATAGATGAAGAAGATATTCATTTTTTATTAACATCAGTGAGCAAAGGTTGTATTCGTGGTCGGTAAATTTACATATCAGTCTTGGAGCAGCAGCAGCAGGTTCATTTCATTCTCAGAAGCATCTCTCCCTAAAAATTATTTGTAAGAAACAATGACATAGCAAATAAGCCAAACATCTCCAATGAGCCAAGGAAGCATTTTAGTATTGTGTTTCATTCCATAGCATATATCCAGGTTCCGTCAATTATTTTCTTAACCTGATTATGTAGTTGTGATTTTTGTAACATAAAATGTAACGTTCATTTTGTTGGTATGAAACAGGGACATGAAAATGGAAAAAAATTATGGCTTGGGCACACAAAGGGGAGATGGGGTGTAACAGAGCAATCGAATGAGAAGCAAAAATCTTGCAGGCACCTCTCTGATTTGTTTTTGGATTTCTGTGAGTTTGGCTGGTTCCCTTAGATTTATTTTGCCTCAATCAACATGGGTCAGAACAAAGCCAGAAGGAAGACGATGCATACAAAAACAAGAAGGGAAAAATACACAGTTAAACTTCCGGGCCCAGTCCTAAAATACTGATAGTGTTCCACTGAAGTATAACTTCATGGGCAACTTACATCAGTGGAGACTCAGAACCACCCTGGCATGTATCAGTTTGCCACTCTTATGTAAGACAGAAAGGGAGGGAACTGATTTCTACTCTTGTGCTTTAGCAAGAATGATGAGGCCAATCTATTATAGCTCTGCAAGCCCACTGGTGGTGGTGAGCCTGCACAGGTTACTGGGTTATAAATGCCAAGTGATGGGGTTACACATGTGTAACTGACAGTGGAATTTGACTGGCATGGCATTTATCACAGAGGATGGTGTTGAAGAAATGAGAAACCCAATTTAGCTCACTGATCACCAAATGAGTTCTCAGGGAGCACATTTAAGACGGGATAACTATGAGACAACAAACACAAAGCCCCACAGTGTGTTTTCAGAGACAGGTGGGCTGGCTGCAATGTTTGTGCAAGACTTATATGTGTGGTTACAGAGACAAAGGACCATCCTATAGTTTGGAGGCAGGTAGTTCTGGCTAGCAAAGGCTAGAAGGGAGCGTGTCGTATTGCAGAGATGGGTGTAGTGAAGATTAATGAATGTTCCATCCCTGCCTTGAATGGTGGCAAGGACTAAGAATTCTCAGGAAGGAGGTTAAATTTAGTTAACTTAGGCCTGACATGAATTGACTGACTTGCCAGGAAATTCAATATGGCAGGATGGCACCCAAATCCATAGGTTACAAAGCCATAGGTTACATCAGAACTCTGAATATGCACAGGTTGATATACATCCTTATGCAGTGCTGAATGGAGAATACACATGGTTGTATTTGTGGAGGAACAACCTAACTCTTTCTATTTATTTATGTTTTACAAAATGAGGGTGAGGACAATTTCCAGCAGTGACTATATGATCCATTTAGCATAAAGCAATAGTTTGCCCAAGGCTGGCTTGTTTTTTTTCCCCCATGCATCTGCTTGTTCCTTTGAATCATACCCATGTGCTGCTATTTCACATTCCTAACCCAGCAATTATCCATCTACATGTGTGTGCATCAAGCATATCAAGCACAGCCAGGTTCCTCGCTGAAGTGTCAAAGGAAAATCAGGAATTGCCTTTTCTCTTTCTTTCTCTTGACGTGACCCCCCCTGCACAGAGTCCTGTAATTCTTTTATCCACTGTTGAAGTGCATTAAATTAGGGCTACAAAGGTACATTCTTTTAAATCCCTCTCTGCTGTCCTGACAGATTGCATTTCTTCTTTATGACTAATTAGCCACAGACTTCGAGGAAAATCTGCTGCTTTTTGTCCACGACTTCAGGGCCTTTTTCCATCCAAGTGGAAAAAGACAGAGGTTGCAACAGTAATGCTCGTCATGAATTCTTTGCTGACAAAACATGCTACCCAGTTCTTTGTTTCTTGATGGAAGAAAGAACAATATTTTGGGAAAGGCCCACTCCTGGGCTGTTTTGCCTCTGGTATGCAAAGTTTTCTTTGTCCAGGAGAAAAAGCTGAAAGGACTAAGGAATACTCAATCGCTTCTCTGGCCACCTGAGTTTACAATGGTCAAATGGATGGAGCCCCAGAGCATGGAACTAAACCATCCTACAGACCATAAACTGTAAGGAAGGAGTGATAAATCCACCATGGGCCAACGAATTAAACTCAGACAGCAAATTATACTCAGAACATATCTGGACTCCAGCCTTGATGAAGAGGACAGAAGATAAATAATGTTACCTGCCAGACCTGGGAAGAAGGAAATGGAACCCAGTGCATATAAGTGTCTCTTGCTAGAGGCCTGTGCTGTTGGGCCATAGTTCAACAGAGCATTTAAGTATGAGCAGTTTAAGTGATTTCCTAAATTAAGGCTTTTGTGCTAAAGGTCTCAGGTTGCACCTTTTTGAACAATTCATAGCATGGCTATCCTTGGCTTGTGCCTTCCACAGGTACACATTTCTTTGGGTTGATAGGCAGAGCAAAGGTCAATTTGTTCAGAATTGTTCTTCACTGGGCCACCAAAGGTTAGGAACCATGGCCATGAAAGGATTTGGGTGCATATATATCAAAGTCAAGGACTCAAGGGGCTTCACAGCCACCCCTGGAGAGGCTCCATGCCACACAAAGCATTTCCAATGGAGACAAATCTAGTGTCATAGGGGAAAACTGCATCTGTTTTAAGGAAGTAGGTGTATATATGTGATTCAGGCCATTACATGAGCTGAAATAGAATGTCACTGGGAGACTTAGGTGCCTAAAACCTGCATCAGTGTCATTGATGCAGTGAAATATAATTATTTCCTCAGATGCCTAGGTTCACTTAGACACATAGCTGGAACAGAATTAGACCCTGTGAATCTAGTCTATGACTAGTTTGTTGACTATATCCATCCTGTAAGCTATAGATTCTTCTTACTGGCAAATATTTTTCACAGTCATAATTGCTGGTTTAGGTCAAAGGAACATGAAAACAGGAAAATAAAATTAAACATTTTTGATGGTTTCAGTTCAGAATGAGCTTCTCTGAAAAGAAGCATTTTCTTTCTTTTCTCTCATCTTTAGCTGATACCGTCACTGTGCCATAGACAATGCTGCACATACTGGGGCTTGGTTTAGGCAACTGAGCTATTCAGACAAATTGCTTTTTTTCTAGTGGAATAGCAGAATGTCATTAAAAAGTGTCAATTAATGTATTCCATGTTTGAGAAAAGGTGTTTTTCTATTAGGGCATAGTTGATATATTTCCTTGCACACAATGCAGATTGTTATAACCTACCCCCTCTGCTGCATTCTAAGAATTGTGAGAGGATGTTTTTTATTCTAAATTAATTTCCGGACGCTGAAGCTCAGGACCAAGATCTATCGGGTGTATCATGGTCACAGACTTTAATGAGGGACCCACAAGTGATTTTGAAAAGTGAAAGATCCAGACACATTAAATGGTCCCTTGAATAGTCCCTATGGGTGCATACACACATGCAGGCATGTGCACTTGCAGCAGCTCAAGTAGAAACGGTGCAAATTTGAGCCAGGGCTTTTTGCCTCAGCGCACGTGCCTGGACATGCACTTTAGTGTGGGGCAAATTGTGCCACTTAGGGCAAAATAACCCTGCCTGGCTGCTCCTGGATCTGCAGCCAGGGAGAGCAAGAGCCTGGGGCCAGCACCTATGCTGTCTCCAGCAGTGTAAAAAGCTGCCCTGTCCTGGCCCCATCAGTACAAAAAGCTGCCCTAGCAACTAGCTCAGGGCTACTCACTCTCAGGAACTTCTGAGGCCCAGCCAGTTGGTATCTGGGGACACTACCCCTTGTGCCAGCTGGACTGCTGCAGCATCCCTGAGAGTTCCCTGTACCCTTTACCCACTGCAGCAGTCTGGCAGTGAGGACTGCTACCTGACTGTGACCTGCTGCACACATGCCAGACCCAGATTGGGACTGCATGGCCAGTACAGGCATCTGCGCCTCTGGGCCAGCTGTGCCTACAGAGTTGGCCTTTGTGGAGCACAACTGCCATGTGTGCCTCCTGCCCAGCCACCTGGGCAGCTGTTGCCCGGAAGATGTTCTGGGTGTGGTGGCCTGCTTTGAACTGTCAAATCATGTCCTCCTGGCCCCAGTTGGCCAGCAGGTCAGCCACCTCCAGCTGGGTTCAAGGTGTCAGCTCTGAGCAGGCTCCTCTGCCTGGGTCCTGCCAGTTGCCTCCCTAGCAGGAATTCTGCTGTTTCCTATTTGAAAACTGAAAAATCCCTTATAAAAAATTCCCAAAGTCACTCTATAAAATACCCCGAAATCCATGTTCCTGCACAATTAAACAAAAGACCACTATATAGAGAGAACAAGAGAGAGCAAGAGACAGAGAGACAATGATCAGTTGGGCAATGTTTTATTGATATATCTACAATGTTAAAGTAATTTGGAAGCCTACCAGTGTCTGTATCATAATAATAAAATGAATTCTAAATACCTATATGTTTTGCTGTTTGTCTTTGGTTTTCTCACTATAGAGCAGTTAGAGCTCCCCCTGACCCCTTCACTAATCAGGATGTGAGGATAGTTGCCCCTACAGCCACAGATCCTGCCAGCAGGTTTCATCCTGTCTGGTAGCTGGGCACACAGGATGTGTGCTGGGGGGGATGTAGGGTTTCCAGAAGTGAGGTGGGAAGAGGGGTGGGGGGATGTGGGTGGCTGTGGAGAGATGGAGGAAGACCATCGGGTATGTGGATGGATCATAGGGGGACTGTGAGGGGGGTGTGCTCAGGCAGGGTGGGTCCCCTGCCCCTCACAGGGCACAGCCCCTCCCACAGCTCACAGACTACCCCCCAACAGGGGCCACAGCCCGCCCCCCCCACATCAGCCCCCCCAACAGGGACCACATGGCCCCCGCAGGGGCTACCACTTTCCCCCTGCATGGCCCATGTGCCTCACCCTGGCTTTCTCCCCCAGCTGCCCCGGATTGCTACCCCACCTAGCCCCATGCCCTGTTGGCTCCTGAAGCCCCCCCAATGGCTGCCCTGCCCAGCCCCACGCCCCGCTTGCACTCCCAGGCCCCCGATGGCTGCCCCACCCAGCCCCAGCCTCCCAGCACTTCAAAGAAATCCCCAAAAAACCCACACTTGCCAGCAGTAGCAACTGCCATCAGGCAGCTGGGGCACTTGGGCTGAGTGGTGCCAGGCCCTGGGTGACAGCCGCAGTGGCCCCAGCTGCCTGACAGTGCATGGAGCCACATGGTGCCCTGCAGACCCAGGCTGCACCCACGTGATGGGGCAGTGGCAGTGCAGGTGCCAGGTGGGCAGGGCAGGTCCCCGCTACCCCCCACGGCCCCATGCTATGCAGGGGGGGAGGGCTCTGCCAGGAGGGCCCAGTGACCCTGATGGCAGCTTCTACTGCTGGTGAGTTTGGGGCACCTTGAAACCACCTTGAAATCATCTTACCCACCTTGAACTTGAAACCTCCCCATTCCCTTCACCTGGCTATGGCAGTTAAAGGAATCTTGCTAGAAAGAGGTTCCCTGTCTGCCTTTGCTCATAAAGGAGGCAAAACCAGAGGAACTGGCTTGTGGTGGCAGTGGCACAAATAAAGAAGTACTGGGTTTCTTAGCTACAGTGCTTCCATTTATAGCTGCAGACTTATATGTATATCCCACCTGTAGAGACCTCACTTACTGTCCATGGAACCTGACTCCATGTTTCAGTTTGTTTCTCAGCTGGATGAGATATTGCTTAGCATGTTAGTTGATCTGAGCAATGATTTACAGATTAAAATAAAGCCCTCCTCAATTAGGCACAACTGAGCAAAATGCATGGGATACAATTACAGTCTACAAAGAGACTGTGTGGTGGGTTCCTGGGTTCAGGGGAAAGCAACATTAGCAGCAAAATGTAAGGGATTTATTTGTATAGCCATTGATACAGTTGCAGGTGTAAAGAGATGCCTCATGCAAATTCTTCTCTCTACTGCCCTTTTCTAGTCTTGTCTAAGGAACTCTTTATTAATTACCAAATCCCTCAGGTGCAGGCAACATGCCAGAGGCTTGCTTCTCCTTGAAAGACACAAATTGTGTGTGTGTGCGCATGTGTACACATGAGAGAGCAAGAGAAAGAGTGTGTAGGAGGTAAAGAACACAAGGGATAGAGGAGGGGGGGTGGTCTCTGTTAGAGAAAGAGAGCACTCTTATTGTGATGACACTTCTCAGTGCTATGTAGAACTAGATTTCAATCCTTGCTGTGCTCATTTTAGAGCGGGGACTTGAACCCACATGCAGCATAAGTGTTCTGACAACCAGACTCCTTGCCAGTCTGAAGTGGGTCTCTCTGAAGCTCTCCTGCTGGGTCTGTTCCACTTCTCTATAAACAAATCGATATTTGTTTCGAGCTCCTACTCCTGCTTTCCTACTCCACACTTTGTGTGCCTCACACATAAAATGCAGTAAGGGTGAGAGACCACATTTGACTCTCTCTGGCCTAACAGATATTGAATAATTTATACAAAGTAGAATAGCTCCAACTGAAGAAACTGAATGTGCACCCATCCTGGTGGGCAAGAAAGTCCCAGGTGTGGTTTTAGGGCAGGTGTAGACAAAACAGGGGCCCTAATTGAAGCGGTGGATTTAAAAAAAAAATCACTTCAATTTAGGGCTGATTAAACCCCCAAGTCGTGCACAAACCCCACTGACTTGCCTGCCTCTCTGGGGGGAGGGGAGGGCAAGCTGCTGACAGGAGGAGTGGTCCCTGAACTGCGGGGGAGGGGGCTGGTGCTTCCTTCTCCAGCAGAGGCACCCCCCACCACAGGTGGCAACCGCCTGCAGGCACCCGGCTGGGGTGGTCCCAGGGGACACTGTGGCCATGGAGGGAAGCACCGGGGCCCCATGCAGCTCAGGCAGGCAGGCTCCAGGGGGGGAAAGATCAGGCTCGCTGCTTTTCTTGGAGTTTTAGTTTACTGCGTCCCAAGTCATTTAAGGTGCATTATGCTCCTGAATTTCCTACAGTGGCTGGAATTAATGTGCAATATGCCACTGAGGCGTGCAAACACTAACACCATTAAACACCATTAAAGCGGTGCAAAAGCATTTAGTTTGCTTTAAAGTGTCTTGTTTCGTATACACACGGCCTTATGCACTATGTCTGATTAGGAACATCAGGATTGGAGCCTGTATCTCCCACACCCCTGACGAGTGCCCTTAGCACTGATATTTTGCTGTTTTGTAGAGACTTCTCTCACTCTGCTATTTTGTGGACAGGAAAACTGAGCTGGCCTAATTCTTGGGCTTTGATGCTGAAATCCTCATGTTAGAGGGTCTCAAGCAGAAACAGGCCAGGCTAAGGGTGTTAAGCACATTGTTTTGCTCTGCGTTTTACTCCGGGCTAACTTAGGTGGCTTGCTACTCAGTCTATTTCCATAGCCCTCTTCCTTGCCTACCCTCCTGTAGCAGAGTGTCTATCCCTTTAAGAAGGAACAGGCAGCCCCATTGAGAAAGCTCAGATGCAGGGCATTTAGATAATGAGAGAGTTCCCCTGGGAACTTAAAACCCCAGGTTGAGAACAGAAAGGCAGCAACTAGTGAGAGAACAGTTTGTAAGTAGGAGGCAATCTGTGAACAGAATAAGCTTGTTAGCAAGGAGGAGCCAGGCTGCTGTGCTGGAATCAGAGCCAAAGGGTTTCCCTCCTAGTGTGCAGAACAGGGTAGAAAGGTTTGTTTTTTGTTTGTCTATTTGTTCATTGCTTTGCTGCTCAAGGACTGCACTTTATTTGGGAGAGCTAGCTCAGGGGCAAATCTAGAGTGGGTGCAGTGGTGCAGATGCACCCTGCTTTGGTTTCTCTTCCACTGAACAGCTGTGCTGAGCCAACCTGACTGTTCAGAGCAAGGTGGGACTAAAGGGAGACAGGCTGGAGAGAAGTGGGATGGTGGAGGGGTGAGAGAGGGGACAGAGACATTTAAAGGGCATAGGGCAGTGATTTTCAACCCTCAGGGTGGGGGGACAGGCTGGGGACACATGGACACAAAGCTGGGCCTTTCAGCCTGGCTCATCCACCTACTTCTTGCAAGCTCCTAGGGCTCGTGGAAGGGGAAGAGGTGTTTCAGTCACAGAAAGGGAGGCTGTGACAGTAGAAGTTGTGTTTGCTCACTCAGTGACAGACAGGGGCTGGGAGGCAGTCCCTCTCCCTCTTTCCCCCTCCCTGAGCTTCATGTATTCTGTTGTCATCTGCAATCCCTGCTTCTTGGACCCCCTCAGTGCCTCCCATGTGCCACATGTTTTCAGCCTGGCACCTGGTCACTGCCAAGGATGTGTCCCAGGCTCTGCATTTGGCCATTGAGCTAGAGTTTAGCTGGAATCACCCTGGGGGTAAATAAGACCAGAAATTGGCCCCCTGACTCCCAGTCTCTAGCAGTGATCTTGACCCAGGTCCAGGTGCTGCATGGGGCCATGTACAGCTGGGGGAGCAGCCTGAAGAGGTTACTGTGAAACTTAGATTACATTTCATATTATATCGTAATGTAAAAGTGCTGAAGGGTTTCCTCAGAGCTTGCAAGCTCAATCAGGGTGTTTGCACTCTTGTGACAAGGTTCTGCAGCAGACTGTGCACACAGAATGCCTGTATATGACTGGACAGCTGTAACTCCAGGGTGGGCAGCTGAAAGCCTAGCTGGGGAAAGGCTAGTTGAAGCTGTGCTAAGAAGGTCTGCTTCTGAGGGGGGCGTGCTACCAGGACAATTGCATCTAAGAGGATTGGCAGAAGAATTGTTGCTAAGTGAGCTGCTACTGAGGGCAGAGGAGTCACCAGCTAATGCAGGGGTGGGCAAAATATGGCCTGTGGGCTGGGCGGCCCGCAAGGCCATTCTATCTGGCCCGCAGGGCCCCTAAAATTTTTTTGAAAATTAAAATGTATCTGTCCTGGTTCCTGTCATTTTTGACAGGAACCAGGGGAAGTAGGACCCAGGGGAAGCCCAGTGGGCTCCTACAACAGCAGGGCCTACCTGGCCCTGCCCCTGCCCCCACCCCCACCCCTAGCTGGAAGCCCCAGAAGGGGCTTCTGGCCTGGGACCATGTGACTGCTCCAGCACGAGAAGCTCGGGTAAGGGGGGGTGGGGAAAGGCAGGGAAAGAGCTGGTGTGGAGCACGGGGGGGGGGGGGGGAAGCAGCCCCTTGCCTGCCCCACAGCTGGTGCTCCCTGCTGCAACTGCTCGCAGCCTACACGGGGCTGTCCTGAGCAGGCACAGGTAGCCCCATGAGGGCTGCAAGCAGCTGCAGTGCGGGGCGCCGGCCATGGGGCAGGGGAGGGTCTGCTTTTCCGCCCTGCACTCAGCACCAGCTTGTAACCCACCACTGCTACCAGCCTGGGCCCCACGCTGGCTCTGGGCATGCCCATCGGGGCTGCACCACAGCAGTAGCAGCTGCAGCTCCCCCCCCCCCCACTTGCTGTGCTGGTCAGTGTTTGCTGCTGCTGCCCACTTGGAGCTCACTCCATGGTAGACTGTGGTGAGGCTACCACTACCATCTCTGGGCTGCCCAGCATGCAAGCTTCAGGCGGGCAGCAGCAGCAAACACTGCCTGGTGCGGCAAGCAGGGAGCTGCAGCTGCTGCTGCCATGGTGCAGTCCCGACAGGTGAGCCCATAGCCGGCGTGGGGCCAGGTTAAAGAAAAGCGGCCCCTCACCCGCCCCGTGGCTGGTGCCCTGCACTGCAGTCACTTGCAGGCTGAGTGGGGCTGCCTGTGCCTGCTCAGGATAGCTCTGTGCAGGCTGCAGCAGGGAGTGCCAGCCATGGGGCGGGGGGCGCTTTTCCCCATGCTCCACACCAGCTCCTTCCCTGCCGATGAGCAGGGGGGTGAGGCTGTGTGCTGCCCTCCCACCTTTACCATGGGGCTGGAGGGGGCACAGGGCCTGTGCTGGTGTTCCAGGGCCAGCACCAGCAGGACCCAGAGCAGGGTGGCTGGGGTACGGGGTCCTGGCCGGCAGGGGCTCTATGGAGCCAGGCCAGCTCCCCCATCTCCCATTGGCGGTAGTCATGGGGGACCTAAACTACCCAGACAGCAGTAGTCATGGGGGACCTAAACTACCCAGACATCTGCTGGGAGACGCAGACAGCAAAGTCCCACCGCTCACGCAGGTTCCTATCCTGTGTACAGGACCTCCACCTGACACAGGAGGTACACGGTCCCACTAGGGGGAATGCCTTACTGGATCTGGTATTGGCAACGGGGGATGACATGGTAGGGGACCTACAGATCGATAGCCATCTGGGGGACAGTGATCACCTAATAATATAATTCTTCATAAGACGTCGAGTGGGTAAGGTAACTAGTAGGGTGAAAGTGCTAGACTTTAGGAAAGTTGATTTCAATGAACTCAGGCAATTAGTCAAGGACACACTGCAAAGTAGGAATTTTGAAGTAATGGGAGCCCAAGAAGGGTGGCTGTGCCTTAAGGAAATGATCCTTCGGGCACAAAGGGAGACAATCCCGATGCGAGGAAAAAGAGGGAAAGGGGCCAGGAGGCTTCCTTGCCTGACCAGAGAAATCCAGGGCAGCCTATGGGCCAAAAGGGGAGCACATAAAAAGTGGAAACAGGGAGAGATCACCAAAGAGGAGTATACCTCCTCTGCTCATGCTTGTAGGGAGGCAGTTAGACAGGCCAAAGCTACCATGGAGCTGAGGATGGCATCCCAAGTAAAGGATAACAAGAAATTGTTTTTTAGATATATAGGGAGTAAAAGGAAGGCCCAGGGAGGAATAGGACCCCTGCTAAATGGGCAGAAGCAATTGGTGACGGACAGGGGGGACAAGGCTGAACTCCTCAACGAGTTCTTTGCCTCAGTGTTACTAAGCGAGGGGCATGACAAGTCTCTCACTGGGGTTGTAGACAGGCAGCAGCAAGGCGCCAGACTACCATGCGTAGACCCTGAAATGATGCAGAGTCACTTGGAAGAACTGGATGCCTTTAAGTCGGCAGCCCCGGATGAGCTCCATCTGAGGGTACTGAAGGCACCGGCCGACGTCATTGCACAGCCACTGGCGGGAATATTTGAACACTCATGGCGCACGGGCCAAGTCTGAGAGGACTGGAAAAGGGCCAATGTGGTCCCCATTTTCAAGAAGGGGAGGAAGGAGGACCCGGGCGACTATAGGCCAGTCAGTCTCACCTCCATCCTTGGCAAAGTCTTTGAAAAAATTATCAAGTCTCACATTTGCGAGAGCCCGGCAGGACAAATTATGCTGAGGGGAAACCAGCACGGGTTCGTAGCAGGCAGATCATGCCTGACTAATCTAGTATCTTTTTATGACCAGGTTACGAAACACCTGGACACAGGAGTAGGGGTGGATGTCATATACTTAAAGTTCAGGAAGGCCTTCGATACGGTATCCCACCCCATACTGGTGAACAAGTTAAGAAGCTGTGACTTGGATGACTACACAGTCCGGTGGGTGGTGAATTGGGTAGAGGGTCACACCCAGAGAGTCGTGGTGGATGGGTCGGTTTCGACCTGGAAGGGTGTGGGCAGTGGGGTCCCGCAGGGCTCAGTCCTTGGACTGATACTCTTCAATGTCTTCATCAACGACTTGGATGAGGGAGTGAAGTGTACTCTGTCCAAGTTTGCGGATGACACAAAGCTATGGGAAGAAGTGGACACGCTGGAGGGCAGGGAACAGCTGCAAGCAGACCTGGACAGTTTGGACAAGTGGGCAGAAGACAACAGAATGCAGTTCAACAAGGAGAAATGCAAAGTGCTGCACCTAGGGAGGAAAAATGTCCGGTACACCTACTGCCTAGGAAATGACCTGCTGGGTGGCATGGAAGTGGAAAGGGATCTTGGAGTCCTAGTGGACTCCAAGATGAACATGAGTCGGCAGTGTGACAAAGCCATCAGAAAAGCTAATGGCACTTTATCGTGCATCAGCAGATGCATGACGAACAGATCCAAGGAGGTGATACTCCCCCTCTATCGGGCGCTGGTCAGACCACAGTTGGAGTACTGCATGCAATTCTGGGTGCCGCACTTCAAGAGGGATGCGGAGAACCTGGAGAGGGTCCAGAGAAGGGCCACTTGTATGGTTAAGGGCCTGCAGACCAAGCCCTATGAGGAGAGACTAGAGAACCTGGACTTTTTCAGCCTCCGCAAGAGAAGGTTGAGAGGCAACCTTGTGGCTGCCTATAAGTTCATCACGGGGGCACAGAAGGGAATTGGTGAGGTTTTATTCACCAAGGCGTCCCCGGGGGTTACAAGAAATAATGGCCACAAGCTAGCAGAGAGCAGATTTAGACTGAACATTAGGAAGAACTTCTTCACAGTTTGAGTGGCCAGGGTCTGGAACGGGCTCCCAAGGGAGGTGGTGCTCTCCCCTACCCTGGGGGTCTTCAAGAGGAAGTTAGATATGCATCTAGCTGGGGTCATCTAGACCCAGCACTCTTTCCTGCCTATGCAGGGGGTCGGACTCGATGATCTATTGAGGTCTCTTCCGACCCTAACATCTATGAATCTGCCTGCTGGTGCAGCCCAGTCTGGCTCCACAGACCCTGCCAGCCTGCGCCCTGCTCTGGGCCCCGCCAGTGCTGGCCCTGGGACATTGGTCCCAAGACATTGGGACATTGGTCCCAAGATGGTGACCAGAGAGTGGGGCACCTGTCAAGGGGTGGGACTACCCATGAGGCCCTTGACAGCTTGCCAAAATTGGGTAAGCGGCCCTCTGCCCAAAATAATTGCTCACCCCTGAACTAATGAGTACCCAGGATTGCCTGGTATCCTTTACTAAAGTAGCGGGGGTTCTGCAAACAGGTTCTCTTCCCCACTCTTAAGTCCCTTGGGTGCAGGGAGTCACTGGGAGGGAATCAGGGACAGGGGTTGCTAGAGGAGGTTTTCTGGCTAAAGAAAGTAGCAGGGAATTGTGGCTGTGTGGGAGCTCCAGGAGAGAGTTCAATAAAGTACAGCAGAGAAGCGGCACTCCAGGTACCAAACACAAGGGAGCTGCCTTGTGGAAGCATTTGGGAATGCTGTGATTGATTGCAGACATCCAGGGAAGACTGGAAAAGGGAAGAAACCCTGGTCTCCAGAGCAGCCATACCTGAAGTCCTGACAGGCACCCCCATCTTCTGCCCAGATGACAACATTGCAACACCTCTTCTGAGGCAGAGCAAGCACCGCTCCCCAGGTGCTCAACTGCAGCCACTTCACAGTGGGCTACTTTGCTGTGGGCAGAGTGATTCTGTGGGGATCTGGCTGATTAAGTGTACATACCTGTTATAAGTTGCCTGAGTGTTAAAAGTTGATAACAAAATTGTTTTTTGCTATATGATAAGTATTTGCTTTATCTGCTGGTATAGATTATTATTGAGCTCATTTAAAATAGATTGTCTGTTATTTATGAGATGTTGAATTTGTCCCTCTCTCAGTTATAATTGTAAAGAATAAATTATTGTAAATATTTATTTAGTGTGTGGTCTAGTGCAGGGAGGTCCACAGGAGAGCACTCCAGTGAGTGGTGCTCCCAGCCTGTAGACGAAGAGGGAGTAGACCGAGACCTATTAATACCCCAGGACCCTGAAAATTTGGACGTGGCTGTGGGTAGCACCGCTGCTAGGGTTACAGTAATATAGGGATACAATTAATACGATAGTAAATAATAATGTAATGATTATGTTATAATATTCATATTATATTTATATTTATTTGAAATAGGTGCCCCTAAATTCTTACATCTGGAAATTTTGAGTCTATAAAGACTGAGCACCACTGAGGCAAGGTATGCATTGGGGAGCCCAGCAGGTGTCCAGGGTACCCCTGGAGGAAATTCCCATCCCTCTTTCCCCCCTTCCTTCCAAGTGGCCAGTGCAGGTGCTGCCATAAGGAAGCAGACTTCTGGCACTGAAGTCAGCAGGGTATAGGGTAAGTGGGGCAGAGCCTTAAGTGGAGCTCCCTAGAGAAGGGCCCATCCCATCTTCCCCACTCCCCTCCCTATGGTCAACACAGCTGCTACAATGAAGCAGCAAACTGAAGGGAATGGGTTAAGCAGTAGGGAGTTCTAAACCTGCTCTTCAGAGTGCAGCTCTTCCAGGTGCATGGCCAGCTGGGCTCCAAATCCTAGCCCGCTGCAGCTGCACAAACAGCAGCAGCAGTGACAGCCCCGGCTCAACTTAAAGGCAATACTTTAAGAACTCCTAGAGGCATGTGTTTCTGCAGCCCTCTTCACTACACTCCTGCAATGCTTGTTACACATTCACACCTTATAGATCTTACCGAGTCAGGTTACTATTTACTATTTTTGAGGCGAGGATTTTTTGTAATACGTTTATTAGGCTAGCTATATAGTTGGGACAGCTGTTGGATACACTTTTGGGGATCAAGTACCAGTCTTCAAGTCACCTTGTCCAACAACCCTCCCAACTGTCAAATAAACAATATCACAAAACATGGTTGCTAGAAATTGAAACTTTGACTTTATTCAGCAATGGGTGAAGAGTATCTCAATGGACTGGCCCCATTGAATATTAACTTACATGTGGATATAACTTCTAGTGAAATGGTGGATACAGTGTCAAGGTATTCAAGGTTAGATTTTATTTTATGAATCTGAGTACAGATGTACATTTAATTCTAATTACTTTATTTGCCTAGTTTGTTGTGTTTTTGTTCTTAATTTATAATATAGTAACTCAGTGCACACGCCAATAACACTGTATTTGGTTTTGTTTTGATCTTGCACTGAATAATATAATCCCAGACCCCTAGAATATTAGGAAAGCATCTGGACTCTTTTCAACTGGAGAAAAATGTGTTGTTATGCACAGCGATGCATCACACCATCTGCATCTCCCATTTCAAAATCCTAGATCTGCCTACGGGCTGGCTGAACAGCTCCTCAGAGAGCAAAACCTGCTTGAAGAACCCAGCCAGCTGGGCAACCTGCTTACAGACCCATCATTGTCCTGGGCAATGTACAGGGATCCTGGCTGCTCAATTATTCCACTAAGTTACAGAACACACAGTGATTTCATGGTGCAGTATTGAGTGGAGTCCAAGTACCTGTGAGAACCTTGCCTGGAGTGCTCTGCCTGCTTTAATGAACGAAGGCTCCTGACACTTGTTAGCTTTTTCCTCTCTTTTTACAAAACTAAAGGGCAAAGAGCCTGACTCTCCCCTCCCTCAATTACTAAGGTGTAGTCACCCTCATCTGGGCAAAAAAATGCATGCAAAATATGGCTAGGACTGAGTGGTACTGTTTTGTGTTTGTTCTAATTACACACAGTGTAAAGCAGGGCATAGTCAGGTCCAGAAAGATGTAGGGTCAAATCCCTGTCCTGATAATTACAGAGCCTTTTTATTAATTTAGCCTCTTTGGCATGTGCAGGGGAAAGCAGTGGGCTAAATTTCCATCTCTCTCAAGGAGCAAAGTTAACATGCAAAATGTTCTTTCCTGAAACATTTGTTATTGGCAGCTTCTGCCAAGCATTAGAAGGCCAGTAAAATTTCGCTACATAAACTGTGTTGTAATTAGCGCAATTTGTTTAATGTCACCTTGTCTGGCTGTCTGAGAAACTGTCTCAAAATGTACAAACACCACATTTTTTCAGTTGAGGGAGTGCTGTCTGATGGCACTGAGACATTTTTATTTTACAATGGCCTTCTCAAATTGCTCAAGCTAGTGAACCAGAGCAGAGTCAAATCAAGAATTCTCAAGTGAGGAAAATTACAGCCATAAGACATAATAATACCACTAATATTAAATTAATAAAAGGTAATAAGCTAATATTAATTAAATACATGTGTTATATTCAGGGCACTGTACAATCCATGATAGAAACATTTTGACATATAGTCAAATTATAATAATGAAATAACTTATGTATCTATACGACAAAAGTATCTAAGGGGGCGATCAGTGGGGGAGGGAAGCAGGGAAAGGAGGCTAGATGGCAAGAAATATGGCAGGCAAGTAGCACGAATGTTGAGCAATATCTTTGAAAAATTACTTATCTTGAAAGAGGGAATGATGGACTGGGATGCATTTCCAGTAGGGAGAGTATGCCACACCCCAGAGACCATCATGGCAAAGGTACAAAGACCTGCCCTCAACCTGGTAACAATTTCAGTGAGGTGAAATTGGAGAACAATTCAGTACCCATGTATGAGGCAGTTGAACATGCGGTTTGCTGTAATAGATTAGACCAGTGGCCTATCTGGTCTGATATTCTCTGGGCGCATCTACGCATGCCCCTATGGCGCCGTTGTTACTGCATCGTCATTTAGTACTTCCAAAAAGTAACAGCCCATACTATGCAGTCCACACAGCGCACAGTTATTTTTAGCCACTGTGTCACTATAGTGATGTGCTATAGCGAGGGAGCATGTTGCTACAGCGACATAACTGCAGCATCACAGTTTTTGCCTGCCAACACTACATCACCGTGGCACCATACCATCTAGTGTAGATGCACCCTCTGTGTCCTGGTAGCCAATATGTCAAATAAGTGATTAGGCAATGAATGGCAATTTGTTTTTTGTCCTAGGGAAAAAAAGTTGACATCCTTTACATATTTTTAACCTAGCTAAAACACACACATTTGTTTATGCCAATATCTGAACTCCTATTTTGGACCCTGTTGAGATCTTATCCTCAGTGATGTCTTGTGGCAGTAAGCTCCACGTTAATCAGGCAAAGGGTATTTCCCTTTAGTTGCAAAGTTCTGACTGTCCTTTTCCATATTAGCCTTCTGCTGTGTAGCTACTCCTTGTACACAAGGTTGACAACACTATTAAGTCATTGAGCCATATATATGGGACAGAGGAGTGCGTGGAAACGAGGGACAGGCAGCCTCAGCTGTCTGTAATAAGAGATGGACTGAGTTCAGAAAAGAACGGATTGAGTGGTCATAGAGCTACAGAAAATATGAATTCTGAAGGAAGATAAGTGCATTAAATTTTATAAAGTCACAATAATTGTTGGCCACTGCCTTGAAAAAGCCTACAACTAGCATTGCAGAACTAAAACAGGTCAGAACTGAAGTGCATGATGGCGTTACAACCTGATGATATTACTTCAAGTTTCTCACTTCCATGAAGAGCGGAACTCCTTTATAAAATATAAAGTGGGGGAAAAAAGGAGGCATATTTGGATGAGGAGAGAAGCAGAAGGAGCACTGAGTGACCAACTCAGAGCTGGCATTATCTAATCAACTTTACTTTTTTCCCCCAAATGCTCTGATTTATTCTGCTTAATTGAAGCAACATCTTAAAATTCACAACACAAATTAAATCTGATTAAATCTAACTTGGTTCATATGATAAAGCACTGCAGCTAAGCTGTGGATAGAAAATACATTACGGTACAACAAACATGTGCAGTTAACTCTGATAAGAGCAGAGGTAAATTGCTTTTCATGTGGAATTTTACCTCAATAAAGCTTTAATCAAACTAAAGTATTACAGGGGGAGAAAAGAAAACCTCATAATATTACTATTTAGTCTATTAATAGCCAGGTAAAATCACAAGTTAAATTCACTAAATAAAGCCAAGGCCATGTATTAGTTTTCTATTATGAGAATCAAACAATTAAGTGAAAGCAGCATCTAGTATGAAATAATTCATGTTTATAATGGATAAAAAACATGTAAGGTCAACCTGTATACAACTTGGAGTTTATCTACACTGAAACTGTTATCAAAAGGGGAGGAATGGAAATAAATAGAAACAGTTGACTGGCACTCATATTCACAATCACTTCACCATTTTTTCAGACAAATGACAAACAGTATAAATAATATATAATCCATAAATATAGTGAAAATTCTGTGTGTCTGAGGAGAAGGCATCTTGGTTTCTCGGAGTGAGTGGTTTCTAACTATGCTCAGAGATATCAGGAGTGAACGTTCCAGCAGTTGTCCCTGACATGTGGTGGGTCCTTGTCCCTTACAGAGGGAGCCCCAGCCTTGGTGAAGAATTAAGGCCCCTACTGTTCCTGCATTGGTTTTTCACCACCATTCACTCCTGTGTTAAACCTGCTTATAACAGAGTTGGGCCATTTCCAAACCCCACTCTCATGTACAAGGGCTGGCAGTGCCCCAAGCTGCACTTCTGTACAGAACGCACATACACACGTGTGAGTGGTAAGTAGCAATGACACACTATGCCCCACTTAAAGGCTTGGCTGTTTAGTTCCTGTGATTGAGGACATGTAAGACCACAACTTACCCTGCCCAGCAGTGGCACCTTCAAACATGCTTTCCTGATTTGGTGGAATTTGTGGTGGCACATCTGTATGACACTGCCATAATATGGGCATGGGCAAACTGGCACTGTTACCCAGCAACACCATTTAGCCCAACTGGACATAGGCATTATGCTTCTGCTCAGAAGGAAGCTCACATGGATGACTGTGGTGGGTTTGGATGCACCACTGCCTGGTACGGTAAGCTGGTATGTAGACATGGGTAATGTGAGCTTTTATGTGATGGGGCGAAGTGGGGAAGGCAGGGTACCCAAGAAGCTACATCCAATCCTCTCAAAGGCTGCTGGGGGAAGAGAGGGATTTTGGGTTATACAGGCCAAACCAGGGGAGGGAGAAGTAATACCCATAAAGACTGGGATTGAAGGAGAATCATGAAGGAAATCAGCTCTTGAGCAGGCAGAAGAAGGTGGGTAGCTAGGCCTAAGAGAAACTGAGGAAAGCATCCTGAGGTATAAGACAGCTTCAGAGAGAATTTTAAAAGAAGCACATAAAATACCAGAAGATATTGTGGCCAAAATCGACTACTCTTAACACATAGAAAGAAGACAAGCCTGGCTGTCTGAAAGAGTACCTGTCTGTGCTGGGAGAGAAAGAGTTACAAAAGAGTCTGAGGAAATATGCTTCTTTATTTACTACAAGGCTGAGATAGCAGCCCACTACTACTTGGAAGGATTTCTTTCCAAATGTTAATGACATAACTGAACACCACATCAACTGACTGCAGTTTCACAGGAAGTGGAAACAGTGTTGATGGTGTGGGCAATCAAGCATTCTACAAGCAAATAGGCAAGTTCTAGCATCCAAAAAGATGGATCTACATTATATGGATTTTGGAAAACTTAATATAGTATCACAATTTGCATTGGCAATGTGTAAGGGGTGCATGCAGGTGCATGTGCACCCCCTGAGCATGGCGGTGCACCCCCTGAGAAAAGGCACCACCAACACTGCCAGAGGCGGGTGGTCACCACTCGCCAGCCCCCCTCACCGCCGACACTGTGGGTGGCATCTGTGGGTGGCCTGTGATCGCCACTGGCCGCTGCCAATGCCACTGATGGTGTCTGCGGGTGGTTGCTGACTGCCAGTTGGCGCTCGCCATCCCCTCTGCCCCCCCACTGCCAACAGCACTGCTGCCTCCTGCAGGGGCTTGCCGTGCCCCCCCCCCCCGCCCCAGCCTCCAGGGGCATGTGGTGTTCATGACAATTTGACTTCCAGCCCAGACTGCATATAAAGTTAGCTGAATGGGTAGGTGATTGGAATTTATCTCTACCTTAGATTTGAGTAAAGGTTATTAGCAAAAGTTGCTTAGTTGCCAGAATCAAAGGAGTAAATTGCATTTAAAAACTTGGGGGGTCAGTATCAATTCACTCTCCTTCTGTCCATACTACATGCCACATTTCAGGGATGAATGGACATTTCTCTAAATTGATGTGAAGAATGTACATCTGCACAATTAGGTTATACAGTTGTCTACAGCAGAATTTCCCAAAAGTGGGTCACAAGAATATATGAAAGCTGTGAACAAACTTTTAAAATGGATTCTCCTTTAAAGGAGAAAACAGTGGGAAAATCTGGCTTTTCCCTTGCGGGCTGTCAGCGTTCCAGCCTGCAGTGGGCTGCTTGACCCAGCAACCCCCCCCCACCCCATGCACTGGGGGGCTGAGGCATGGGGGCAGTGGGTTGGGAGTAAGGGGCACCGAGTCAGGACTGGCTGTCAATGTTTACAAATGGGTCCTGGTGCAAAAAAAGGTTGAGAACCACATTTACCAGCCTAAATACCTAATTCAGTTGCTTATTCTGTTTGGTGTCCATAAGCATTAGCAAAGCACTCAGTAACAGAGGTGCTCCAGTGGATCCAAGAAGCTGGATTAATGGTAAAACATGGCAAATGGGTATGGACCCCAAACAGGATAAACAGCTGAATCAGGTATTTAGGCAGAGGTAAGCTCAAAAAAGAGAAAGTGCAGCCATTCCAATGAATCCAAACCCCAAAAGAAAGAAAAACCATAGGCTAGCATAGGTTTTCTGGGAGGAAAAAAGGGTGAAGACTTTTGGCATAGTTGCTGATGATAAACTCAAATGTGATGCACCCCCTTTTCATGAATACTCTCTCTGGCTTTCTTTTCCCCCCCACTTCTGTAGTGACCATCTTGGCCCATCAGTCAAGAGCATAATGACACAGTCCTAAATAAACTACTCCACAAGGGGTTAGGAAACGATACAAATTGAACGAATCATTCTTTGGGTACCAGAAGCCAGGCTGACATAAAAGATATACTTGCTCCTGGCCAGTCATCTATATATTGTCTTACCTTTTATCTAAATAACAGGATAACATTAGATAAGAATGCTATCTACTCCCAAAGGAAGTATTCTCAGACAGGGTTGAATGAACTAGTGATTTTGAACTGAAAGTATTCTTAATGAAACAAAGGACATTTGATTTTTCTATCACATCCTCTAGTCAATCTGATTCTGAATACAGAGATAAGTGCTCCTTTATAAGGTAAGAATTGCAGGTGATGCTTGGTGGTTTGATGTAAGGCTGTTTTCCAAAGATGTTTTCTTGCCAGTGTACTACAGTAATGCCGGTGGTGATACTGGAATGAACAAACTTATTCCATCTGATCTCTAACCAGTTCCAAGCCTGGTTAATATCGGTGGTGACAACAGTAATCCCAGCGGTGACAACAGATGCAAGCCAATGACCATTTTGCAACTGATAAGCCTTAGAAACTTGATAAGCAAAACCAGATTTTTATTTGGCCCCATAAGCTCTGCTTAGCTAGTGGGCAGGGAAAATAAAACCTGACCACTACTACTAAGTAGTAGAGTTAACTAAGATGCTGTTTCTTGTAAGATTTCTAAACTGGATCATCAGAGGCATAACCCAAGTTCAGCTGAAATCCGTGGAAAGTCCCCACTGATTTCCCTGGGAATTGAATCAGGCTTTTCATAGATTTCATAGATATTAGGGCTGGAAGGGACCTTGGCAGATCATCGAGTTCAGCCCCCTGCCCCAGGGGCAGGAAGTCAGCTGGGGTCAAAGGATTCCAGCAAGATAAACATCCAAATGTCTCTTAAAGGAGTTTAGAGTAGGTGCTTGCACCACTTCTGGTGGCAGTCTGTTCCAGGCCTTGGTGGCTCAGACAGTAAAGAAGTTCTTCCTTATGTCCAGCCTGAAATGGTCTTGGAGGAGTTTGTGACCATTTGACCTTGTCATCCCTTGGGGAGCTCTGGTGAACAGGTGTTCCCCCAGATCCTGATGGACACCCCTTATACACTTATAGGCAGCCACCAGGTCCCCCCTGAGCCTGTGCTTTTTCAGGCTGAAGAGTCCCATGGCTCTCAGCCTCTCGTTATAAGGCCTGTTCTCCTGCCCTCTGATCATGTGCGTGGCTCTCTTCTGGACTCGCTCAAGACAGCATGCGGGCACTGGGGTACTTTAGTGAACTCCAGACTTCTGGGGTTCAAAAGTCATATTTACTTCCTCCTAAATATAAGTCCATTCCTTGTCAGGTCCTGCCCAAGTGAGGGAAAATATATCTCCAAGCCTGACTGAAACTCACAAGTCTCATTAGTTCTCAGAAAAATCTCCTTTGCATATGAAATGACCCATTTTTTATTCATAGCATCACCCAGCCCAGATGTTACTCAGCTCCAAAGTGGGAGACTTTTGGTTTGAGGACTGTAGTTTCTTTCTATGCATCATCTCCTCAGCTCTCAGTGGCACGGGTTGGTCTGCCAAGCTTTCAGAACATTTCTCCTGCAGCTGCATTTTCAGCTGTAGATTTATTCAGGACCCTCTGGATAAAACCCCCAGAGCCTGATCTTCAACTCCCAGGCTCCACTAATGCACCAACAATTTAGTATACAGAAGGCCCTGCAGTAGCTTTGCAAGTCAAACCTGTGTACACCAGGGCTAGAATTTCATGGGAAAACTTCCACTTGGGCATATATCGATTCTTTTAGCTGCCTGACAGTCACTGCCCCAAAATATACTTGTATGTAAAACATTGCATGTACTAGTCAAGGCTCCACTAAAATTCTGGTCCATTTACTTCTTTTGAGATACATATAGTCAAATACTTGATTTGAGTAAAGCTGGAAAAAACCTGACTGTTAATAACAAATGATATGTCCATTGAAACAATCTGAAGGCGATGGATCTTGTACACCTCAACAAGTCCAAGATATTTCCAGACCTTCTGCTGTTACTAGTTCAGTTGGTCCTAGGATATGGTTAGAGCCATACATTACTGATATGAAACCATATCAGTAACAATGGCTCAAGGCATCAGATTGTCTCTAATAAATTTTAAGCCAACTGAAGCTGAACAGGGTTTAAAATCAGTTAGAAAATTGTCCAGAGAATAAAGAGTCCATCCCAGAACCCACAGTATGTCTATGCTGCACACTGCAGTGCAGTGAGAACAGAGCTATGTCTAAATGGGCCAGTGCAGTTATCAGAAGCTGTTTATTGGTGGTTCCTGAGACGCAGAGCAAATTAACCTGTGTAACTCCAATTTGCTGTGGCTTGACTGCTTCTAATCCAGTTTATTTAGACCTAGCATAAATACATAACCTCAGTTGTTCCTATGAATTTTTGTTAAAAGGGTAATAGGTAAGTAGTCTTGGTCAGTAGTATATCCCCACAAGAATTTGGGCACCATGGGAAGTTTTCATTCTGCCTAATATAAAGCTTTTAAATAGAGTGAGTGAGTTTTCTGGCAAAAGAGGTGTTCACTAGTGCTTTCTAGGCTGATTATTTTCCTCATGACCACTCACTTCTCTGTATTTGTTCTGCTTTACGAATTTACACTCTGAAAATATGCAATAGGGGACAAACATAAACAGTTACCACATGATATTGCTAGTACACATATTGCTGTGCAGCAGTCAGGGACAGGATAGAGCATTAAAATTCAGAGTAGCCACATTATGCATAACCTCCATTACCTCCTAAGTCAAAGAAATGATGCCTGGAGCAGAGCTGAAAGAATCACGTGTAAGATGAAGAGGGGAAAAAATTACATACATTCTTTTTTTTTTTAAATCAGTTATGAACAAACTTGAAACTATTCTTGAAATTATTTACATACTGGTCCCACAAAATGTGCTCCAGGTGCAGGTCTTACAGGAACTTGATAATTTTGATGGTGACTTCTTAGTGATGAAGGTTGATTCTCTTACCTGCTGGTTTCAGGGAAGCTACTTGTAGAGGCAGGTGCTCTTCAGCATCTGTAAGGCCACATTTGACATAAGATTAACATGCCCCATCCTCTAAGCATGCTGCATTCCCCCAAGCTGGGCACTTCTTAAACTGGAAGCAATCTAGCCATATATATGCAGCAGTACATCAGGTGAACTAATTAGCACAGCTGAGTGACAGAGCTAATTAACTTGCCTGCTGCATTAAGTGGATGTTGCTCCATGATTTCAGGTTTAAGGAAGCAGTATGCCCAGTGCATCACACCATGCTTGAGGGCACTGATCTGGAGCATAGTAACCCTGTGCAGATGTGGTGCAAGACTTGTATGTTGTGAAACATAGTTTTCATTCCTTTGTGGGAGTTTATTACACTGATCAGTTAATAGATACATTACATAGATCTTTCCTGTTCTCAGATGGGTAGATAAACGTAACTAATTTACACAATGCAAAACCCGTCATGAGTTACACAGTTGTATTTAGAACCTGAAAGTTGCACTGAAGTTTAAAAAAACGTTTTTGCGTGTATTTATGCTAGTAAAGCTCAAACATTTCAGTAATCGTGGAAAGTGAATACAAAGCAAAATTAAAATTGGACAGACATTAATAGAAAGATTTACTCTGTTCTGTATTAAATTGTTTGTTATATGGAGCTAGTCAGGAATTAGCACTCACAGGTCAGGTATGGGATAGGAGAATTCTTCAAGGAAGGAAGCATAAGAGAGCTGCTTTGAAAGAGCCACAGTTTTATGGATATCTCAAAGACTACTAAAGAAGAGAATTAAACATACCCAGTATCTGCTGCTTTCAATAGAAGATTAGAAAACACATAAACTGCATGCAGTGACATCAAAGAGGGTGAAAGACCTGTTCACAGTTGATGAAATTGCAGAATGTGACAATAATAAGCAATTGCCTATCAGACCTTGATATGGAAATCAACTATATTCATAAAAAGTTTCTGAGTCACATTCATGACAAAAGACTGTAGGTGACATTTTTTTTAAATCATATGGCTAAAGTCAGACCCCTTGATCCATGTGACAGAGTCTGAGCAGGTGGTCATTTATTTCAGCACTTCTTCAAGTTTGTGCATATTTTTACGTGCCATTGTGGTACTAACACTGGCACTTTTTGCAAATAGACTAAAGTTTAACCATCTCTGAAGAAGATGTACGTTATTTTTTCAGAAAACAAAGCGTCTCAGAATGCAGTGTATGTGACTGAATTTGGCTCTAGGGAACCAAATTTCTCTCTAGAGTGTTTATACAAGTACTCTGGGAGGTGGGGGGGGGGGGGGGGGCTTTTATTGGAGGGGCTCTGAGAGCCACTCTAATTAAAGTGCCCGGAGCATCATGTGTATCAGTGTCCCCATGCTGAAATATGGTGGTGGGGGTGCTTTAACTAAAGCTTGTCAAATGAGCTTTAGTTAAAGTGCCCCCACTACCATTTTCAGCATGGGGACACTGATGCACATGATACTGGAGTCTGCTGGAGCACGGTAATTATCGTGCCTTGGCGGACTTGATTAACTCATTCTAATTACAGTGTGCCGGAGCAGCCTCGTTTGTTGGAGTGGGGTGGGAAAGAGAACCCAATTATATTTCTGAGGTTTCTGGTTAATAAGTTACTCTCCAAAGAATACGACCTAAATGTAAACTAGTGCCCATCTGTATCTGTAGCGAACCTGTAACAACAGCCCTGAGAGGTGTGACTTGCCCCAGTCTTCTCATGCATGACTGTATGGGCGATGTGACTGTGCAGCTATGAAATCTGGTATTTTTCCAAGAGAACACAGAATTTAGTTTTTTTGCTCTATTGTTTTTCTCAAGCTCTTTTTTGACTGCCTGTCCTTCTGGGACCTGCCTGCTGCTGCCTCTTGTTCTGCAGTTTTCTCTACAAGGGAGAAGTAATTGGATGATGCTGCATACCTTCCTCACTGCGCTATAGAACCAGGCTGCAGGGAAGCAAAAGGTCCAGAGCAGCATCGGGGAGGGGGGCGGGGGTGGAGTTACCGTGTAGCAGGAGGTTTGGTTCTTCTGCTACTTTGAGAGAAGGCAGGCTGTGTGAGAAGCCTCCTTCAGGCATGGCAGGCAGCAATTAGAAGCCACATGACCTAAAGGGGCTGGGCTACCAGGATATAAGCCAGAGTTCGATCTGAGTGGGCAATCTAGCCTTGAGAGCTGTGGAGGGAAGAGCTCCTGAGCAACAGGGCTACAGCAAGGCTTCTAATTAGCAACTGGTCTGGGGTAAGTAAGACTGATCATTTAGGGGTTGAGACTGTAGGGAGAGTGGAGGCTGCCAACTGAGCAGCCCCTCCACCCCCTGCAGACCCACCATATGACCTCCAAGGACCTGCCAGCCTCCTCAGAACCACTAGCTCCCCTCTTCCCCCCAATCCTGCCATCCCCTCCCCTCATCCAAAGTTACTTATTTTGACCCCAGAAGTAGGGGTCAAAGGTCAAGAGCGGGCCACAGCCAGACTGTCAGAGGCAGTGAGCCACAGCCCAGAGGAAGGTGGAGACAGGGCCAAAGGCCCAGTGCCTCCAAGAGGTAGAAACGGGGACAGGGACCCAAGGCTGTGGCCAGAAGTAGCCAAGATGGGCAAAGTGCTCAGGTGTGGGGAGAAGGAGACAGAGGCCTGAGCCCAGGAGGACCAGCGGATGCAGGCCTGAGCTAGTGAGTGATCGGTAACATCTGCAAGGCTTGGGTGTTGCTAAAAAGGGAGATGAGAAGGCCACATAATTATCTCTTAAAGTGATAAGTAGGGACAGCTATACTCATGAGTATGCACGCTGTTTAAAAAGGGCCTGGCAATTGCAGAAGCCTCATTAGTGTCCTGGCTCCAGTGTGAGATGCACAGGTGTAAGCCCACTGCATCCCTGTGAGCCTAGGGACCCCAGCAGAGACCCCAGGACCCCTGATGAGCCATGGCCTGCAGGGGCCCGTGGAGGGAGGGACCTAGTCAGCTGGGGGTGGGCTGAGTGGGCCAAGGAGGGTAACATCTTCCCCCCCACCCCCCCACTTCACCCAGCCCCCCTGGGATCCGCGCGACCGGAGACTTGAAAACAGACCATGCAAACAGGCACGCTCCTGGGCCTGGCACGCAAGTTAGCATGGGAGTTTGTGCAGGAGGGTGCGCCAGAGGGCCCAAGGCCCTACCTCTGAGCCCCCCAGAGTAGACAGACCCAGCCGCAGCCAGCCTACCAGTGGCATGATGTGGATGGGCACGTGATGCACCCAGAGGGTTCCCTCAAGGTCTGCAGCCCCCCGCTCTGGCACCTCAGAGGCCTCCACCCAGATGGAACCCATGGTTCTGGGCTCCACGCAGACGGAGCCTCTGGCTCTTGGCTGTGGGAGCTGCCTGTTGCTCTTTCTGGCTCTGGGGCCCAGGACCATGGCCACCTCCCCTTGTGAAGTCTGCTCCCTTTTGGGGTCTCTGGCACGCCAGCTGGAGGAGCTCCAGGCCACAGTCCAGAGACTGCGTGCCATCAGGGACTGTGAGCAGGAGATTGACTCCTACTGCCAGGCCCTTCTCCCCCGGGAGATGGAGGGCAGACCACGGTCTCCCTCCAGGACAAGGGAGGACTCGAGGACCTCCCTTACTGTACAGCCCAGGGGTTGGAGCAAGGTGGTCAAGGGCCCCAGGGCCCACCTCACCAAGGCCCCTGCCCTGCTGGAGCTTTGCAACAGGTATGAACCTCTTGCAGCCCCAGCAGAGCTTGCTGAGTTGCCAGCTCCCTCAGGCAACACGGGCTGTACTGTACCTACCACCCCCACTCTCCCCAAGACAAAACGCAAAGTGTTTCTCGTGGGAGACTCCATCCTGAAGGGGACTGAGGAGGTAATTTGCCGCTCCAACCCCTTATCCTGGGAAGTTTGCTGCTTCCCAGGAGCCAGGATACGAGACATTGAGGAGAAGATCCCTAAGCTCCTCCAGCCCACTGACCACTATCCCATGCTCCTCATCCATGTGGGCACCAATGACATGGCTTGGAGTGCTCCTAGCCAGGTCATGAGGCGCTACAGGGATTTGGGAGTGGGGCTAAAGGGTCTGGGGGTTCAGGTGGTGTTTTCTCCAATCCTCCCAGTCTCAGGCTATGGACTGAGGAGGAAGAGGAGGATCCAGGTAGTTAACCAAAGACTGCGGTGCTGGTGCCATTGGGAAGGCTTTGGCTTCCATGGCCACAGTCCACTCTTTGGTGAGAGAGGCAGCAAGCTGCTGGGAAGGGACGGCCTCCACCTCTCTCCGCTGCAGATGAGGCTCTTCTCAGCCATTGTGGCTGACCTGCTCCACCGGGCTTTAAACTAAGCCCGCCGGGGGATGGGGGGACTACCACCACTGCTGGCCTGCTGAGCAACCCTTGCAAAGCCAGCAGACCAAGGCACTTAAGAGATCCCACCCCTGCCCCAGCCCTGGAATGAACTGTAGGCAAGGCAAGCACCCCCAAGGGGACACTTGCGTGCCTATACACAAATGCCAGGAGCTTGGGGAACAAACAGGAGGAACTTGTCCTCCTGCTAAACGCAAATAACTATGATGTCATAGGGATAATGGAGACCTGGTGGGACTCCACCTATGACTGGGCCACAGGTATAGATGGCTATATCCTGTACAGGAGGGATTGAGTGGACAAAAGGGGCGGGGGCATTGCTCTCTATGTCAGGGAAAGCTACGCATCCCTGCAAGCTGACATTGGCACCAATGGTGGACTTGAGACCCTCTGGGTTAAAATCCATGGAGAACACAGCACAGGGAATACTATGGTGGGAGTCTACTACCGACCCCCTAGCCAGGGTCAAGATCTTGACCAGGAGTTTTCCAGAGAATTGGCTGAGGCCGCACGCTCCTGATGTATGGTTGTCATGGGAAACATTAGCTACCCAGACATCTCATGGGAGGAGTGCTCAGCCAAATCCAAGTGGGCACAAAGATTTCTCTCATGAGTAGGATAACCTCTATCTGACGCAGGAAGTCTGCGGGCTGACAAGAGGTAAAGCGCTGCTTGACCTGGTACTAGCAACTGGTGACATCCTAATCAGTGACCTAATGATTGAAGGGAAGCTGGGTGACAGTGACCATGAGCTGATCTTCTTCACCATCCACCGTAAAGCTGGAAAGTCAGTCAGTAATACAGAAGTCCTTGACTTCAGGAAAGCTGACTTTGACAAGCTCAGGAGGCTTGTCAGTGAGGCCCTAAAGGGCCACAACCCAAAGGGGAGGAGAGTTCAGTATGAGTGGTTGCTCCTCAAGGGAGCGATCCTGGATGCACAAGCAAAGTCTATCCTGTCTTGGAGGACAGGCAGCAAAAGGGCACAGCAGCCCCCTTGGTTCTCCAGGGAACTAGCGGACCTCCTACATCTTAAAGGGAAGACACACAAAGGATGGAGGACTGGAACCACCACCAAGGAGGAATACTCTGGTGCGGTCCGGACCTGCAGGGAGCAAACCAGGAAAGCCAAGACTGCAATGGAACTCCAGCTAGCTACAAATATCAAGGATAATAAAAAGTCCTGTTTTAGATATGTGGGGAGCCGAAGGAAAAGCAAGGGCAACATTGGACCCCTGCTAAACCAGATGGGACAACTGACAACCGATGCCCAGAAAAAAGCAAACTTGCTAAATGGATACTTTGCATCAGTTTTTCACCAGTCCCATGGGATGCCCCTGCCCACTGCAGAACAGGGAGGCCTGGGTGAGGGAAATTCCTTACCATCCATCAAAGCTGACCTTGTGAAGGAACACCTTGACAGGCTGGATACCTTCAAGTCAGCCAGCCCCGATGGTTTACACCCAAGGGTACTCAAAGAGCTGGCAAGCATCATAGCTCAGCCCCTGGCACGGATCTTTGAGAACTCCTGGCACTCTGGTGAAGTGCCCAATGATTGGAAGAAAGCCAATGTGGTGCCTATCTTCAAAAAAGGCAGGAAAGTGGATCTGACAAATTACAGACCCATCATCCTGACCTGTATCCTGGGGAAGGTCTTGGAAAAGATTATCAAAGAGGCCATCCTATACAGGCTAGCTGACGGCAATATCCTGAGGGATACCCAGCACAGGTTTGTTGCAGGTAGGTCTTGCTTGACTAATCTCATTTCCTTTTATGATCAGGTGACCTATCACCTGGAGAAGGGGGAAGAGATTGATGTCATATATCTTGACTTTAAAAAAGCCTTTGATTTGGTATCCCATGATCACCTCTTGGCAAAACTGGCTAACTGCGGCCTCGACCTCACCACAATCCATTGGCTGGGGAATTGGCTCCACAGCAGGACCCAGAGGGTGGTGTTTGATGCAACTTAATCGTTGTGGTGCCCTGTGACCAGTGGGGTCCCTCAAGGCTCTGTCCTAGGGCCTTTACTTTTTAACATCTTCATCAATGATGTAGACATCGGTGTCAGAAGCAGGCTGGCCACGTTTGCTGATGACACCAAACTCTGGGGTAAAGCATCCACACCTGAGGACAGGAGGGTGATCCAGGCAGATCTTGACAGGCTCATGAAATGGGCAGATGAGAACCTGATGGTGTTTAACATAAAAAAAATGCAAGGTTCTCTACCTTGGGAGGAAAAACCTGCACCATGCTTATAGGCTCAGCAGTGCTACACTGATTAGCACTACAGATGAAAGGGACTTGGGGGTCATGATTGACCACAAGATGAACATGAGCCTTCAATGTGATGCTGCGGCTAGTAAAGCGAGCAAAACACTGGCTTGCATCCATAGATGCTTCTCAAGCAAATCCTGGGACGTCATTCTCCCATTGTACTCGGCCTTGGTGAGGCTGCAGCTGGAGTACTGCGTCCAGTTTTGGGCTCCACAACTCAAAAAGGACGTGGAGAAGCTTGAGAGAGTCCTGAGGAGAGCCACGCGCATGATCAGAGATCAGGAAAACAAACATTCTGATGACAGGCTGAGAGCTATGGGGCTCTTCAGCCTAGAAAAGCGCAGGCTCAGGGGTGATCTGGTGGCCACCTATAAGTTTATCAGGGGTGGTCATCAGGATCTGGGGGAATGTCTGTTCACCAGAGTGCCCCAAGGGGTCACAAGATCGAATGGTCACAAACTCCTCTGTGACTGTTTCAGGCTGGACATATGGAAGAACTTCTTTACTGTCCGAGCCCCCAAGGTTTGGAATAGACTGCCACCGGAGGCAGTTCAAGTAGCCACTTTGAGTGCCTTCAAGACACTTCTGGATGTTTATCTTGCTGGGATCCTATGATCCCTGCTGACTTCCTGCCCCTGGGCAGTGGCCTTGACTTGATGATCCTCCAGGGTCCCTTCTAGCACAAATGTCTGTGAAATCTGGCTTGGGGAGCCCTGAGGCAGCCTCCTTTTGAAAAAGGTATTATTACAGCAAGGTGTAGCAGGTGAGTTGAAGAGGAGATGGCCCCAAAGAAAGCAGAGGTGACAAGGGCTAAGCAGGGGCACCCAGGGTTTAATGGCCACCCCTGGGGAGGATCCTTTTATCCTTTTATCCCTTAAAGTAAGCTGCCTAAACCTAGACCAGGTGTAGCAAATATTTGTATGTATCCTAGGAAGCTGAAATCATGAACCTGTTGCAGCTAACAAGTTCCCTCCTCCCTTGGCGCGGTACAGGGCAAGGAGATTCTGAGCAGTCCTGGTCAAACAGCATTATACCTGCTAAAGGCTACAGAGCTGGGTTATCTAGACAATGTAGAATAATCATCACACAGAAGTAATCTTCAGGAACAATGATCACCAATGAATTGTACATCAGACAGTATGACTATAAGCCAAATTCCTGTGTTTAGGTGTGAGACAGCAGAAAAGGGAAGAGCTTTCATGGAAATGCAAAATATTAGTACAGACACAGAATTTAGCAGTGTTTGCTTCAAAATGCTATCCTTTTATGCCACAGAATACCCAAGAGACCTGCTTGCACTGTAGAAGCTCTTGGAACTCTTAACCCCATCAAAAATATTAATATATCGCACGAGGAGTCTGCAGTTATTATATAAGATATATGCATGTTGTTCTACTTTGGAAGATAGGACTATTCAAAATCCAGATGCATAATTGTATTCCTTGTGCTAGCTTGTTGGGGGTGGGGGGAGCTGTAAACTGCGGTGACTTTGTATATTCATTTGCAAATTTACAAGTTGTGAATATAAAGATCAGTGTAGGTGTAGTCTTTCCTTCTAAACAGCTGCATCTGCTTTTTCCCCCTACAGATCCAAGCTTAAAAAACCCAGATTGTTTGGATCTGGATTTGTTGCTGGTAGCTATATTAAACAAGGAGCACTACAGGCTCTTCAATCAGTTTTTCCAGCTGTTATTTTACCCACCTTTATCCCCTGCATCATGCAAACTTTTCTTTCCTTGTCTTCTAATCCTACAGGCCACAACCTGGGTTTTGGGCTGATCTGCAAAACATTAAGGGTGTATGTGTGGATGCATATGCAGCAGCGGCTTAAATCCCACCTCTGCTTCCTCATAATCTTGCGGTGCCCCAGTGCAGGGCCTGTTTCTTTGCACGAAGTTCTAAGTGCTCTTTGCTTGCTCAGTGCTCTTTGCTTGCTCAGATTTCACACCACTGAAAACTGCCCCACACATCTGAATTCAGTGGGACATGCTGAATGTATCAATTTTCCTGTAGCCCTATTTCCCTGCCATGTTTGTAGCAAGGATAGAGCATGGTGAAAAGGACCTGATTATAGCACTGTGCCATTGGAGAAGCCCCTCCCTCCCTCCTTAGACTGGGCTGGTGGTCCTTGCATGAGGGCTAACTCACAAGAAAAATGTGGTGGCAAGTGGTTACTGAAAAGCTAGGGTCAGAGCCAGCCTACAGAGCCATTTTATCTGTCCTGTGGAGCCAGAGGGGCATCTTCAAGAAGCTTTGGCAGTGCAGGGGGCTTCACTTGTACTATGACTGGTGGCAGTGGAAGCACTGCTGGGGGCAGAGTGGTGACTGCAGTAGTTGTGGCAGCACATGCTGGGTTGGAGGCAGCCCAGATGCAGAGCTCCAGTAAAGCAATTCCCCATCCCAGATCTGGTCCCTGACCTTTGCTGGCCCATGGGTAACCATACTGCACACATAACATGCGGAAGATATACTTTGCTGCCTGTCAGACTGAGTGAATGTGCATCTTTGGAGAGCAACATGTTCTGGGGCTATAAGCAATGCCAAGACATCTTGCGTAATGCATTGCCTGTAAACCACAGGTTTGGGCACCACGGGTCTACATTTTCATCCCTGATTGGAATAGGATGTCTTAAGCAGCTTGGTTCTTTTTCATTGAAATAAATGTACTAACAACCTTGCCTTGGGTAAAACCATTGACATACAGGTAAGAACTGTCTGCCATTATGTTGCTTTTCCAAAGGACCCAATTTGGAATCATGATCGATCCTTGTATTTTTAAAGACTGTTTGTTAGTCAGTCAGAAGAGCCCTACCGGCCAGCACAACAGGAAGCCACTCTTTTTATCATCTAAGAGAAAAGAGTGTTCTTTACCCAGTAACACATTTGATTACACATTAAATCCAGCATATTACAATATGCAGTTAAAGGCAGCAATTACAAAGTAGTAGATAGTACTAGTAAAGCACGATTGAAGAACATAATACTGTGAGAGACCACCTGGATCATTGAGTCCTGTCCCCTACCTCTACTGGCAATCATGGAATAGATATTAAGTCCAAAAGAACATCCATTCTGGCATTCTTCCCCTCTCTGACTACCAGAGGTAACAAAACACCTCCAATCTTCCTACAACAAAAGCCTCAGAAACTGCAATGTACCACAGGAAGAGAGTAGGAGAGATCAAGGGTGCCAGCAATGCCCTGGGCCCCTGCACTAGCAGGGAATTTTTAAGCTAAAAAATGTTCTTAAACAGGAACATAATGTTGGGAGCTCCAGTGTCCTGAGGTATCAGAATCTGTGGGGGGGGGGGGGTGGATTCAAAGCTTTGCAATAATTAATTCCTTTAGAGCACTGGTTGAATTAAAAAAAAAAAACAACCCAAAAACCAAATAACATAATTCAGTGTTATTGGGTTTTTTGCTTTTTAAATAATTGAAATGCTTCTCCAATGGCAACATTATAATATATAATAACAATGAGAAAGCTCTTATGAGTGTATGTAATTTAAAATCCAGGATGACATCCAAGCTGAGGCAGTTTTGGAATGTATTCTGGGAGAAAGTAAGCATCTCAGGCCTGGGAATTAGGAATGTCAGTGTGTCATCCAGTTTAAACAGAAAACAGGATAGATTTATTTGTACCTTTACAGACTAACTAAATCAGAGATGTATATTATAGCATAAGCTTTTGTAATCAGAGGGCTGTGAAGGGACTGCAGGAAGCAGGGCTTCTAAATAGAAAGCAGTGATTAGAATACAAAGGGTAAGGAAGAGGGAAAATAAAAGAGGGGGCACTGCTGAGAGAGGTAAGGTGGGCAGGAGAAAGAAGAACAAAGCGTTATCCCACTGAAGGACATGAAACTTTGAGGGCGCTTGTCCACATAACGCGTTACCTAGATACACCTCACGAAAATCGTCATTTTGCTAGTTTAATCGCATCTGAAGATAAATGTTTTGACCTGGTTTTATCGTGTTAGTTATTTTTTATTATGATAACTAAACCACCTCTGCCATGTTTTATTTTTAGCATGGGAAATTGTGCCAACAGGATTATTTTTATTGTGATAGTTTTTAAATGTGTATCTGAGACACAGCCCAAAATGGCATTTTCCATGCTCTGCCACAATTTTTCCACCAGGTGCTGCTTGGCTTCACTAGGAAATCCATGGAATTTGTGTTGCAATGCAGCTACTAGGCACCAGGTGTGATTCTTACAAATCATTACTGATTAGGCAGTTCAAGGTTCAGGTTAATAAAAAATGCTATTTTTTGGACTGAACATTTTTCCGGTGATCACATTAGGTGCTCCCCTGGACACCTCTCCAAAGGTTGCTTACACTGCACCCCTGCCTGGAGCACACCCCTTCCTTCACAGCATAGTACCATGGCTGGCTGGCCCTGCCATGAATTTGGGGCTCTCCATGGGGCAGGCAATGCATGTTTTCCCAGTTGCCGCTTATCAAAGCCAAAAAGCTTCACCCAGCACCCCAACATTTCTCCTGGTGTTTGCGTTTGGTGGTTCCCTGGACCCCCCACAAAGGGTAGCTCATCCCACACCCTTGCAGCTCACCCCTTCCTTCACAGCATGGTCAGGCCATGCCCACGGTATTGTAGCTGGCTGGTTCTGCTGCGAATTTGCCCTTGCCCCCTCCCCCTTCCCAGGGGGCAGGCAATGCATGTTTTCCCAGTTGCTGCTTATCAAAGCCAAAAAGCCTCGCCCAGTGCCCCCATGATTCTCCTGGTGTTTGCATTACTTTATTAAGATACAAACAACTGTACTGTACAGATAAAAAAATGTTAATAACATAATTTAAATTAAGAACCATAAATCAATCATTCAATCAATGAAACAAACAAACAAGCAAACAAACAATAATGGTCCTCAATAGACCAGTAAACAGTAGTGCCTCTTGGAATATTTGACACCCATCTCATTTTCACTCCTGTCAAAAAACAAATTTGAAATATTTACAATGCGTCCTCAGTATTATTGTGCAGTCAGTAAATGTGAAAGTAAGAGAGAAAGAAAGTACTTGGGCTTTCTTCTCAACCCACACAACTTTGTAACTTCAATTTCTAAAAGTCTTTCTGATAAAATACCTACATAATCAATCAGGGTCCCAACTGATAGCATTGCTCCTCTGTCTGGGTCGTGGCATCGCTTGTGGCAGGGCGAGGAACAGCTGGCAGGGGAGATGACATTGAGCAGTTAGCCAATTCACAAATTCTACTAAAAATCTTTGTCTTTTTCAAAAGTACCCCACCATCAGGAAGCTTACTAATGTCCTGCACTCTCACTGTCGCTGTTGGTCCCCAAACCTGGCTGGTGGCTGGAGCATTCAGAGTGGCGCAGTGCTGACAATCGGGAAGTGGGGAGCGGCAGCATGTACACAGTAGTGTATACCAGAAGTATGGGGGTGGTCTTATCCCTAGAACCTGTGGAGTGAGTAAGGGTGGAGCACGAGTGGGTGCCCATGCCTGAGGCAGCAGTGAATGCATTCTATTCCCAATAGGGCTTCAGTTACACTGGGGGCAGTTGAAAGGCATTGTGTGGGTTCCTGCTGGTCCCTGTTCAGTTCGTTTATGCTAGATTACCTAGGGTGTGTTCTACTGCCTTTGTAAAGGGCTAATGGCTGGTCATCAGTGACCATTACTTAAAGTCATTTGAGATAATAAGTGCCTTTGGCTACCAGACACAGAAGGCATAGGTCTTGTGCAGGCCTCAAGCTGTCTGTCACCAGTCTTGTGATTCATATTATGGGGTCCCTCCCAGTTTCCCTCGACCCAGCCTCACAATATGGGATTGCAGCCCTGGCTCTTCCCTCCTCCCCATGTGGCTATCTTGGTCTTACATTTTGCAGTACCCCACCCCAGACTCTTTTCTCCTCCTAACTTTTTGCTCCCCTGTATATTTACACATTCCCCAGCACATGGAATGCCCATCATGGGGTCGCCATCCCACCTTTCTCACAGCAGTGGCCCTGAACAGCTATGCATGCTTTCCTACCCCTCAGTACTGCCCAAGGCTACCCAAGGGTTGCTTCACACCCTATCTGTCATCCTTGCTTCTTTGCTAGTTTCAGGGTGTCCCCAGTGTTCTCCCAGGCATTTCCCACATTGGCATAAGAGGTACCTCTACCCCTTCCAACTCTTGCCTCCTCCATGCTGTTGCTGCTTTGGGATTTTTCTTGGGGTTCTTAAACCACCTTCCTTTCCTGCTGTGTCAGACATAAGTTTAAATTCATGATAGTAAACCAGTATACACCAAAGAAAAGGAGACACATTCATTGTTGACATTATACATCTTTAATAATTTCTTTAGCATAACTTTCATAACATAACCAGAAAGAAATTACATCACTTTCCATTTAGACTTTTCTTAAAACAGTGTACTTCAGCTTATTCAAGACAGACTATTAAAAATAGCTTATTGAAAACACCTTATTATACCAGTAGTTCATTGCACCTAGGCCAGATTGTGCACCCCATGGCAGGAAAATTCCCCCACCCTGCACAGGGAGTATCTTGAACAGGCTAAGCTGAATAAAGTTGCATGCACTTCTCTGTTAAAAACATAAACTGTAGCATCTCTTGAAAGTTATTCATATTATTACTGACTTAATAACACATTTCAATGCACCAAAACAGTAAAAAATGAAATTTTTGCTGCTCACCCCAACCTGCAAAGACACTTTGGTATGATAAAAGATATACACAAATCTATTGATTTGCAATCAGTAAACCAGCACCCAAAGAGAAATAGTAGCTGCTCACCCCACTCTTGGGAAAGCCTGCCTGCCCTGGCATACAGGCACAGAGACAAACATCTTCCTTACCCTGCTTAGGGAATATGGAACATCTTGAATTGGCTAGCCTGAATACAGTCGCATTTTCTTCTCTGTTAAAAACATAAGCTGTAGCACATGGGTGGGAAAAATACAGCCTGCAGGCCATATCTGGCCTCCCAGGCACTTTCATCTGGCCTGTAGCACCCCCCAAAGAATTGCACCCTGCCCAGGCCTTCCACCCACGAGGATGGGAGTGAGGCGCCCACATGTAAAATCCCCCCCTCCCCCCAACCACCACTACACACACACACACACACACATATCCTATTGGGTCTTGCTCCTACCCTCTTGGGCAGAAGGGAGTAATACAGAATCTCATCAACCCTCTTTTGACATGAATGCCTATCTAATTAAAATTGATTAAAAGGTACATGCATTCAGTTACAGTTTGATGATTGATGACTGCCTGTTCAATGGAAATTGTATTAGGACATCGCTCAGCTTTGGGTACACTCATGCTTTAGGCACGAAAACTTGGTGCCCTATGAGATGCCTCAGTCTTGGACCTCCCCCCCACCACCGCTTCATCCCTGTACTGTAGTGGCACTCTCCTCGTGTGGATAGAGGCAACATGGCTCTCTTTTGCAGGAGAATGAACAGAGGCTTGGGGTGGCCTATTGTCAATGCTGCTCTCAGTAGTGTTGCCACCATGAAATTGTGTTAAAAGCTGCTGTCTAAACCTTGCCTTCAGTCACCCTCTATGTTCAGCATTCTTACTGAAATGCTGAACAGCTTCTAAGATTTGTTTAGCCTTGGCCTCCAGAAGATCAAAATTGGCTTCCTCCCTCCTCATTAGCCTATTAAAGATATCATTAATATCACCTGACATTTGTTCGCTGGCCGTAGATATGTTTTAGGATGCTTCTGCCAGTAACTGAAAAATATTTTCTTTAATTGTTTGTTCAGTTGTTCTATAATTCTGTTGATGTTGAGCATTACCAACTGCTCTTGATGATCTAGGAGTCACAGCTGCAGTAGTAGGGGTAGCTGTGGCAAAGAGAAAAAGAAAGCTCTCATGAGGTGTTCCACTATTTTTAAACATTTTAAGAAGACTCTGTTTTAAAATATTTTAACAGCACACCCTCTGCAAGAATTACCAATGAAACCCCACTGCCACCCAACTGTGTTATGAAGGCTCCCCCCAAAATATCCTGACCAGTCTCAATGCATCCTCATTGGGCTGTACCTGGTACCCCTCCACCGGGAAAAACACATACTATCAGCCATCCAGCAGGGAGTAGCTTAGATTTGGTTAAGGGGACCAGTCTCCCCAACCCCAGCAGACTAAGGATGCACACGGCAGTACTATTGTAGCCCAATGTCTAAAACCAATGTGTGGGTGGCCTCCACATCAGGTCTCTGCCGGCTGCCCCGCTCCTGTGGTAACCCCCCACTTTGCCCACCTGCCACGCTTTGATGGAAAAATACGAGAGTTGTTACTAAGGCAGGAGGCTACCCATTACTCACCCTGCTGACAAGGGCCTTAATACCTGTTCTGACCTCCCCTCCATGGGTCCCATGCCTTGCAGATGTTACTCTGTGTGTTACTTCTCTGGCCTATGGCCAGAGCAAACTGGGCACACAGTTGTGACTCTTCTCTACAGTGCCAGAGGTCCACTCACATGCCACCCCTCTCTTACTGGGGTCCCATTTACTCCACTGGCTCTCATTCAGCCTATTTCATACTGCCCTCTCTCAGGGCCACACTCATCCCACCCAGCCTCACCCAGTTTTGGGCTTAGCTCTCCTTGCTTTGGTCAGCTCCGGCGCAGTCTTTTGGGTGTCTCCTGCTACCCTCACCTGAGTGTTGACTGAGTGATTCTGCAACTGTAAGCCTATTTCACTCCTGGCCCCCCGCCAGGCCACTATGCCTCCACTGGGCCTCCTCACTTGCCCACACTCATGGGACTGCTCTAATCATCGCCCCTCTCTCCACTACTCATCGCCCCGCTATCAGCGTCTCACTACAAGTCGCCCCTCTCTCTCATGGTTTCACTTGCACCTCCAGGCTTTACCCTGCTGCCTGGGAATGACCCTAGGTCCCTCCTCCATCTTAATGAGCCTAGGCTCCCCCTGCTCATTAGAACACCACCAGGATTGGGTTTTAAGCACCCCAACCCACATTTCACCAGGGAGGTAACTGGGCTGGCATTTCTTGGGTGCTCTCCATGCCACTAGGAGCACCACTAGACCACCATTCCCTGGCAGGGTGCAGTTTACATCTTACCCAGGACAAGGGGTCACCTCCACCCCATAACCCCCGCCCTTACTTCCTGATATTCCCATAGCAGCCTCTCAGCCTGATGTTACCCTTAAAGTGGCAGGCACCAAAGGTGCACTGTCACATAATGCTATAACTTACAAGTCACGTTCACAAGGTTTGTGGGATCTCTGGCACAGAACTCTCTTGGGAACCTGCAGACTCCTGCGATAGAATATTAGTGGAGTTAGAGTCATCTTCGTCATCATGAACAGAAGAGTCATTTCTGGTTCCCTGCTGCTGATCATCCTGTGTGTCTAGTACCAAATTGTGTGGGTCAAACAGAGTAGATGGCAAGCTCATTTTTGGCTGCTTGGCAAAGACATCCTTTGAGCAGTCCCAAACGAGGTTGTTTGTTTGTGACTGATTCTGTGACTGAGAAGGCTGATTGCTTGCAGTTTTTGAAGTGCTGCCGATGTACTGTGGTGCCGGGGAGGTGTGGATATGTTTTCAGGCTCCTTGGCCACCAAACCTGTTGTCCCAAACTTGGAGGTGGTGAAAGGATTCCAGGCGATGGGCTGCCCAAACTGTGGGAACTGTGGGAGCATTTGACAGCACACACATTCCCATCCTAAACCTGTCCCAGGACAACCGGTCATTCATCAACAAAAAGGGATTTCCATCAGTCATTCTCCAAGCTCTAGTGGATAACCGAGGAAGATTTACAAACATTTACAGGATGGGCAGGATGTGCCTATGAGGCACGTGTGTTTCGAAACTCACTGCTGCCTGGGATGATGGAGAAGGGCCAATATGCCCCAGGACTGGAGGAGGTTGTCATCCAGTATGTTTCAATCCCCCTCCCCCCCAATTATTGCTGACACGGCTTATCTGTTACCTCCTCCTGCACTGGTTCATGAAGCCCTACAGGGGGCAAGTGACTGACCTAGAAAAAATATTGTTCAACCAGTACCTAAGCAAGTGCCGCATGAGTGTAGAATGTGCCTTCAGGTGCTTGAAAGCCCATTGGAGGTCACTGAGCTATAGGCTAGAGGTCGATGTGGAGAACATCACCTCTTGGCTGAAAGGGAGACTGCTTATTGAACTCCAAACCCCCCAAAACCACATGTCTCTCAAGCCAACCTGCAGACAATCCTCCCAATGAAAGCAACCCAACCCCAAAAACTAAACCAACCAATCACAATCCTATCCTAAACTGCCCCCTGCTGTAACTTAGTACTGGGAGGTGAAGAGGGTAAAATTGTTATGAGGTGCCCCCTAGCATCTTTTACTAGTAATAGCATATTAATCCATAATGAGACTTAAACCCAGCACATAACATATACATTAGGTCATTTGTCATGGTACATTACGACAGTGAAAAAGAACCAGGAACATCTTAGCTAGAAAAAGCTGATACCGTGGACAAGTGCCTATAAAAGCTAATCCAGGTAATGAGATAAGAATCTGTAGTCTCAGTTTAGATTAGGAGTGTTTATTCCATAATCTGCCTTTCAAATTCATTTTTGAAGTTCTGCTAAGAACAACTAATCTAAGGTTCAAGGGAAGTTCAAATGTTCTGCCACAGACTTGTCTGTCTTTCTGGTATCAATGTCCAGTGCTTATTCATTCTTACATGCAGGGGATGTCTCATCTGTTCAATGTAGACATCAGAGGGGCATTGTACGCAGGTGATGGCATATATGACAGTGGTAGAGGTGCAGGTAGATACATTTTGGATGTTATAAACTGTGTTCTTTGGTCAGTGAATATGTTCTGTATAATGAGGGGGTACAGCTGGATCTGCATCCAGAGCAATGTCTAGTGCCTTGCTGAAAATAGGAGTGAGGTAGTCGGTTGCTGGGGTTGGGGGTTGCCTGTAAGGCAAAACAGAGTTGTCCCCCTTGGCTATCTTGAGATGGTTATCATTTTCCAGGAGGGGTTGGAGGTCATTAATGGTGTGTCTCAGGTGTTCAAGCTGGGGGCTACAGGTGACAACCAAAGGGTCATCTGTACTGTCCTTGTCTCAGAGTTGGTATTGTAGCAGGTCAGAGTAGAGTCTGAGTCTGACTGTTGATTTGAGTGGCTACAATTTTAGGATTGTATTGTAATTGTATGAATCCTTGTTCCAGATCCTAAATGGGTGTATCTCAGTCAGTGGGATCAGAGGAGATACAGTTGTAATGTACAGCTTGTCTGTAGATGATGGATCTAGTGGTGTGCTTAAGAGCTGCTGGTGTGGAGGAAGCATAGTGGTCTGTTGATTTCTGATACAATGTGGTGGTGATATAGCCATTGCAAACTTTCCCAGTCATGTCCAGACGAAGAGATAAATTTGCTGGAAGAAGAATTCCAGAGTCAGTTTGATTGAAGTAGAAGTTGTTAAAGTCCTGGTACAAATTCTCTAGAGATTCTTTCCTATATGTCCATATGATGAAGATGTCATCAATGTACCTTAGATACACCAGGGGAAGAGGGCAGTTACAGAGGAAATGGACTTCAAGATCTGTCTTAAGTATACTGGCATACTGTGTGGCTGTGTGTGCCCATGGTAATGCTGTTCATTTGTAGGCTTAGGGATCCCCTAAATCTAAAATATGACAAAGCGGGAGAGTATGATAGAAACAGAAACAGTGTCCTTATTGGGGATAATGTTCTTTATGGTTTGTAATCCATCCTCATGGGGGATGTTTTACAGAGATGTAAATATCCATGGTACAGAGATGTAACATTAATGGCAGTTAAAATGTAAAGGGCAGCTAGTTTCTTTAGGAAATTTGTGGTATCTTTCAAATAGCTGGCAGCTCCCATAGCATATGGAAATAGGATATATGGAAATAGCAAATCCAGTTAAAAACCTTGCATAAAAGATCTTCAGTACTTCAGTACTTGAACTGACTTTCCCCTCTTCTCTTTCAGCCATCCCCTAAGCCCTCCCTCCATCCCTTTTTCTGTGTCAACAGCATCATCACTTCATGTTTCCCAGGAGTACAACCTTGGTTGTCACATCTGAGCCTGCCCTCCCTCTCAGCCCACACATCCATGTTATATCCAATGTTGTCAGATAAGCTTATTTGATTTAATCCATAGCAACACCTGAGTTAAGGCAATGTTACAGCCATGATGTAGAAGTGTTCATACATTCCAGAGCACAGCAAGACTGAGGATCAATTTGGTGTCCCAAAGGGAGAAGTTAAATTCTCTGCAAAGCTCTGTTTCTGTAAGCACAGGTTGATGTTAAGGGACATTGTCTTGGAAGAACAGGCAAGTGTAATATCCTGGGGTAACTACTTGCTTGCAATAACTGCTTTTAAAAATGTTTTGCCAAATTTCTGGATGTGTCTAATGCTCTGGTATGCATGGGGGCTCTCTTCTGCCCTTTTATGAAAAATGTTGGAAAATTAAAGGTATATTTGATGCTAAGTTTATGATTGATTTTTGCAGTCCTATATAGAAATTCCACTATATAACATAAGGAAGCCAATTATGCATTGATAATGGCATGGTCCTCAGAAGAAACTCCTTGCATGGACAGCTATATGAAGCTGTAAGGTTTGACCTAGAAACTACTATGCAAAGCCTAAGCAAAAGTGAATGTTGTGTGTCGAATGCCCATCTGCAATGATAAGGAGCAGACAGTCTTAGATAGAGGAAGCTTGAAAACAAAAAACAGAATCAGAGTTACTGGAACAAAGAGCTCATTATAATACTAAAAATCACACCCCTAGGCGGGGAAGATACAGGCTAATGAAACATATATGTATGTTAATGAGATACATAGCTAAAACACAGGTATAGAGACATGCTCAGTAAAGAACTCCTTGCGTCACTCCTTTATAACCAATTAGCAAACAAGGATGCTTATGAAGATTCAACCTCTTGTATATAAGGGGCTCAGTATTGAATATGTGTGTGCTTGTCTTGTGAAATTATTCCGCTTGCACCTTTTATTGCTAGCAATAAATCTTTTTTATACTTTCACCCCTGGTATCTTTATTGGCCTTTGCATACCGGGCACGAACCCCGACTTGAGCTGGGGCCTAACAGTTTTTGGCACCCCAGATGGGACTGACGTAGATAGCTTTGCCCGGACTAACTGACGACCAGCTAATCTGCTTTTCCTTATCAAAAGTCAAGCGCGCCCCGGGATTTCTTTTCCCGGTGAGACTTTTGTTTCAGGAGGAGCTGGATCGCTGAGGCGGCAGTAGCCTAACGGTGCAACGCCATAGAGTGAAAGTATCAGTAACAGGCACCTGGGTGAGAGGGTAGAAAGGGCATAAGGCCTACCGTCAGTACGTCTGCCTGGGATTATCTCTGTAAGTATTCTGTCTGGCCCAAGTCCAAGACCAGTGATTTTTTCCCCTGTGAGGACAAGGACTAAGAACAGATCCCTGGATCCCAGGTAAGTCGGACAGTCAGAACCGGGAAGGCAGCCCTGAAATGGGTACTATTAACAGTAAGGTTAGGAAATGTACCCCCCTCTCTTGTGTATTGGGACATTGGGCAGAGTTTGGTGAGGATCCTATGACTAAGAAGAAAGCTAAATTCTTCTGTGAAACTGCGTGGCCACGCTATCAGCTAGATGATAAAGAATATTGGCCTCGGGAGGGAAGTGTTAATTATAATACCATCTTACAATTGATTTTGTTCTGCCGGCAGAATGGTAAATGGGAGGAATTGTTGTATGCGCAAGCGTTTATGTCTCTTTGTAGAGATAAAAAAGTTTTGGAGGAATGTGGATTGGGGGAGGGAGTTGGGATCTGTGAGATGGCTGTGGCCCGACCAACTGCAAATCCTGTCCTGGACTGTCCGAAGCCGGAGGCTCCCCCCCTTTGCTGCCTTTACCTTATTGTCTTCCTCTTCCCCCCCTCCTCCTCCTCCTCCTGATTCATCTGATTCCTCGTTGGCATCTGCTCTTCCTGCTTTTTCCCCCCCTGAGGCAGAAGTTGTAAATATTCCCCGACCCAGGGATCTGGAACAGCGCCAACCATGGCTGTCAGGTGCTTGGCAATCTCCAAACTCCCCGACTTCTCCTGATATAAGCCCGGGAGGAGGATGGAGAGTACAGTTAGAAGCAGACTCCGGGGTTAAGGGAAAACATCACAGGGAATCTGATTCTGGCCGTGGGAAGGGAAATGGGGTATTTCCCCTAAGAGAACAAGTGGTACCCGGGCCTCTCGAAGATGACGGTGAGCCAACCTACCATCGAACCTTTGTGCACGTTCCTTTTAATACCTCAGATTTGTATAATTGGAAGAACAATAACCCCATCGTGAGTATGTGGAAAAGGAAATTACTTCAGGGACCCTGCAAGGAAATAGAGACGATCATGTCCCCATCCAGAAGCCAGATTGGAAACCAGACCAAGATATGACCTCCATCCATGCCTATCGAGAATATATCCTCCGAGGATTGAGAGATGCTGTGAAAAAGCGTCAAAATCTCAGTAAGGTGTATGAGATTCGACAGGAGACTAATGAGACCCCGAGTGCTTTTTTGGAAAGAATTTACAATACTTTCAGGCAATACACTCGTGAGGATCCGGAGGATGCATCGAATGCTCGCATGGTAAATATGATCTTTATAGGTCAGAGTGCACCAGACATTAGAAAGAAATTGCAGAAGGCAGACGGAGCAACAGGTATGCCTATTTCCCAACTAGTAGACATTGCTTACCAAGTATTTACTAACCGAGAAAGTGTTCAGGAAAAGAAACAGGACAAGAAAGAGGAGAGAAAGATGAAAATGCAGACAGCCCTAGTGGCAGCTGCAATCACGAGAAAACCTAGAGATGAGGGATCCTGGAGACAGCCGCAGAGACGGGATCCATTAGAGAAAGATCAATGTGCCTTTTGCAAACGAAAAGGACATTGGAAGCGGGAATGCCCTTATCGAAAAGTTGGGGAAGGTGAAAAGAAAAAAGAGGAGAGCAGTGGATTGTTTGCTTTTGGAAGGGATTCAGATTGAAGGGGACCGGAGGCCCGGGAGGGAAAGATAACCCAGATCCCAGTGTCCCCTGACGAGCCTCTGGTTAAAATGCAACTAGGGGACAGAGATGAATTGGTAGATTTTCTCGTCGATACAGGTGCTGCCCATTCTGTCTTAACTCAAAAACTGAAACCTTTAAGTAAAAAGACTGTGCCGGTGGTAGGGGTTACAGGGAAGGCAGTAACACGATCCTTCCTACAGCCAATGACCTGTAATCTTGGGCAGGCCGAAGTTACCCATCAATTCTTGTACATGCCAAACTGCCCCGTTCCCCTTTTAGGGAGAGACCTCCTCTGTAAACTGCAAGCTACGTTGTCATTCCAGGATGGGCAAATGTTTTTAACAGTGCCTCCTGAAAAGGGATGGCATTTACAGGCTTGCCTTCTCGGCCTTCTCCAAGAGGAGAGTACACCGGATATTCCTCAACCCCAGCTCGATGCTGTTGTTCCATGGGTATGGGCAGGTCACCGACCCGGGAAGGCTAAAAATGCTGACCCTGTGAAGATTCAACTTTTGCCAGGGGCCCAGCCTCCATGTGTGAAACAATATCCAATGCGGATGGAAGCCAGGAAAGGACTGAAGCCATTAGCTGAACAGTTCCTGGAGTATGGCCTTCTCCGTGAAAGTACATCAGCTTTTAACACACCCATCTTGCCTGTGAAGAAGCCTAAGAGTAATGAATATCGTTTCGTCCAAGACTTGAGAGCTGTAAATAAAGTGGTTGTGAGTAGATACCCGGCCGTGCCTAATCCGTACACCTTGCTATCTGCTTTGAACCCAGATCATAACTGGTTTACGGTTATTGATTTAAAAGATGCTTTCTTCTGTATACCGGTAGAGAGGGGATCTCAGGAAATATTTGCATTTGAATGGGAAGACCCAGATACTAGCATTAAGACTCAGTTGTGCTGGACTGTTTTACCCCAAGGATTTAAAAACAGCCCAACCCTATTCAGCAATGCATTAAGCAAGGATTTACGCAGGCTAGAATTGCCACTGTCCTGTGCTCTTTTGCAATATGTGGATGACTTGCTTTTAACAGCCACCACTGAAGCAAGCTGCCTGGAAGGAACAATTTGCCTCCTTAATTTTCTGGGTCAACAAGGATATCGCGTTTCCAGAAATAAAATGCAGCCCGTATCCCAGAAAGTCACATACTTAGGATTTGAATTACAGCCTGGTCAGAGAGCCCTGTTGCCTGAAAGAAAAGAAGCTATATGCCGGCTGGCACCCCTAATAACGAAGAAACAACTACGAGGATTTTTAGGTACAGTAGGTTTTTGCAGGATTTGGATTCCAAATTTTGGGGTTATTGCAAAACCTCTATATGAGGCAACACACGGAGATGAAAAGGTACTTGAATGGACTGAAGAGTGTGAGCAAGCATTCTGCCAGTTAAAGCAGGCTCTCATTGAAGCACCCGCCTTAGGACTACTGGACATGAGTAAGCCTTTTTCCCTTTTTGTGCATGACCGAGGTGGGGTAGCCGTGGGAGTCTTAACACAGAAATTGGGTAGCTGGCAACGACCAGTGGCATATTTTTCAAAAAAATTAGACTTTGTGTCATGTGGATGGCCTGCTTGTCTCCGGGCTGTTGCTGCTACCTGTCTGCTAATACAAGAAGCTGAAAAATTAACCCTAGGCCATGAAATGATTGTATATATTCCTCATGCAGTACTTACAGTCTTGGAACAGAAAGGAGGGAACTGGTTAACTCCGGGACGAATGGCTCGATATCAGGCCATCCTCCTAGATAGCTGACCTGGAGTTCTACACTGATGGCAGCTCGAGTATAGAGAATGGAATTCGAAAATCCGGATACGCTATCGTGACTACACAGAATGTGATAGAAGCAGGACCTTTAAACCCATCTGTTTCAGCTCAAAAGGCTGAACTCATTGCTATGACTCGGGCTTTGCAATTGGCGGCCAACAAAACTGTCAATATTTATACTGACTCTAAATATGTTTTCCTTGTTTTACATGCTCACGGAGCGCTATGGAGAGAGCGAGGTCTACTTGATTCAAAAGGAACAGGCATTAAGCATAGCAAGCAGATAAAAGCCCTCCTTAAGGCAGTCTGGGAACCAAAAGAGGTAGCGGTAATGCATTGCAAAGCTCATCAAAAGAAAAATGATGATTCATCCACAAAAGGTAATCGATTTGCTGATGCTACAGCAAAGAAAGCAGCTAAAAAACCTCAGACAGACTTGCTGCCCGAAGTAAGTAATCTGTTACCTCTCCTCCCAGACTTATACCAGCCTGTGACACCACAGTATGGGGAAAGAGACAAACAATTGATAAGAGAGTTTCAAGCAAAGAAGGGGGAGCACGGGTGGCTAGTAGCAAAGGATGGCCGCATTATCATCTCAGCTGCCTGGGTTCATATGGTAGTGAAGAGAGCTCATCATGGCACCCACTATGGACCCAGGGCCCTGATAAGGTGGATCAGTCACTATGTAACTGGAGTGGGATTAAGAGAGGCTGCCAAGAAGGTATCAGAGACATGTGAGGTCTGCCAGAGAAATAACCCAAAAGGAGGGAGAAAAGAAACTTCAGGACATCAGAGAATAGGCAATGGGCCAGGAGAAGAATGGCAGGTGGATTTTACTGAGTTACCCCGGCAACAGGGGATGAGATATCTCCTTGTCTTTGTGGACACTTTCTCTAATTGGGTTGAGTGCTTCCCATGTCGGACTGCCCAAGCCCGAGAGGTGGTCAAGGCACTCCTACGAGAAATCATACCTCGCTTCGGACTTCCAAAAGGAATAGGGTCAGACAATGGCCCACATTTCCTTGCACAAATTACTCAAAAGATTTCTGAGTTCCTGGGAATCAGCTGGCATTTACACACTCCTTGGAGACCCCAGTCCAGTGGAAAGGTGGAACGTATGAATCAGACCTTAAAAAGACACCTTGCAAAGATTTGCCAAGAAGCTCGACTCAAATGGCCAGAGGCCCTACCCTTGGCCCTGTTGCGAGTAAGGGTCGCACCACATTCTAAATTGGGATTAAGCCCATTTGAGATAATGTATGGTAAGCCTTACCCTCTGAGTCTGCCCATGAGTACTGAACAACAGTTACATGTTTTAGGAGAGGGAACGATTAGAGAATATGTATGGTCTTTGGTTTCTGTTTTGTCTTCCATCCATCAGCAGGTACGGGATGTGCTGCAAACACAGAACCAGTCTCCTGCCCCGGAAAATCGATTATTACCTGGAAGTTACGCTCTTGTGAAAGATTGGAATGAGGAACCACTTCGAGCCAGATGGAAGGGCCCATATAGGGTACTTTTAACGACCCCGACGGCAGCAAAGCTTGAAGGAATCAAGACTTGGATACATTCCAGTCGCCTAAAGCCGGTGGCTGAACCAGAACAAGAAGAAACTCCTGCAAATTCCGGGACCGGAGGCAGAGAACAGTGGAAGGTGGAGCCAATAAGGGACTTAAATTTCCTATTCAAAAGAAAGGAACTTTGAATAATTTGTCAATCTTTGATCAAGTTTTACAAGCCTTATTATGAAATTGTTCAAGGTTTTAGTGTGGGGCACCCTGATCTGTCCACTCCTACTTATAGGAGGGGAAAATCTTTTACCACAAGAATTTGACCCTCAGGAAAATGTCTGGATTTATCTGGCCCGGGAAATATTAAATAGAACAGACTTCTGCTTGGCAGGGGGGATCAATGCTTATCTGGTTTTTACCTCATGCTTAATTGCAGTACCTACCCCTTTGAAAATTTTACAGAATTATACTATGCTGAAAGATGTAGAGAAGGAAAATACATATCAGGATATATATAAGTGGGGGACTATTGTAAAAGAGAAAAGCAGAGACATGTTTTCTGTACGGGTTCAGGCAACAGCTAATGCTTCTGAATGTTTCTTAATAGTGAATTGTACCAATAATTGCTTTGAATTGAACCAAGGTAGAAAAATCTTCTGTAATAAGACCAGTCAAATATCCTATGTATACACACATACCATCCTTCCTCGAGGATGGTTTCTGGCCTGCGGGAGAATGATATATTCATACCTTCCAGCAAATGCTACTGGGGGACCATGCACCATTGCCCGGGTAACTGCAGCTCTTCCAAGGAAGTCTGACCTAATGCACACTGAACAAACCCCTCTTGGTGGGAGGTTTAAACGAGCATATACTACTCTCACTGCTGATTGTGACGAGAATGATTCCCCTGGACTATTATCTAAGGCAGAATACATAGCATTAGCTGCATCTATGGTGGGGGTTCCGGGTCTTGCTGTAAGTAATAGCAGAAATCTTAATGCAGTGGCTTGTGTTTTAGCAAAAGGACTAAATGTTACATCTCAAGCGCTCTCAGCCTTGAATGCTGAACAAAAACAACTAAGGGACGCTGCCTTAGAGAATAGAGCCGCTATTGATTATCTCTTGTTGCAACACAATCTGGGGTGTGAAACCTTAAAAGGAATGTGCTGCTTCAACCTCACTGATAATTCTGTGCTAATTGAAGACAAAATTGGTGCCTTACAACGATTGACACAGACGTTGAAAGAATCATCTGGCTTAGACTTTTCCTGGTTAACTTCCTGGCTTCCCAATTTTGGATGGTTGAAGCAGTTGTTTTGTATGGTTATTCTGTTTTGTTTTATAGGGATTATGGTTTGTTTTTGTATCCAATGTATACCGGTTTGTATCGCATCTATCTTCAGGCCTAAGGTAAATCAAATGATTTTGCAAACAAAGAAAGCTGAGAATACTAGATTTGTGTTAAGTCAAATTGAATGGAGCAATCATAATTAATAATAATTATGAATGCTCCAGATGAGGGAAATGTAAGGTTTGACCTAGAAACTACTATGCAAAGCCTAAGCAAAAGTGAATGTTATGTGTCGAATGCCCATCTGCAATGATAAGGAGCAGACAGTCTTAGATAGAGGAAGCTTGAAAACAAAAAACAGAATCAGAGTTACTGGAACAAAGAGCTCATTATAATACTAAAAATCACACCCCTAGGCGGGGAAGATATAGGCTAATGAAACATATATGTATGTTAATGAGATACATAGCTAAAACACAGGTATAGAGACATGCTCAGTAAAGAACTCCTTGCGTCACTCCTTTATAACCAATTAGCAAACAAGGATGCTTATGAAGATTCAACCTCTTGTATATAAGGGGCTCAGTATTGAATATGTGTGTGCTTGTCTTGTGAAATTATTCCGCTTGCACCTTTTATTGCTAGCAATAAATCTTTTTTATACTTTCACCCCTGGTATCTTTATTGGCCTTTGCATACCGGGCATGAACCCAGACTTGAGCTGGGGCCTAACAAAGCCAGCCGGGGAATGTCTGCACTACAGTGAGTACAGTACAGCCATACCCAGGAATGGAAGAAGCCACCTGCACTGCTTGCACGCTGATCTCTCCCTCTGATTTTCTGCTCATCCTGTAAGATTCTTTTTACTGAAACACCCTAGACAGCCTCTTCTACCTAGCAGCATATGTAAACGAAACAGGGGCCCTAAATTGAAGCAGTGGGTTTTAAAAAACACCTCTTCAATTTAGGGCCGAATAAACCATCGTGTTGTGCACACACCCTGCTGATTTACCTGCCTCTCTGGCAGGGAGGGGAAGGAAGGGTGAGCTGCCAGTGGGCAGAGCAGTCCCTGGGCTGTGGCGGGTGGGGCTGGTGCTTCCCTCCATGGCAGTGGTGGCCGCCCCCCCCAGGCTCATGGCTTGGGTGGTCCCAGGGGGCACCACAGCTGTGGAGGGAAGCACCAGGACCTGGCGCAGCTCAAGCAGGCAGGCAGGCTTCAAGGGGGGAAAAAAAAAGTTCAGGCTTGCTGCTTTTCTTGGGTGGAGCCTGTTTTCCCAGGCTGCTGCCAGGCTGCCTACAGGGCTTCCTGCAGAACCACGGAGCTGCACGGAGCCCGGTGCTTCACTCCGCAGCTGTAGGGGCTGAGCCCCAAGTCATTTAAGGCGCATTATGTTGCCAACTTTCCTACTGCGGCTGGAATTAATGCACAGTATGCCACCGAGGTGTGCAAACACTGACACCATTAAAGTGGTGCAAAAGCATTTAGCCCACTTTAAAGTGTGCACACATGCCCCTTATTTTGTCTACACACAGTAGGTCTCCTTTGAACATAAAGCGCACCCCATTTTAAATTGGGCAGAAAAAGCCAGGTAACTTCCTCTCCCCTGTCTGCTGACCCAGCCATTGTCATATTAACTCCTTGAAAGCCATGTCCATGTGTCCAGGCTCTTACCTGTGTCATTGACTTGCCTTTCCTGCTGTGACTTAACTACATATTTAAGCAGACAGCCATCCACCAGCAACAAGGAAACAGCGACATGCAGTTGTCAGCAAGAAAATGCAGACATTTCCTCAGTTTAAGAAAATGGGGCTATCTTTAGGTATCCAAGGCCTAATTCTCCAGTGTCTTATACCCCTGATAGTCATTTAGGTTAAGATATAAAGCATGTTGCATGTGTACAAGTGGCAACTGTTCTGGTCTGCAGCTTCTTTGCCCAGATGACTTTTGGAGACAGAAGATAGTGGAAAATGAGATCTAGCATGGACTCCTGGGCTCACCAAAGCCAATGCAAGACTCCCATTGACATCAGTGGGACCAGAATTTCATCTCTAATGTGTTTAGACATATTCTATGTGCCACTGCTTGAACACAAAGCTCAGCAGTTGGCAGGGGGTGGTCATGTGAAAAGCCCTTTCATGATTTTCAGTTGGTAATTCATTCCTCTGAGTTCTTATATTCAATCAAACCCCAAAATGTAAGGCTCAGAACTCAGAGGGGAAAAAACCCTCAAATTTTTCCAGATTTTAAATCAAAACTTTTAGATTGTGCTTAAAACTGGACCTAGCTTCACTCGCATGACCTATAGTCCTTTTTAATTCACCACAGCAAAGTACATAGGTTGTAGCAAACCCGGAATGAGACAAGCCTTATTTATTTGATTTGTTGTGTGTGTCTGTATGTGCACCTGTGCGCATGCGCGCGCGCACACACACACACACACACACATTCTTGACAGGTTAAACAAAAATACTGCCCTAATTCTAAAGGCTAAATCTACCCATTGATATTTAAGGGAGTTTTGCCTAAGTAAAGGCCTCAGGATTTAAGCCACAGCATGTAGAACGACTATATGAGAGTTTGCTTACCTCAAAGCAAAAGAGTCGTGCAATCTGTAATAGCCGGGACTGTTCTGAATGCTCTATATTTAAAAAATAATCAACAGTGTAGACTAAGAGCCTGCACAATTTCATTATATAAATCAAAATCACTTGCAGAGTAATAGGAGCATTACTTTTTCCAGCTGGAAAACCAGAGAATGCTGCTCTCCTTTTTCAATTTTAACTGAAAAAGAAAATTAAGACAAAGTGCCAAGAAATATTGGCTGAACTTTTGGATGCCAAGTGAGAGCCCAGAGTAAATTTTTGCATGACTCAATGATAAACCTCTGAACAAAAGAGTTCATAATATAAAGGAAATGTTGTCAGACCTTTAACTCTAGCTGTGCTGGGAGATAGAGCTACAAAATTCACACCATGTTTTTCACAGCAGTGGAGGTAAATGGATTTAAACTGTCCCCAAGGATTTCTATCACAATGTAGGTACAAATGTAAGTGCATTGTAATTTCTACAGGAAGGCTTAATATCAGGTAAAGCACATAATTTGAATTACTTAAAGCGATCAGACATTTGAAAGCATTAGTTCATCCTTTTTTTGAAAACTAGTTTGGTAGCAAAATTGCCTTCCAAAAAGCCTCTCAATTTGGCCACAAGTGTCCTTTCAATTTAATGTGATTTGTAGGAACAGTTCTTTCTAGCAAATATAGTTTTCCTCCATTTATGAGAAGGAAGATTTCTGTTTTTGAAGGGAAAATATTATGCAATGTGGATAGATGATTGTGCATTAATTTATTGCAAATACTTCATTTAAAACACATTTGTTCTACTCCAAAATGGTTGGCTCCATTCTTCCATGGAGAGGAGATATCTTTTTTGAAATGTCACCAAGCCAAAACCATTCTTAAGATTGACTGTACCTAACAATGGAAGGATTGCTTTTTATTTTAGCTTGCTGGTAAATCCTATGAATAAGAAAAGCACATTCTGTTTCAGAAAACCCATTTCTTTTTGACATTTTCATGGGCCCAGTTCTGTATCCCTTACGCACACTAGTACTTTCAGTAATGGAAATAGGGCTGATTCCTTACTCACTAGTCCTTGAGCTAGTCCATTAATATTAATCATATGAACACAACAAGCAGAATTAGGTTTTATGCACTGAAGTGAGAAAAAAGTTTTAGTTTCTGAATCCAAAACACAATAGTGTAACAGGGTACCCATGTAGAGGGACACATACTGATCTCTCTCCCGTCCTGTTCCCCTCCTCTCCTCTGCCTTCCCACCCTCCATGATCTCTGGAATCTCCACCTCCATCCAGGGTACCAAAATACCTGGTTATACCCCTGCTCAAACCACAATATTTAAGATTTTATATAAAAAAATCTAATTGGGATCAGGCAAAGTTGCTACATATAACAGGCCTGACAAAAACACATATGAGAGAAAGGAAAAGTAAAAACAAAAACCATCTTGGAGTCTATATTTTTTTCTACTCACAGACATATGTCCCTTCTCTACTATAAAGCATGAGACCTGGGCTTCATTGTTCGCTTGTTTGTTTGTTATTGGGGTTTTTTTACAAATTGTAAATTTGGTGAAAAATGGATTTTTGGATGGACCAGCAATGTTTATGAAATCAAGTGAAATGTGGCAAATAGTTTTGGCTAAAAAGAAAAAACATAAATATCAAAACATCAAAAAACATTTCTGAAGTGAAGTTTTTCATTTTTTAAATGACACTTTTTATTTAAAAATTAATCTACCTTTAAAAAAAAGAGCAAAAAGGTTTTTAAAACATGTAAGTAACATAGAGACAAAGGATTTCTTTCCCTATCAAATGATGAGTTTCAGGCTTCTTCCAAAACAATTTTCTAATTTTTAAAATCGGTCTAAAATTGATTTTTTTCCTTCCAATTTCTCAGTTTGGCCACTAAACCAAAACATCTATTATTCACCTACCTTAAATTTAGTCCCCTCAGATTGCTACACCAAGCATCAACAACTAATCCAGTTGGGAGTAGGAGCGTGTGTAGACAAAACAATATTTCCCATTTATGCCGACACAAGTGCATTTGTGTTTGCACAATCCGGCATTTCCTGCCAAAAGTCTACTTAGCTCCTTCAATTAACACTACTCAGAGGTGTGTTACTTTGTGGTGCTCCCCAGTTACACTGCCCCAGCTACGGATTTATTTAATCCAAACAGCCAGAGACTCCAAAGACTTCTAACTAATCCTCTTCGCCACAAGGTGGCACTGTGTTCCAGCCTTTAGCCAGTAGGTGCCGCTGTTTTTTTTCCACCCTTGTTTACCCCTCACCCCCACCCCCCCTCACAGCACACAGTGGCCACAGGTAGCCAGCCACAATTTGGGTCTGCAAATTAATATTTTTATTTTAACAAAAAGAAATGGGGGAGGAAGACAATATTCCTCTCTTAATTTACTACCCCCTCTTAATTCTTCCACCCCACCACCACCTATAGTGTATGTCCTCCCACCCCTACCCATGTACCCTCCCGTTCTCCTGCCCCCACCCCCATGTACCCTCCACCTGTGCGCCCTGCTGTGTGCTACCACTGCAGTGGGCATAGCTCTTGAAGACAGCTCCAGCGGCATCACTATAATGGTAAGTTTTTTGCAAGTAGTTTGAAACTTTGGAGTGAGTGGCTACATGACTTCCTTCAATATTGCAAATCTTCTGAACTTTACATTCCATTTCAGAACCACGACCAATAGTCCAGGGCCAGGACACTGCCTGTCAGACCCAATGCCCAGGATATGCAGTGTCCCAGGTGATATTTAGCTAACATGTCCCACCAACCGTGTGTGGGGGGGGGGGGGAAGGGGTGGGTGGAGGGCAAAAGTCCATTTTTTTTTACTGTGCTCCAAACCCCTCTCCTCTTCCGCTTCTTCCTCTTTCTCCCTCCCTGCAGAAAACTTTCATGGGCACAACTTGCCGGGGGCAACCAGTAAAATTAAAAAATGAAGATTTGCAGAAGAGTGAAAAATGTATATTATAGATTTGCAGTTATTTTTCTATATATGTATATATTTTCTATTGTAAAGGTGCTGGAGAGGAAGATCCCTCCTTTTGTATAATACTTTGTTACCTTTATTTATTTAAAACCTTTGTTAATTTAATTATCATTTATTACATATTATTTAAATCCTTGTTTAATTATCCCTTTTTTACAAAAGAAGAAAATGCACCTCAGCATGGGGATGCTTTTCTTGGGGGTTTTTATGGAGTCACGGCATTACTGGAAATAGATGCAAAGAGTTGCAGGGTAGACTGTTATCAGAGGGAGGTCAAATGCTTGTCAAGTGCTAGGGTGCATCCAGCATTTCTTGTAAAAAAAAAGACTAAATAACTCCACCCACCCTCTGTGGCAAGCAAGAAATCTGCAAAACTTCTACATGTGTGGACCTCCCAGGGCCTTTAGTTTTTAGCCTTTAGCAAGTCTTTAAAGATTTTACAAGTCTTTAATGTATTATAATTCATTTCATATGCATGGTCACCAAGGGGGAGTGGCAGGTTGGGGTTCATGCCTGCTGCCCCAGCAACAAAACAGCTTTTTTTTCCCTGACCCCCTGGCTGTTTTTTCTTTGCAGGCTGTACTGTTATGGGAGGTACAATGCAAAACTGATTTTTTTTGCAATGCTTTCTTTGCAATGCAATGTTTTCTTTAGAAAATCCTGCGTGCTGCACCTTTTGGAGACAGGTTTGCAAACCCCCCCCCCCACAACCGGCTGCAACCTGCTCCCCTCCTGGAGAGAGCTCATCAGATTTTGGTCAGGATTGCTTTGTCCTCACTTGCCATATCTCTCTTCTCAGCCTTCTCAAAGGACAGGGAAAAGGTGAGAGGGAAATAAGGAGCTGCACTCCCAAGGCAGCCCAGGGTAATCTGTTCAGCTACCTCTAGGCTTCTGCAGAATCAAGTATTCAAAGAAAGCATCATTGTGGGAGAACTTCTTTTCATCCAAATTAAAGAAATTTCTCTGCATTTCAAGTGAGAGCACCAGAAAAGTCCTGCCAGGGCTGTATGTGTCTGTATATGAAGTCTATATCATATATTGGCTGTGTATGAAGTCTATATTATATATTGGCTATATATATATATATATATATATATATATATGGTGGAGGCCCAGGATGTGTGTAATGTGTGCCCAGGATATGTGGTATGTGTGCTGTAAGAGGCAGCTGGTGAGGGGGGAGGAGGGGAGGTAATAAGGCAGATCTACCTGCTTTGAAATGTTGTGATGGGGAATCAAACCATTATAATTATTATTGATCATTAATAAATCATCATTAATCTTACTATTACTACAAACTCTTATTAATATATTACTATTGGAATAAATATTATTATCGACTCCTATTATTAGTATAACCTGTTATTATATTATAAGTCTATAGGATGAAAGTGAACTATAATTATAATGCATAATAGTTCAGTTGTTGAGAGAATCCTGAAGGATGTGTTTCATATTTTCATAGTTGTTAGGTTTGGAAGGGACCTCAATAGATCATCAAGTCCGACCCCCTGCATAAGCAGGAAAGAGCACTGGGGTCATATGACCCCAGAGAGGTGCCTGTCTAGTCTCCTCTTAAAGACCCCCAAGGTAGGGGCGAGCACCACCTCCCTTGGAAGCCTATTCCAGATTCTGGCAACCCTTACTATAAATAAGTGCTTCTTGGTGTACAACCTAAATCTGCTCTCTGTCAGTTTGTGGCTGCTATTTCTAGTTACTTCAAGGGGTGCCCAGGTAAACAGAGTATCTCCTATCTCTTGCAGTCCTCTTCCCCTCCCCCAATGAATTTGTAGATGGCCACAAGATCACCTCTCAGCCTTCTCTTGTGGAGGCTGAGGAGATTCAGGTCCTTCAATCTCTCCTCGTAGGGCCTTACATGCAGGTCCCTAACCATACAAGTGGACCCTCTCAAGGTTATCCGTATCCCTCTTGAAGTACAGCAGCCAAAACTGGACGCAGTACTCCAGCTGCTGCCTCACCAGTGCCACATAGAGGGGAAGTATCACCTCCCTGGACCTGTTTGTCATGCACTGCTAATGCATGATCAGGTGTGGTTAGCTTTGCTGATCACTTCATCACATTGATGACTCACGTTCATCTTGGAGTTGACTATGACTCTGAGATTCCTCTTCATCTTCTTTCTTTCTTTCTTTCAAGATGGCCGCCGACAGCTGAAGCCCTTCTAAGCTCCTCCAGCTCAGGTGCTTTCAGCTTGTTGCCTCGCACTCCCTGCCCCCCTTTTCCTGTCCTCCCCCCAAAAAACCCCTTGCCTCTCCCCACCCTGTCCCTGGGGACCCCCTCCCTGCCCCTTCCCCCCACTTTCTGAGCCTTTTTCCCCTGGGCTCTGGCAGCCTCGTTTGCCTCTGCCCCTCCCCCACCCCCGCCTGAGTTGTCCCTTTGATTTCTGCTGCCTCCCTCCCCCAGGGCCCCTTCCCTTGGTCCCTGCCATCTGCCCCTGCCTTGGGGCTTGCCCAGAGCCCCTGCGGGGTTGCTCTGCCCCCCCTCAGGCCGATTTTGGGGCGTTTTCAGCCCCCTCCCAGTCCCAGTCCCCCGTGTCAGCCTGAGGCTTTTTTTTTTTTTTTTTGCTGCTCTTCGCAGTTTAACCCTGTCCTGGCAAGGAATGGCGGCTCCTACGCCTGGCAGCTGGCATGAGGATGTCTCTCGGGACCTCCCACTGTCTCATGGCCTGAGGGTTCATGCCCCTCTCCATGTGGGGCTCGAGGCTTGTGTGGAGGCTCTGGCCGCCCTCCTGGGATGGCGTACCATCCGCTACGCGGGGCGCGTGAACACGGTCCCAATGATCTATTTGAGCAAGCCCGCCTTGGTTGACAGGGTGTGTGCGGAGGGCCTGGACATTGCGGGCATCCACTACCCTGTCACGCCCCTAGAGACTCAGGCAGTGAGGGTGGTGATTTCCAACGTCCCACCGCACGTTTCTGATCGGGAGCTGGCCAGGGGACTCGAGGCCTATGGGGTTCCTGCGAGTCCTTTTCGCTGCCTGCCGATGGGAAACAAGAACCCTCAGGGCAAGCACGTCCTGTCTTTTCGGAGGCAGGTCTTCATGCTCCTCAAGGAGGGCCCCCAGTCGCTGCCTCGCTCCCTCAGCCTCACGCTCGAGGGGTGGCGGTTTATTATCTATCTGTCTGTGGGAGAGACCACGTGCTTCAAGTGTGGGGGCTCCTCCCACCTGGCTGCGCAGTGCCCTCAGGGCAAGGCGGCCGGACTGTCGCCGCCTGCGGCAGCGCCGAGAGACGGCGCGTCGACCTCTGGGGCACGCGGCAGGCCCAGGGAGGCTGGGAGCGCTTCCTCCCGACCTCCTTCCACCCCCATTCCATCTCAGGGGACCGGGGTCTCCAGTGGGAAGCCATCGTCCAGCCAAGGGGCTGGTGCTACTACCATGGCCCCACCGCCCCCTCCCCCATCTGTGGCACCCCCTGCCCTCGGTGCGGCAGCCCCACCGGGTGGAGGGGCGGACGCTTCCCCTTGCCCCCTGCCTGCCCCGGCCGAAGTGGCTGGGGTGGCCGGGGACTGCGGTGCTGGAGCCTCATCGGATGATGGGGCTCAGGCGTCCTCCCAACCACCCAACAAAGAGAGGGAGATGAGGGGGGCCTCTCAGGACACCCCATCCCTGACAGACCCCTCCTCGGCCAGTGCCGAGGGCCCCCCCACTACAGAGCCGGACCCCACCCCGGCTGCCACACCACCCGCCCCGTCGGATGTAGCCACCAACGAGGCAGACTTAGCGGGTGGGGGGGAGGGGCCTTCAGGGGTCCCCCTCCCCTCGCCTGTCCCCCAGCCTCCGGAGTCGGACGGCAGCAGGGATAGTGGCGAATGTCTCTCTTCCAGTGGCCTAGCCCCAGGGGTGGCGGGAGAGCCCGCTGCCCCTTTGGTCACGCCCCAGCCTACCGGAGCAGATGGGGAAGTTAGCGAGATGGAGATTCAGCTCTCGGAGTCTCGCAAGAGACGTCGTGAGCGGGATGGCCCCTCCCCCCCCAAGAAGACAGGGAATGTCCTCGCGGAGCTGGTCCTTGACTCGGACGACGAGAGGCGGCTGATGTGCCTGGAAATCGAGGGGGTCGACGCTGCAGTTGCGGGCGAGCTCCCGCCGGGGGTGCGGCCTCGCCGCTCTTCCGTAGGCAACATCCACCCCAAGCTGGCGGAGCCCCCCTGGGTCCCTCCTGACTATGGGGGACTCCTGTCCTTGCTGAAGCTAACTAAGGGGCAGAAAAATGTAGCGGGGCACATCACCCAGTGGTGTGCGGACCCCAAAGTGTTTGTCAAGGCTGCCAGGGTGGCAGTCAAGCTCATGCAGCAGGATCGGGGCACACGCCAGATGGCCTACCGTCTGGACAAGCTTGCCCAGAGGGTGAGAGTGGAGTGGGGCCTGGGCGGGTCCCTCGACTAGAGTAGGGCACGGTAGGCCTTCCCTGACCTGTCTGTATTGCCTTGCTCTGCTCTTGGGTGCTCGCTCTTCCACCCGCACTCTGCTTTGCTCCTCCTCTCCCACACCCACACCCATGGCAGCCACAACCATTGGCACCTTCAACGTCAACGGCTGTCGAGACGTGGTGAAGCGCGAGGCCGTCCTGGAGCTCCTGCGACAGAAGAGGCTGGCCGTCGCCTTCCTACAAGAGACCCACTCTGACAGGTTCAACCAGGCGGCCTGGCGGGCTGCCTGGCGAGGACAGGTGTTCCTGAGCCACGGCACCAACCTCCGCGCGGGGGTCGTGACACTCTTATCGCCGCAGCTGCAGCTTGATGCGGCGATGCCGCTGGAGGTCGTCCCCGGCCGCCTGCTGACCGTTCGCGTCACCCTCGCACAACACTACGCGCCCTCCGATGGCCAGGAGAGGGTCGCTTACTTTGAGACCTTGGCTGCCCTCCTGCGCGACGCTAGCGAGGATGATGACCTGCTCCTCCTCAGGGGAGATTTCAATTGCACCACTGCCCCGCGCCTCGACCGCACAGGGCCTGAGCCCCACCTGCCCTCCACTCGCAAGCTGCCCTGGAGGGGGCAGACCTCGTGGACGTCTGGCGAGCCCTGCCTCCCGATGCGCGCCAGTACTCCTGGGCCAAGGTGAGTGCCGGCGGTCTCACCATGGCTCGCCTCGACCGCCTTTATATCACCAGGCACCACCTGCCACTCCTGTGCAGCAGCCGCATCACTCCCTCGGGTCTATCGGATCATGGCCTGGCCTTCAGCGAACTGAGCCTGCCGGGGAGAGCCTGTGCACGGGCACCGTATTGGTGTTTGAACGTTAGTCTGCTCCAGGACTCTTATTTCCGGGACTGCTTTGCCCACTTTTGGCGGAGGTGGGAGGCTGCGAGACCGAGCCACTCCTCCTGGAAGCTGTGGTGGGACGTGGGCAAGGTCCAGACCCGAGCCTTCTGCCAGCAGTACACCCAGCTGGCCACAAGCGAGACGCGCCGCCGTATCCGGGAGTTGGAGGAGGACGTGGCGGAGCTCGAGGCTGCTCTGCTGGCCGCTGGCAGCGACGCAGCACTGAGCGAGAGCCTCTGGCTCCGCAGGAAATGCCTGCGCGACTTGGCAGAGAGCGCGGCCCGCGGCGCGAGGATCCGCGCCCGCTGCCGGGAGCTGGTGGAAACCGACGCCCCGACCCACTACTTTTTCGACCTGGAGCGGCGGCGGGCAGCGAGCAAAGTCTTGGACCATCTCAAGACTCCTGAGGGCCGGGTCATTACAGAGCCGGGCGAAGGCCGCGAACGTGCCGTCGCCTTCTATCGCGACCCAAGCCGTCGTGCCCCGAGGCCACGCGGGAACTCCACGAGGGCCTACCGCGTCTCGATGCCCTGGAGGCCAGCGAGCTGGAGCAGGACTTGTCCCTGGAAGAGCTGGCAGCCGCCACGGCCGGCCTCGCCTCCAGCAAAGTCCCGGGCCTCGACGGGCTGCCTGCCGAGTTCTACAAGACCTTCTGGCCTCTCCTCGGCCCCAGCCTCCTGCACGTCTTCCAGGAGAGTCTCGCCGACAAGGTCTTGCCGATCAGTTGCCGCCGAGCAGTGCTGACCCTGCTGCCCAAGAAGGGAGACCTGGGCTACATGAAGAACTGGCGGCCGGTCTCCCTGCTGTGCGCGGACTACAAGATTCTGGCCAAAGCGCTGGCCAGCCGCCTCCGCGCGGTCATGGCCTCTCTCACCGGGCCTGAGCAGAGCTACTGCGTGCCGGGCAGGACCATACAAGACAACCTGTTCCTGCTGCGGGACCTGCTCACGGCTAGCGAGCTCTTTGGCCTCGACGTCGGCCTCCTCTCTCTCGACCAGGAGAAGGCCTTTGACCGCGTGGGCCACGCTTACCTCTTCCGCACGCTGGAGGCCTTTGACTTTGGGCCCCTCTTCACCGGGGCCCTCCGGGTCTTGTACCGGGACATTTCCAGCCTGCTCAAGGTGAACGGGGTGCTTTGCGCTCCGTTCCCCGCGCGCAGGGGCATTCGCCAGGGCTGTCCGCTGTCGGGCATACTCTACGCCCTGGCCATCGAGCCGCTGTTACACGCGCTGCGCCGCCGCCTGAGTGGGGTGGCCCTGCCATCGGCCACGGGCCCATCCGCTGGCCCACGTCTCTGGCTGTTGGCCTATGCAGACGACGTCACCGTCTTCCTCACCACCCAGGAAGACGTGCGAGCTCTGGCAGATTGCCAGCGGGCCTACGAGCGCGCCTCCTCTGCCCGCATCAACTGGGGCAAGAGTGACACTCTGCTGCTTGGCGCATGGACTGGCAGGCCTCCGCCGGACTTGCCGGGGGGCCTCGCCTGGCGCCGCGAGGGCCTCAAGGTCTTGGGCGTGTTCCTGGGGCCGACGACCTTCATGGCGCGCAACTGGGACGGCCTCGAGGAGGGAGTGGAGGCCCGCCTGCAGCGGTGGCGCTGGTGCCTGCCCAGCCTTTCCTACCGGAGGCACGTCCTCGTCATCAATAACCTGGCGGCGGCAACCCTGTGGCACCGCTGCGCGGTGCTGGACCCTCCGCCGGAGCTACTGGAGCGACTGCAGCGGCTCCTGGTCGATTTCCTGTGGGACGGACGCCACTGGCTCCCACGAGCTGCCCTCTACCTGCCCACCGGCGAGGGGGGCCAGGGCCTGATCGATCTGGCCAGCAGGGTGGCCACCTATTGGCTGCAGGCCCTCCAGCGGCTCCTGTACACCGAAGGCCACCTCCCGTGGTGACAGCTGGCGTGCCGATTCCTGCGGCGAGTGGGGGGCCTCGGCTTTGACCGGGAGCTGTTTCAACTGGACCTCACCTTCCTGAACGGGGCGGTCCTTCCCCCGCTCTACCGCAGCAAGGTGCGGGCCTGGCGGGCGGCCTTCCATCTCTGTCCCCAGGCCAGGCACCTGCGGTTCCCGCAACTCCTTCGAGAGCCCTTGGTCCACAACCCGGCCCTGCACCGTGTCGTGCCGAGCCTGGCCTCTGCCAGCCTCACGGCAGCTCTCGTCGAGGCACGCTCCACCCGCCTGGAGCACCTCCTGGACCCCGCTCGGTCGGACTGGCTGTCACCCGAGGCCCTGGCTGCCCTGCTGGCGATGCGCTCCGTCCGCACCGCGGGGCGGCTTCTGCGGGCCGTTATGGCCGCCCTCCCAACGGAGGCAGCGACCGCCCTGGAAGCCCATCTCCAGACTCGCCGGCCCCTCCCCGCCGCGGACGCCGCAGAAGACGCCTTCCCACCGCTACCCGTCATCCCAGCAGTACCCGGCGAGCTGGCCGAGTGGCCCAACACGCTACTCAGGCTCCCGGTGCCCCCCAGCAGCAACACAGGCTGCCCTTTTGGCACCCTGCCCCGCAGGGGCCTCTACATGTGGATGGTGCGCACCCGGCACGCCCAGGTGCTGGCCGGCCGCCCTGACACCGCGTGGCGGCGGCGGCGCCTGGCGTGGCCCGGGCACAGGGACTGAGGAGAATCCTAAAGGAGAGGCTGGTTAGGCAGCCCTTGTGCATGATTGTCTGGCAAGATATATTGCTGACCACAACACCTAGGAGTGCTTTGTTCTTTCTCTTGATTATGTTAAAATAAATTCATTTACACTTTAAATCTATGTCTGTATACAAAGGTATGCGGTGTTGCAGACAGGGGGTGGAGGGGAGGATGGTCAAGGGAGAGGGGAAGAAATGTGGATTGGGCTAGGGGTTTGCTGCTTTCAGACTGTCAATGGTTTGGGGGAGGGGGGCATTACGCACTTTCACCTACATCTGAATGAGCTCCCTCCTCCCCCCCCCCCAACGTGGGTGAGAAGGTTAACTATAGCTCTTGGTGGGCTAGGCAGGACCAAGCCGAATGGCAACCCATATTTTCCAAAATATTTATAAAACATTTCACAACACATCTCCAAAAGCCATATGTTGCACTACACAAACAGACTAATGGTGGAACCTGGGCAGGGAATGGGAGAGCCCCCATTGGAAACTACAATGATCATGAACTCAGGAATGCTGGGAAATGTATTCCAAAACCACCAGAACAAAAAAACAAAGCCAGAAGAGTTCATTACCAACATCATTGACAGCAGTCACCAATCAACCAGGTGGCAACAAACACCCACCCACTATTCTAAACCCTGAACGTTTTATGATATCATAGCAGTTATATAGTAAATAAAAGAAAAAGCACATATATTTGTAACATGGGAGGATGGGAAGGGAAAGGAATGTGAGGGGAGGATTCATGCAGCTTATCTTTGGAATGGGGATTGCAATGGGGTCTTTGGGATTGCGTACTGATGGAAAGAGACCAGACCGATTGACTGAGCATAGGTAGGTGCAAGTGACAAGGTTTTTGGGGTGACCGTGCCCAGGGGAAACTCCCAGTGAGAGGCCAGGGTGGGGACAGGGGAGGCCAGTTTACATGCACCTCCTGCTGTAATATATTAAGAAAGATGCTACGGGGGGTAGATTGGTATTTGACTACTGAAATCTGTGGGGAATGACACAGAAGACTTAACTCACTTGAAAGCATGATGTCGTGCAAACACGAACGCTATGTCGTGCAAACACAAATGTGCTGCACCAAAAAACAGCCAGGTTAAAATTTTCAGGCGCTTGACATTAACGCCTATTTCATCTACACACGCCCTAGGTCACTTCTTAATGGCAGGGAATAGGAGTTATGAGGTATTTTGCTGTGGTTCATGAAAACATCCACAATCACAATAAATAACAAAATGATGGAAACAAACTTGTGTTTTTGGAAAGCTACTTAACTGATGGGGGGAGCAAGAATACCTCCCATCAGCAGGTTAATCCAGAATTATGGTTTAGGGAGTTTTCTTAAATTTTCCTCTGAAGTTTCAAGTGTTGGCTCTCTTCAGAGACAAAGCAGTGTGAATTTGACCCAGCAGGGCACATCTCCTACCCCAGAAATCTTTGAATCAGGACTGGATGCATTTCTAAACGACATATTCTATTTCCGCCAGGAGTTACGGACTTAACTGAGGAGCTTAATGAGTGAAATTCCATGGTCTATTTATATACAAGGTCAGACTAGATGATCCTTTTGGGCCTCAAAAATCAACAAATTATGAATTTCTATGGCTCTAAGAAAATAAAGGAAAGGTTTAATACAATCCACCAGCTCCTGAAAATGGTGCATTCCCTTTGCTGGAGCAATTCTTCAAGAAAGACCAATGGTTTGACTTTTGCGTTCTCGATATGATGTCATCTAATTGTATCATGTAAGAATTTTCTCCCTCACTGCTCAGATCAGAGTTCTAACAATCAACTCCCATTATCCTGCAACTGTTTCATTGCTGACTAACTCAAGATCTCTTCACACCATTTGAGCCTGATGGCACATATGAGTAATGCAGAGACCTTTCTTTCCTATGGGGAAATTAACAAAATAATTCACCCTCAGATTCTCGAACTCAAGTGAATCTAAGTCAAATTTATTCTTACAGAAAATATATTTAGCTAATTCTATTGGATTAAAATGTAATGAGGGAAAATCAATAATAATGACACCATAGCAAGCATAATCCTAGTTTTTCCATAGCACTCTTCATCCATAGATTACAAAGCACTTTAAAAAGGAAGTCTTAACAATCAGCATTCTGCAGATGAAGAAACTGCAGTGGAATTATATGACTATGCACCTTGAAAATGTGAAGCCACAGCTGTGGTTTGCTGAACACAAAACAAAAACCCAAATCTATATTCTCTGATGGTTATCACTTGCTTACCTCATCATTAACATTCAGAATCATATTAATTTCAATTTGCAAGATCTTCTGTACTTATACTGTAATGTGCAGTGCAAAAATCTAGATTTACATCCCATTTTATCTTCTTGAGGAAATGGAACTCTCTATATCCTGAGATATCTAAAGCATAGGGAGTTCTCAGCAGCTGTAGAGCTTGGCATGTTTCTAACCTACCTCACCCTTCAGTTCCCATGACAGGGGCCTGTCAGGAAATGGCAGAGGCAAGGAAGGGTCTCCCTTTTCTCCCACACAAAGTGAACAGTGCTGTCACTCTGCCTAGCTACAGTTGCTTTCTCTAAAAATGTTGATAGATGGTACAGTTCAGTGCAGCCCAATAGCTGCATTAACTTCCTCATAGAATGAGTCTAGGGAAAATCTAGGTAGAGGATCCGGGAGATGGCTAGATCTTTTATTTTGCAGCCTTCTTCCCTTTTACAGGTAATAGCTGAAGCACGAAATCTTGACTAATATTCCAGCCCAAGGGAACTAGCTAATTGGGCAAATTTTTCAAAACAAATTAAATCTAAGTTATTTGGTTTCTCTTGAAAACGGCATTTTTTGGTTTGCATTCTCTTTTGTTTGCCCTTTGTCATCAACTTTTACACAGTTCTATGTTACACTGAAATATTTTGCTTCAATACATACCCCTGCTGAAAGAAAAACATATATATCCATATGGTGATATTTTGTCTCCTAAAGCATAGTGTACAAGATTGAAAGGCTGAGGCAAAGCAAGTTTCATAAAATATGCTAAGGTCAAATATCACCAGAAAAAGCCTGCATGCCTAGCTAAACTTGCCCAAATGAGCAGATTTCATGTCAGTGCACCCCCATAGGCTGTCACTACTGGGTTCTTGCCTGTAAACATTTCTTAGGCTGGGGACAGATATTCAAAAAGCCTGAGCCTGAATTGATTCAATCTTTGCAGGTTAGTCTAACCTGGCTAGGCTAAACTGGTTTGTAACAGTACAGAGATCCCCTCTGGACTGAAGAAATAGATTCACAGATTCATAGATGTTAGGGTCAGAAGGGACCCCAATAGATCATCGAGTCCAACCCCCTGCATAGGCAGGAAAGAGTGCTGGGTTTAGACGACCCCAGCTAGATGCTTATCTAACCTCCTCTTGAAGACCCCCAGGGTAGGGGAGAGCACCACCTCCCTTAGGAGCCCATTCCAGACTTTGGCCACTCTAACTGTGAAGAAGTTCTTCCTAATGTCCAGTCTAAATCTGCTCTCTGCTAGCTTATGTCCATTATTTCTTGTGACCCCCAAGGGTGCCTTGGTGAGTAGAGCCTCACCAATTTCCTTCTGCACCCCCACGATGAATTTATAGGCAGCCACAAGGTCACCTCTCAACCTTCTCTTGCAGAGGCTGAAGAGGTCCAGGTGCCCTAGTCTCTCCTCGTAGGGCTTGGCCTGCAAGCCCTTAACCATATGAGCGGCCCTTCTCTGGACCCTCTCCAGCTTATCCACATCCTTCTTGAAGTGTGGTGCCCAAAACTGTACGCAGTACTCCAACTGCGGTCTGACCAGTGCCCGATAGAGGGGAAGTATCACCTCCTTGGCTCTGTTTGTAATGCATCTGTTGATGCACGATAAAGTGCAGTTAGCTTTGCTAATGACTTCATCACACTGATGACTCATGTTCATCTTGGAGTCCACTAGGACTCCAAGATCCCTTTCTGCTTCGATGCTACCGAGCAGGTAATTTCCTAGGCAGTAGGTGTGCTGGACATTTTTCCTCCCTAGGTGCAGCACTTTGCATGTCTCCTTGTTGAATTGCATTCTATTGTTTTCTGCCCATTTGTCCAACCTGTCCAGGTCTGCCTGTAGTTGTTTCCTGCCCTCCGGTGTGTCCACTTCTCCCCACAGTTTTGTATCATCTGCAAATTTGGACAGAGTGCACTTCACTCCCTTGTCCAAGTCACTGATGAAGACATTGAAGAGTATCGGTCCAAGGACCGAGCCCTGCAGGACCCCACTGCCCACGTCCTTCCAGGTCAATACCGACTCATCCACCACCACTCTCTGGGTATGACCCTCTAGCCAATTTGCCACCCACCGGACTGTGTAATCATCCAAGTCACAGCCTCTTAACTTGTTCACCAGTATGGGGTGGGATACTGTATCAAAGGCCTTCCTGAAGTCTAAATAGACAATGTCAACCCCTACTCCTGCGTCCAGGTGTTTTGTAACCTGGTCGTAAAAAGAGACTAGATTAGTCAGACATGATACTCTTTAATGGGACCGATACTCTTTAATGTCTTCATCAGCGACTTGGACAAGGGAGTGAAATGTACTCTGTCCAAGTTTGCAGATGACACAAAGCTATGGGGAGAAGTGGACACGCCGGAGGGCAGGGAACAGCTGTAAGCAGACCTGGACAGGTTGGAAAAGTGGGCAGAAAACAACAGAATGCAGTTCAACAAGGAGAAATGCAAAGTGCTGCACCTAGGGAGGAAAAATGTCCGGCACACCTACAGCCTAGGAAATGACCTGCTGGGTGGCACGGAAGTGGAAAGAGACCTTGGAGTTCTAGTGGACTCCAAGATGAACATGAGTCGTCAGTGTGACGAAGCCATCAGAAAAGCCAATGGCACTTTATCGTGCATCAGCAGATGCATGACGAATAGATCCAAGGAGGTGATACTTCCCCTCTATCGGGCGCTGGTCAGACTGCAGTTGGAGTACTGCGTGCAATTCTGGGCACCGCACTTCAAGAGGGATGCGGATAACCTGGAGAGAGTCCAGAGAAGGGCCACTCGTATAGTTAAGGGCCTGCAGACCAAGCCCTACGAGGAGAGACTAGAGAACCTGGACCTTTTCGGCCTCCGCAAGAGAAGGTTGAGAGGCGACCTTGTGGCTGCCTATAAGTTCATCACGGGGGCACAGAAGGGAATTGGTGAGGATTTATTCACCAAGGCGCCCCCAGGGGTTACAAGAAATAACGGCCACAAGCTAGCAGAGAGCAGATTTAAATTGGACATTAGGAAGAACTTCTTCACAGTTAGAGTGGCCAAGGTCTGGAACGGGCTCCCAAGGGAGGTGGTGCTCTCCCCTACCCTGGGGGTCTTCAAAAGGAGGTTAGATAGGCATCTAGCTGGGGTCATCTAGACCCAGCACTCTTTCCTGCCTATGCAGGGGGTCGGACCCGATGATCTATTGAGGTCCCTTCCAACCCTAACATCTATGAATCTATGAATCTACCTGCTACGAACCCATGCTGGTTTCCCCTCAGCATAATTTTTCCTTCTGGACTCTTGCATATATGAGCCTTAATAATCTTTTCAAAGACTTTGCCAAGGATGGAGGTGAGACTGACTGGCCTATAGTTGCCTGGATCCTCCTTCCTCCCCTTCTTGAGAATAGGGACCACATCGGCCCTTTTCCAGTCCTCCGGGACCTGGCCCGTGTGCCATGAGTTTTCAAATATTCTTGCCAGTGGCTGTGCAATGACATCAGCCAGTGCCTTCAGTACCCTCGGATGGGCAGACACATGCCTGCAGTGGCTCAGGCCAGAAGCCAGAGGGCATTAAAGCAGTCATCCTTTCCCTTCCGTAGTGCTGAGCTGTGGTGGGGCATGGCCAAGCCATGGCTGGACTCTCTGATTTGGGAGGGGTTCTTCCTCCCACCCCCTGCATTGATAACAAAGCATTGAGTTAGACAGCAGGGAGTTACACAGGGAGGTGATAACAGAGCATTTATCAGCCCATCAAACAAAACAAAATAGCCTCTCTCATTAGTTCAAGCTCTTCTTAAACAACATTTTTTCCAAGGAAAGAATGGAGGGACATTACTAGCTACCTGCTGATTAGCTCCTAAAGCCCTAAGCTAACACTGTCCTGTCTGCCTTTGTTCTGTCTCCCACAGCACAGACCATAGCCAGCATGTGGTATGCTAGCTAGTGTTGAGAGGTGTCTGTGTAAGGCAGAGGGGAGGGGGGAATCTCTGCTTGGGCAAGGAGTGGGGAGAGGGAGGGGGAGGGACCATGAGGAACCCAGGCTCGGTGTTGGTCATGCTTTGCTACCCCAGCTTCCAATGGAATACTTAATATTCCATATAACATCTGCTAGTGGTCCCAGAAATCCTCTGCCTGCTTCACTGAGCTTCAAGTTTGGGGTGCCCCCAATCATCTGTTTCTGTGGCACCTGCCTCCCCTTCAGCCATAATCTGGGGAACAAAAATGAAAAGCATATGATGCCAGCACTTGCCCCAGTGCACATCAATGTCCTGCAGGGGTTCACTTTACCCCTCTGTGGCAGGCTCCAAGAAGAAAGAAAATAAAACAGAAAATGCATGGGGTATTTAGCTTCCTTTCTGTGCAGGTCTACTGACCCCCTTCATTCGGGGATTCCTTCTAAGCACTCCTGCCATGGTTGAGGCTTTGAATCTTGTGCTTCTCTGGAAGGGCTCTGTCCCTGGTGGTTCCCACAGCCAGTCTGCCCCTCTCTGACTTCAGTTGCGGACTGAAGCAGTAGCAGGCGGTGGAGTCATCTCACCCTTTGCTTCTGCTTCCTGGGTCATCAGGCTCTGTCTGTGCAGGGGCCTGGCAGCCCTCTTGTTCATATCCTCAGCCTATGTGCAAACCACAGCAACACCCGGAAGCCAATTAACCAGACCACATGATAAAGGTAAAGGGAAGGAATGGATGTATAGAGAGTGATAGAGAAGGGGAGAGTTTGGGGGTGGGGGAGAAGTACCAATCTAGGGAACCAAACAGAAAAGGCTGTTCTCACACTGGCAGGAGTGAGGGTAGAGAAAGAAGGTGGCTGAAGGAGAGGTCAGGGTAGCAGTGAGAGAGAACCCTAAACTGCTCAGCCTTCCTAGTAATGGGGCAGGGTCCCTGGTAAAATGCACTGTGTACATGTCCTTTAATTCCCCTACCTTTATCCTTGTTACGGATAGCAATAGGAAAGGATTCCACATCTGTAAAACTAAATCGGCTCTTTGTTAAGAGAATTATTACAAGAGGTACTAGAGCTACAGCTAGCATTGTAGCTGTGTTGTGCACCAACCACTCAGAGCCAAGAAGGTCTACTGCCTTCTCTGTCTATTATTACCACCCATTATTGCTCAACACGAGTCTCTGTGGCACAATAACTAGTTCATCCCAGAGCATCTAAAAGATATGATTCTCCCCATCTTTCTTTCACCATTAAGTATAACATTAATAGCAATTTTAAAAATATCAACAAAACTCAGAATGTCAAAAACTCAAGCTCAAACTGTTAATTAAACTAATTTTGCTTAAGTAATTTCTCAGGTACCCTATGCTGTCAGATAGGCCTTGTGGGCTTTCTGTGACATTAGCATCACTGTGGTCAGGTAGTGATTAATCTGTTAGCTCTAGCTGTGTCATCCCATCTGTGGGATGTGACCTATTTGAGGCCTTGCAGGACAGAAGTCAGTGCCTCTCCTTTCTAGAATTTGGAAAGGTTTTTGTCTACTCCTCTTCAGTGTTTCTGTTTAGTGTGACAATCTTATATGCTCTAGGGTTACCTCCTGTAATGCCACTGCTGCTTATGACTTTTGCTTCCTATCATAAAAACACACAAACATTTCCACGCAATGCTGGCAGCTCAAATCAAAGTGTTTTTGCTTCACTGTGACTGCCTCTTCATACATCTGCAAGCCACTACACACACTCTAGCATCATTGAGGCTGTTCTGTAACTTATCAGGGCTAAACACTGAACAAAGTGCGATTCTGTGATCCCTAAAATTTGAACCTGATTCTTGTTACCACCATCCAATGGGTGGTAGAAAAGTTGCTCTTAAATTAAACAAAACTGTAGCTCAGTGTCAGATATTACTTTGTCAGATATACCAGGTCTAGCAAAAATACATTTGATATGCTCAATCACCTGTTTACCTATGCTGGTGTTGGAGTGATGCTACATCCATGATAGTCCAGGAAATATACCAGAGGCAAAGTCTGAGAATAATGCCTGACCTCAGACCAGAAGATGGGTGGCCTTTCACCTCAAGACTTGTCTAAATCTCTCCTAACTGGTCCAATAAAAGATATCACCTACAAAAATCCTTACCTCTGTTTAACTGTTGCATTTTCTAGTGATGACATCTCAAGAAACAAAAAATAATAGTCTAAGGACAAATACATATTTTATCTAGCTAGCATAAACAAGTGATACTTTTTCTGTTAGTGCAGGGAGGAGTAGGGGACCAGGAGGCAATTTTTCCTGTGCCACCAACAAGAACTCTTTGCTTGATTCAGCCTGTATTTATTTATTTATTTATGCCAGTGTGACAAGGCTTAACAGCTTTCTCAGTATTGCCGCTCATTTGAGACCAGTGAAAACATCTCTGGATGTTTCCTTTAGAAATTTCAAATCTCATGTATTCTTTTAAACATATTTGTCATTTATACCTTGGAAACACAATCCTGGTATCTTTAAGCAAACAAATCCCACCTAGTGCTAACAGCACTCCCTTAAAATGATAATAGAGACTGGGAATATGCAGTCCTGATCACCCTGTATGGATAGTCCTAATTACTTTCTGCAGCCTCATCCTTCAAAGTAGGTTCGGTGATTGTGATCACAATCTATATTTTTTCTGAGAGCAGGTCACATTTTTATTTTGTCTTGCTTTCTTTTTATTAAACCCTATTGATCTGCACATAACTTAGCTTTGCATTTTTTCCCCCAGCAATTTTTATAACTGCTCTAGAAACTATGGCTGCAACTGCCAAATCTCTCCCAGGTTTACATTCAATTTGCAATACATTTGTAGCTGAAAAATAATCTCTGTATTCTTGGATGTTTGCCAGGCCCCTTTTAGCAATTAAGTAGTTTGAAATCAGTTTCAGCTAACACCAGCCTCCCATAAATAAAGACAAGAAACATTTTATGCTTATGGACTATGGCCAAGAATCTCATTCTCTTGAGTATACTGACATTCAGTATTTGTTAGCAACTATGGGTGCCTATACATGTGCAGCAAGGCTGCTCTGACACACTGTAATTACAGTGCATCATAGCAGACTTGATTGAGTAATTACCATGCTCCAGCAGACTCCAGGATCACATGCATTGGCTGATACATGAAGCCTGTTTGATGAGCATTAGTTAAAGCGCCCCCCACCCCCATTTTTCAGCGTGGGGATGCTGATACATGTGACATTTTGGGCACTTTAATTAGAGCAGCTTTCCGAGCCAATCTAACTAAACTGCCACTACTCCCCACCTCCCCCCGCCCCTCCGGCACCCCACCTGCAGCATGTGTATAAATGCCCTATGATGTTTAAGCTACCAGTCTCTAGCTTTGACCAATTCTGCTTATGCTATGCAAGTTGGGCTATGATTATGTTCTATAATAGTAACTTTGTGCATTTTTTCTGGGCCTACCCTCATTAATACATGTTTGTATACTGAGATTTGAGATGGCTCTAGAAAGCAGGGTTGCCCTCTATGTACCATGATGTGTGCAAAATGATATGAAGTCGTTCCACATCAATATAGAAAGCTGTGAGGAATGCACAGAATCCCATATTTTCTGGAGAAAACTCCTGGAACTGGGTGCAGCACATGAAGCAGCTTTAATCCAGAGGATGGAAGCAAAGTGAGAAAGAAGAAAGCAGAATGCTGTAAACCTGGACTCCAACACAGACAACACATGGATCTGTAAAACTTGCAACAACTTGTATCACTCTCAAATTGGACTCCTCAGCCATGAGTGGCTTCATCAGGCACCTGACTAGGCCTTTCACACATACACTATGATCCAGAAGATCACCTCTATATATGATGTTTCTGATATGTTGTGAGTTCAGCAACAGCACTCTGGACACTCCTGTGTTGAACTAACAGTTATTATAACTCTCTGGAATCATATCCAGGGTGGATCTTAAATGACTGCCTTCTGTACATGCAGGCATGCAAAACGTATACTCACTCTGTCCCTGACCTGAGCCAGGCCCAGTCCTGGTAAGTGAATGGAACCAAGAAAATGCCCCCTGGTTCCTCATGGCAGTGAACAAGGAGTCCCCAGTGCTGCAAAACTGCCACAAAGCAAACTGAACCCTGCAGTGATGAAAATGAGGGCGTTGGCCTTAAAGGGACAGTAAAAGGAAAAACCATAAGACACAACACACTTTCCCCCTAGACAGAATAGTCAGCCAACCATTTGTGAGGACTCTGCTTCCGCTGTAGTCTTCCCGTAGAACCTGACTCAGGGAGGGGTTCAGCAGATGACGGCCCTGTCAGCCTACCTGGAGAATCAACAGCAATACTTCCTTCTGACAGTGATGGAACAGGGTTTGAGTTGGTGGAAACAGGGGGCACTTTCCCAATAAATCCATATCTGTCAGTGATGGATTGGTGCTTGGGGATTGTTCAGGTGTATGGTTATCAATAGGAGAACACCCACGCAACTGGTCCACATGACGTCTCCAAATGTGTCCGTCATCAGTCTGGACTGTATATGATACGAGTCCTGTGATGCTTACAAGTTTAGATTGAACCCACTCTGGGCCAGTCCCATAGTTCCAAGCAAACAGTCTCTTGTGGAACGAAAAAACGTAAGGTATCAAATGCCAATGCTGAGTCCAGCTCTTTTTCTTTCCTGAACTGCATGTCTCTCACAAGGTCTGGCTTTCTTGAGATGACAACCCATAAGAAGCTCTGATGGGCTGGACCCTGTTGTAGGGCAAGGAATTACATGCTGAGCAAACAGAAATTTGGTCAATCTGGTAGGCCAATCTTCTACAACCATTTTTTTCAGTGCATCTTTTGTAGTGTGCGCCATTTGCTCAGCTTGCCCATTGGCCTGCGAGGTGCAATGGTAACAGTTCGAACGTGGTTGCGGCTGGCAAAGTCTCAGATCTCTGCTGAGGTGAATGCACTGCCATTATCAGAAACGATAGTGTCAGGCACCCCATGGGTTGCAAACAGCTGACGGAGAGCTGTGATACTGGCAGTTGATGTAAGAGATGAGACAGTAATCACTTTAAGCCAGTTAGAGTATAAGTCAACAACAGTTAAGAAGCTCTTACGTTGAAAAGGGTCAGCAAAATCAATTTGGATGCGTAACCAGGGTTCACTTGTCTTTTACCAAAGGAAGACTGGTGCTTTTGGTGAATTATGATGGGTCACTTGACAAATGCTGCACTCCCTCACAATCCTTTCTATGTCATTTTCCATACCTGGCCACCATACATAACTTCTAGCCAGCGCTTTCATCCTCACAATGCCTGGGTGTACTGCATGCAGTGTTCTCGATATGATTTAGCATCTTGCTTCTGGAATTATGACATGATCTCCCCACAAAAGTCAACCCTTGTGGGTAGACAGCTCATGCTGATGTGATGAAAATGGCCTGAATTCCCCAGCCAATTTGTCTGAAGGCCAGCCCTTCCACACCCAGTTGAGGACACGGGCAAGCATAGGATCATTTGCAGTCATCCTTGCTATCTGATCAGCCTGAAGAGGGGCTTCTGGCATGGATTCCAGCATGAGGACTTCCACTGGGGGGGGGAGCAGCACAATCAAGTATTTGTAGTGGGAGGCAGCTCAATGCATCAGCATTTCCAATAATTTTCCCAGGTTTGTACACGGGTGTATAGTCATATGCGTTTAGCATGATGTTCCATTATTGCATACAGGGAGACAAAATAGGAGGAGTTGGCTTGTCCACAGTAAAAATTCCAAGATGGGGTTTGTGGTCCATTCAGATTTCAAATTTGTGTCCATAAACATAATTTTGAATTATTTTTACTCCTGCAATGATTGCCAGTGCTTCTTTATCAATCTGTGCATAGTTCCTCTTGGTCGAGGTCATTGTTGAGTAAAAAACAATGCGTGCATCCATGCCATCAGGCAATGTGTGACTGAGGACAGTGCCAACACCGAACAGCGAGGCATCACAAGTAATAGACAGCAGCTTCTGCTCATCATAGTGAACAGAGTTTGATGTCAGCAACTTCTTGACACCCTGGAAGGTTTCGTTTTGCTGGCAAGTCCACTTCCACCGGGCTCCTTTATCCGATAAGTGATGAAGGGGCTGTGCTATGTTGGCTTTATCTTTCAAGTCCTAGGAATGCTTGAAGATCCTGTCTGCATTTTGGTATAGGGGCATCATGTATTGCTTTTACCTTGTCTTCAACTGGGTGAATGCCAGAAGCATCACGTTGATCTTCCAGAAAATTGATACTGGAAACTCCCAGTAGATGTTTCTCTTTTTACTCTGATACCTGCTTTATCGAATCTCTATAAAACTTCTCTATGTCTCTCAGCGAGTTTCTCTTTAGACGACCCCCATGATCAACGCATCATTGAAGTATGGAACAACCCCGGGAATTCCTGCTAGCATTTTCTCCATGAAACAGTGGAACATTCCTGGTGCCACAGAAATTCCAAACTAGAGGCACATGGCATCGAACGCTCCTCAAGGTGTAATTATTTTTTGGGCCTCAGCAGCCTTGTCATCCACTATCAATTGCTGATAGGCTTGAGCAATTTAAAGTTTGGCAAAAACTTCCCATCCTACAAGGGCAGACAGTAACTGGTTAATGGCAGGCACTGGGTATATGTCTTGCTTAAGTGCTTTATTTACAGTGCACTTGTAATCCCCACAGATGTGAACACTGCTGTTAGGTTTTAAAACAGGAATAGTTGATGTGGCCTAGCTTGTATGTATGACTGGCTCAAGGACCCCTTGTGTGATAAACCAATCTAATTTTGCATCAATTTTTGGCCGCAGCACAAAAGGTACATTCTAAGCCTTCATACAGATAGGAGCTATCGCAGGATCCATTTCGAACATCACAGGTGGACCTGAGTAAGTTCCTAATTCCTCAGAGAATACCTGGGGAAACTCCCTTGCAAGCTTTTCCAGACTTTCTGTATAAAGACTGTGTATGGCTTCAATACTGATTCCCAATGGTGAGAACCAATTTCTCTCCAGAAGACTTCTGCAGAAATCCTTAGTGACAATGAGGGGTAGACTCTGTCTAACGGATCCATACTGGACATCTATACTACAACTACCCAAAGCTCCCACAACCTGTCCATTGTAGTCACTCAGGCGACACTCAGGTTTGGGGAGAGGGTGTTGAAACAACTGGAAGAATGTGTTTTCATCTGAGGGATACCCCTGAACCCGAGTCCACTTCCATTTTTCACTTCTGTCCATTTATTACTATAGTTGCAATAATCTCAGAACCTTGAGTTTCAACAACACCAACATTTTGAATCAAATATAGTTTTTGTACCTCATGTTCCGGCGAGGAATCTAATCTGTGAGTGGTTTGGGAGTCAATTTGCCACAGTCTTTTTGTCTCCCAGAATTGGCCTTTGAGTGGCAAACTGTCTCTATGTGGCCCTTCTTCTTGCAGGCATGACTCTCCGCATTCCTAAACCTGCACTACCTTCGTCTATGTTGGCCACCACAACTCAAACATGCCTATGGATTGATTAATTGTTTTACGTGTTGCTGTTGGCGAGGGTATAATCCACTGAATTTGGTGGTTATGATCTGATTCTTGATGTTTTTGCAGTATGTGGACATTGCTGAAGAGCTCCTGGCAAATTTCTCTCATGTTATGGGATTCTGCCTTAGCTGCCAAGGCTTTTTCTTGTGCAGTAGCCAAGGTCAAATCTGGTTTAGAGAACAGGCAACATTGGATTGCTTCATCTTGAACCCCACAGATAAGACGGTCATGAAACAGGAGACCACCGAACTCACAAAATTCCACAAGGACGACAGAGCTCAGCCAGATAATCTGCTATGCCTTCGTTAGCCTTTTGGTCCCATTTAAAAAAATGAAATCTCTAAAGGGTAACAGAAGGCCTTGGGCAAAAATGTGCCTTTAGCAGGGCAATTAGTTCAGCATAAGACTTAGTGTTTGATAAGACAGGTGCTGTGAGGGGGCAAACAATGGCAAATATTTTGGCACCACAGACTGTCAGGAGGACCACATGCTTCTGTGCTGGGTTTTCCACTTTGCTGGGTTCCAGGTAATAGGATAGCCTTTCAGCATAATGGTCCCAAGAAGCCAGCTGGCTCATCAAATTCTTCTATATGACCCAATGTAGCCATTTAAGTAACATCAGCTGTACTAGAGAGAAAAGAAAAAAAACAATTTCCCTCCAATCACAAAACGCAGCCTGGTCTCAGAACATTGTCCTCACAATCTAGGGGCGTCTTTTTAGCAAAGATTCCCATTCTCATTGCCAGATGATTATGTTGCGAGTTCAGCAACACACTCTGGACACTCCTGTGTTGAACTAACAGTTATGAGTTAATATAACTCTCTGGAATCATATCCAGGGTGGATCTTAAATGGTTGCCCTCTGTACATGCAGGCATGCAAAACGTATACTCGCTCTGTCCCTGACCTTGGCCCGGCCCAGTCCTGGTGAGTGGGAGGAACAAACAAAATGCCCCCTGGCTCCTCAGGGCAGCAAACAAGGAGTCCCCAGTGCTACAAAACTGCCACAAAGCAACCTGAACCCTGCAGTGCTGAAAATGAGGGCTTTGGCCTTAAAGGGACAAAGAAAATACAGTAAGACACAACAGTTTCATACTTAGATTTTCTTTAAGGTTGTGTGTTTGCCCCTTTTCTTCCCTGTATTGAACCCTGTTTTAGTTTAACATTGATTATGAGTCAGGAAACTTCTTTTACTTCGAATACCCCATTAGAAATTTGTTTTCCTAGGGGTCTGGGTGTGGGGGTACCTGGCTTGAACAAGAATTGAAAATTTGGTGTTAAACCCCTAAATTTGAACTTGGCCCTTGCTACTGACATCCAGTGCCTGGCAGAACACTTACAATTATTAAAGGACTGAGTCAACACCCTCCATAGGAGGAGCTTGTGGATAACTTAGTTTTGTGCTTTCTGTCACACCACCATAGCACTCGGTCACCTTTAACTCCTTCTCGTGTCTCCCCTCTCCTCTCTACTGCAGACTCTGCTTTCCCATTGTTTTGTGGGTACCCAGAGGGACACATCTTGTCAAAGTCCTATTTGGCATTGAGCCATTTGAATTCTGCTGCAGTGCACTGTCACCCATTTTCTGGGCATAGCACATCAGTATGCCAGACCTTGCAAAATGAGTTTTCAGCTTCCTAGTCACACATTTCTTGCCTGAGTGTCCTCCAGACAATCCATTCCCAGAAACTGGAGTAGTAATCTACTATGGCTATGTAGTGCCTGTCATTCAGAGTGAACAGATCTGTTACAATCTTTTCCCAGGGTCAGGTTAAGTTTCTTGAGACTATGAATGTGCATTTTTTTGAATGCTGGGCTGGATCCCTACTGAATGTCTTCCATTCTCCTCCGCTGTTCATTGTTATACTCATCCTGTGACATGATGCATGCTCTCAGATGAATATTCACATAGATACAAACTCATGTAGGTATAGACAATAGATACAGTCCCTGCCTCCAATGACATCCTTTGGCTTGTTCATCAATAATGCTCTCAGTTTCTGAAATCCAGCCAGAGCCTTCAAGGGTAAATAGATTAATCCCCTTATTTTGAGCCTGTATAGGTGTTCTGGAATAACACCTGTCATTGTTTCCTTCCTTTTCCTGGACAATTCAGGTAGCTTTGCTCATTGTCAACATTTTTCTAAGATTAAATCCCTTTCTCTCAACAGTTGCTCAGATAAACTGGAATCACATGTTCCACAAACCTGTCTTTACCCAGGGAATCATCCATGTCTCCAAAATGACATATAGATGCCAGAGTTTTCAGATCTTCAATGGAAGAATCTGCTTCTTCATTCTGGGAAAAATCAAAGTATCTCTCTGTAGTCAAGTTCTATGTGGGATCAGAGTACTCAAACCTCCATCAGCTATTCCAGCATTTTGTATATTTTTCCTAGCAACAGTGGGCACATCTACACATGCATTAATGCGCCTTTTCTAATGTGCATTAAATTTAGAACCTCTGGGTGCCTATACATAAGTGCTGAGACTGCTCCGATATGCCGGAATTACAGCACGTTGGACTAGACTCAGTTAATCAAGTCTGCTAGAGTGTGGCAATTGCTGGGATCCAGCAGCCTCCTGCATCTTGTGTATCAGTGTCCCTGTGCTTTAAGAGGTGATGGGGGTGCTTGAACTAAAGCAAACTAAAACAAACTAAAGTGAGCTTTAGTTCAAGCATGCCCCCGCCCCAACCATTTTAAAGTGAGGAAACACTGGTACAGGAGATGGGGCAGTGCTTTAATTGGCACTAATTAAAGTGCTGCCCCCCCACCCCACCCACAGAGCACATGTAAAAGTGCCCTCCAATGTGAGGTACTAAATTAATGTTCATTAAGCTATGCTAATTAGCAGCAGCACATTTGAACAATTTTTTTTAGGGATGCTTAATGCGTATTAGACTGTTTTATTGTGCATTCATGTAATGTCATGGTTTTTTATGTGATGCTTTAATGCCCAGTAAAATAGTCTACTGTACATTAAAATGCATGTGTAGACATGCCCAGTGAATCTTTCACTTCTTGCCCTTTTTCCTCTTTGCGATAGGAAAAAAAAATTTGGCTTCATTTTTTTCAGCTCTCTCTCTCAGAACACAGATTCAGTTCTAGTTTCCACTACCTCCAGGCTTGTTTTTTTGTCAGCACTTCCAGCAGTCTGAGACCCTCTGTGAAGTATGGTGTGTTTCTAGGAGTTACTTTGTTTGCCTTTTACTCCTATTCTCTTCCTTGGAGTCTCACTAGATTGGCTGTTGCCACCATGTACCACTTGCTGGGTAAGTAAGTATGGGAGAGGACTCTAAAGTTGCTTTTTATTAAGAGAGAGGCAAGGATTTTTAGGGTAATCTCTTTTATTGGACCAACTGCATAGTTGGGATAGAGTTAGGCAAGCTTTCAAATGCAAGACCTTCTTCAGGTCAAGACATTCTTATTTGGGGAATGCTTGGAAGACTACAGACAGAAATTATACACAAACGAGAATAAGTGATCAAAAACCAGTTCAAATCTGTAACACAACAGTAGTTCAGTGCATGTAAACCACTTTCAAAATGGCCAAAACTGGGTTAAAATAAACTTGGATGGATGTAGTACCAGACTTAACTGATTTAGGTTAAATCAGTGCCCAGTCCCCACTAGATTCAAGTTAACTCACAGTCCTCAGCATCCCAGGCTGCTTTGCATTTTCCCTTCAACCTCCCCCCCGCTTTGGAGTATGAGTGGGCTAGCCATTGCTGCTCCAGCTGAGCAGAGAGGTGTGCTCTAGCACCCCTGGCTTCTGGCCTGGGCTGCTGCAGGCATGTGATTGCACTTCTGGAATAAGTAGTGAATGTCTGTTCACTTGCTTATTGGTTCAACCTACATAGCTTAGACTAATTTATGAAGATTGACTCAATTCAGCCTTGGGTTTTTAACTGTCTGTATTTAGCCATGGAGAGGCTGTAACTGCATCTAACATTTTAGCTTGTGTACACAGTTGTCTCTAACACTTCCTTCAAAATGTTTCCCTTTGCTATCTCCCAAGTCATAGTCCAGTTTCTGCATCCAGTAGACTAAAAATCCATAGGTAAAGAAATTCTGGGTGAAACCCTACAGTCTTTAAGGCAACACAACTTCCATTGATGTCAGGGACACCTGTGTTGGATTAAGACCCTTCGTTATCTATGACAAATTTTTAAGGATAAGTACTAATGCCCTCTGCTAGAAAAGACTTTACATGGTATAAACTTACCATTATTGCCCTGAAAAAAAACTGGACAAAATTTCATTTTGCCATGTAGAGCAGTTCTAGAAATTAAATACAAATTTAAACAAGCTTTAAAATTTTTAATCAAAGTTCAGTGGCCCAAATTCAATCCCAGCCTCTATTGGTTCTGTATCACTGAAATCAATACAGTTACAAAGGGTGTACATCAGGACACACATTGGCCTTAAATGTGTAATTTAAATATAATTACTGTGACAGGAAATCATTACTTGTTTTTTTACCTCAGGAGCCTACATAATATGCTATGATCAGAAACATTTTATACATCTGGGTCACATACTCTGTGGCACATGAAAGGCTGCAATCTCTGAAAAAAAGAGACATTAGAAAGATGGCTGAAGTAGATAATACCAGTCCTCTTGAGGGCAAATATTTCTTGCTCTTTAGCTCAAGAGTCTTAGGCAAGGCTACTGAGGTATTTCAAACAGAGCAGGTATAATCTGTGGATCCACAGAATGAATTTTATTTCTGAAATATTAGTTGGTCCTGCATAGTGCTAAAGTCCAGGGAATGAAAGTGCATGGTCCTTACATTTTTGAGCTGAGAAAAATATATGAGAGACTAAAATAGATGCATTTTGAAATGGTTTGGACACCCTGGCTAAGTCTAGACAGTCAAAAACCCTGAGGATGAATCAATTCAATCTTTGCCGGTTAGTCTAAGCTGCATAGTTTGAACTGATAACCAAGTGAAGAACAGACATTCACTTTAGGTTCCAGAAATGCAGCCACATGCCTGCAGTGGCCCAGGCCAGAACCTGGGAGGTGCTAGAGCACACCTTCCAGCTTGGCTGGAGCAGACAGCTTGGGCCAAGGCTAGCCTGCCTACCCTACAAAGAAGGGGGTTTCAGGGGAGGTGCTAAGCATCCTGGGATGCTGAAGGATCGTGAGTTAACTTGAATCTGGAGGGGATCTGGGACAGAAGTTCAATAAACCAATTGAACCTAAATCAGTTAAGTCTTCTACTACAGGTTTCCCTCAATTTATACAGGTTCTGTATATGTGAATTTGCTCTTATGCGATGACTCTTTTTATACCACAAATTCATTATACACAAGGTAAATTCACTTTTATGTGATTGGCTCTGGGACTCCACTTGTCTCCACACATCCCAGCCCCTGGGCTGCGCTGTGCCATGGTGCAGACAAGTGGTGTTGGCTGCTTCTGGGGCTGCTCCAGCAGTGGCTGGGGTAAGTGGGGAGAAGCGGAGGCCCAGGGCATGGCGAGGTAAGTTTGTAGGGGAAAGGACAGGGGGAGGGGGTCAGGCCATCGGCCACTCTTGGGGCTACAGCAGGGAGCAAAGCAGAGGAAACTGAGTGGGTGCGGGGCACAGGACGGAGGTGGGGCTCTTGCGTGTGGCTCTTGCTGCTATGCTCATCCCGGGAGGGCTGCAGGCTGGGGGGCTGTGCTGGGCTCTTTTCCTGGATCAGTGCATGGGAGGCCAGCAGGCTGCCACTACAGGCTAGGGTCAGCGGTGGCACCGTGCTCTTTCTGGTGTTTGGGGTGATCTGCAACAATGGGAGGGGAGCTGCTGCTACCCCAAAATTTGCTGCAGCCCCCCCCTCCACCTGCTCTCCCAGTACTGCCACCAGGTGCTGGGAAGATCCCAGTGCCACCGCCAGCCCCAGCCTGCAGCGGCATGCAGACCTTCCTGCATGCAGATCCAGGGGCACGCACCCCTTGGGAAGAGCCAGGCACAGCCCCCGCAGCCCACAGCCCTCCCAGGGTGCACATAGCAGCAAGAGCCATGCCCCCCTCATCCCGTGCGCCGCACCCACTCACTGTTTCCTCTGCTCTGCTCCCTGCTGCAGCCCTGGGAGCGGCCGATGGGCTGTGCCACGCCCTCCTTCCTCCACTCCTTCTCTAGTCCCAGCCTTACTCCTTCCCTCTCTTACTGCCACAAGAACGTATCCCTATTTGTTACATTATAAACTGGGTTCCCTTTGTGCAAATTTGATTTATGTGCACTTTTCCTTGAACGCATGTACTGCATAAATTGAGGGAAACCTGTACATCCATCCAGGTTTATTTAAATTGGTTTCAGCCATTCCCTAAGTGGTTTGTGTGTACTGAATATCTGTTGTGCTACAGATTTGAACTGATTTCCAATCACTTCTACTGGTTTATGTATAATTTCTGTCCCTAGCTCCTAGGTTCAAAACGTAGGGCTCAAACAAAGTCCTATTAAAGTCAACGAAAAAAGTAACATTGGCCTCATTGCAAACCGATTCAAGCCCTTAGAACAAAATGCAAAACCACGGTAGTTCACATTAAGCATATTTTGGCATTTTATTAACTCTGGCAACCCCAGAAAAGACTACTTGAAAATGCTAAAACAGAAGCAGAAACCAGCAAAAGGGTAGATGATGGAAGAAAGGCAAACATCCCCACACAAGAAGGTGGGAGCAAACACAGAAAGTTACATAAATCATAAAGACATTCTGAAACTTAACCCATTTTGACAGCCTTAGGGCTAGAAGTCAGATCCGCTTCTTGGATTTTCCTCTACAAGATTGCAAAACCTAAGCCAAATCTCACTGACATCAACGTTTAGATTTTCTTTGACTTCACTGGTTCTATAATGAGAAACATATCTGATATGACAAATAAGGAAAGGCCCTGAAGGGCAAATTTACACCTGGATCTCTATGAAGCCTTTCCCTAAGGTCAAGGGAGGCTCAGTCAGGGCTTTAGTTTGAGCCATCTGGAAAGTTTGGAACTGCACCTGGCTTCAGACTCCCTTTAGGATTTTTGACTCTGGTCTCTCTCTGCACATACCTTTGAATACAGCAAAACTGTATATGGTCAGGTATTTTTGAGCCATTATTTTTACAGATACAGTAAGTCCAGTTTGTACAATACAAAGGCACAGACGCCTAATGTTTTCATGGTTGGAAATATGTTCCTCGCAAAGGAAGTGAATTCAGTATTAAATGAAATGCACTTTATTGAACCAGTGACATTCAGTTCATAATCAAACCTTTATTACTGAAGATAAATTGCATTGACTCCATCCATATTGAAGATTTAGCTTAATAAAATATAATTCTACTACAGTAATTTCATTCTGTCTCTGGCTTTCTTGCTGTGGCACTTGTTAAATGTATAGGAATTATACAGAGCTTGACCACACCAAATACTGATTTTCTCTCCAAGTAGCTATCAACAATGATGTTACTAAAGAACTTTTTTTAATGTAGTATCAGGGATGTGTAATTATCACAGTTGTGGAACTTTACTTCATCATCTAAAGCTATGGCCACATCAGGGTACTTACAGGATAAGATTATGGGTGACTCTTTTATTACATTAGCAATATTTGTCGACAGGTTAAGACTGAGTGAAGTCAACCTAGTGAGACTAATAGTATAAGGGTTGCATTGCATTAAATGGTTTTCTTTTTTCCTGTATCCTTTAGTAATTTGCACCTGAAGAAACATCTTTCTATCATTCTTGAGCTAATTAAAATACAGACTCAAGCAGATGAGCAATGCAGTATTGCTACAATGTCCATTTGTTCGCTTGTCAGTTTCTGAAGAATTTTCAGTTTTAGTCGTGACTGAAATAAGCGTCGCTAGATTACTCATCCATAGAAACCACAGTTCAAAAAAGAAAAATAATCCATAAAACTCACAAGGCTTATACAATCCATGGAGCAACATTAACTAACAAATTCAAGTAAATGGAGTAAAAATTTAGTCCTAATTGGAAAGGGTACTGAACAGTCACTGACTTAAGTTTTCCATTTTCGTCAGGTCTGAGCTTTTGTACTTGCATGAACGCTTTTATTTCTTAAGGGTCGTGTCATGCCCCCCCCGCCCCCCTTTTTTTTTCCCTCTTACCGAGAAAACAACATATTGAATTTTAGAACTAATGAAGGCAAGAAACAGTTGCTGCAATGTTTATGTCCAGATATTGCTGATGGTTTAGATCATGTTAATGTCCCTGTCTTTTATTTCAGCCTTTGCTGAGTTGGAGCTGCCAGCCAGACACAAATGTACCCACTTCTCTGAGCTCAAATGTATAATGGGGTTTGGACTGAGGCCATCAAACTCATTTCACTGGTAATTCACACCAGTACTGAACCCAAGCAGGAATTCAGAGGTGAAAGGGTAGTACACCCAGTCCACAGTGTTATCCAGGTTCTCTTGATTTATATTTGATGTCTTGTACCTGGTTTAAGAGAGATATTTTCTGTCCCAGGTTTCAATTTGTAAGCCATGTAACTGAACTGAATGAGGGGTTTATGTCAAGGTGTTGCACAATTTGCTGTTGATTTCGTATATGGACATGGAGTAATGTCTACTTTTTTTTTTTACTTATTGTGCTGTGCTTTTAAATCCATGCATTTTTAAGTAGCTTACTTAAATTGCATGGCCATGTAATAGCAATCTATTGAACTAAAAAAAGAAGGCTAAAATTAGAAATAAAAATCACAACATTACTAGGACTGGATTTAAACCTTATATTGCTACAAATTTCAAAGAAAATATTTAAGAACTGATTTAAATGCTAATGAACTGGTTTGCCATAAAACTGTATAATAGTAATACTCTGTAGTTGCATTTCAGGCATATTATTGGTCTTTCCTCCATTGAACTCCTCTCATGTAATCCTATAAATTAATTAATAAGGGTTGTCACAACCCATATACTGAGAACCTCTGTACAGCCTTTGACAATAAAAGAGTCAGTAAAAGGTTTCCTTAAAACAATAAAAGAAACAGTCACTCAAAGATATGAGCCTTCCATTTAGATTTTTGCAAATCCTGGGTCACTTTGGCAGTTTTGCACTGCTCCAGTAGCACATAGCACCTGAGGACAATCAGTTAATCTAGTTCCATGTGGCTGCAGTTATGAGAGGGTAGGTAGATACTCAGTATATAAAATCTACAGACCCTGATCTTGTTGTCATGGAAATCAACTGGAGTCATACCACCAGCTTCAGTGGATGCAACAGCTTCCACTGTTGATTGCTGTATTACATAATTATACAGTTGAATATTTGTCCCAACATTCAGTAATTACATAAATTCTGACTTAGTTATACATTTGGTTTGAGGATGAGTGGTTAGCACTATTCCAAACAATCTAAAGTAAAAACAAGCAGGTAGCAAAGATTTGTTCAAGTGACTGGTGAAATAGATCATGTTAAGCAAAGGAGAGTAGTCACTGGGAAAGAAGCCAAACCAGCCTTAAAAGAAATAGAATCAGATATGACAGAGGCATGTAATGGAACAGCACAAGTAACCTCACATTAACAGCTGTCCAGCATGATTGGTCAACAATGAGGACTGGTAGATAATAGGACAGGTCAGAAAACAAAAAGTCATCACAGGAAGACAGTGACTATCCCAGGGCAGAGGGGCTAAGCAGCCGGAACACAAGCAGGTTCAAGCATGGGCAACTGGCACCACCTTAGTCGGGGAGAACATGCCCCCCCAGCAACCAGTCAGCAACCGGAGTGGGGGGAGGTCCCCCGTGGCCAATCACGCCAACCAAGAAACAGCTCCAGTGCTCCCAGAAGTGGCTACAGCACTTCATCCAATGCTCCCACTCAACACCCAGCGCTCACAGGGGGGCCACCTGTGCTCCCGCCTGCCCCCCCTGCCCGCTACCTAGGCAAGGAGCGTGGCCTGTCAGAGGGCACACCAGTACTCTCAGGGAGTGCATGTGCACCCCCATGCACCTTCTACATGTCACCACTGAGTTCAAGCACTTCTCCAATAAGAAAGATAAGACAGATAAGAGAAAGGAGGGGTAGGGAAGGAGTGAGTGAAGACCAAAAAAGATGATTCATTGCCACCTGGCTGGCTAGAGAGAGGTAATGGGAAAAGGGTTATGTAGTGCTTTCCCTGCTTCCTGGAAAAGCTGACATGATTATCACAGAGTAGCTCATCTCAAATTTTACTCTGCAGTACTTGTAAAGGGATGGATTCATGATGAACAGCTCTCCCCAAGCTAGCTCTGACAGTGTCTGGCAACTAGAGGCACTTTTGCATGTGATCCAGGGGATGGAGGGGCAGGGCGGTGCTTTAATTAGAGCAGCTCTGAGAGCCACTCTAATTAAGCCACCACAACATCTCATGTATCAGCATTCCCATGCTTCAACATGGTGGCGGGGGTGCTTGAACTACAGCTCGTCAAATGAGCTTTAGTTTAGTGTCCCTGCTGCCATTTTGAAGTGCAGGGACACTGATACATAAGATGTAACAGGCTGCTGGAACACAGTAATTACCATGCTCCAGCAGACTTGATTAATCGATTAATCATTACACTGCATCAGAGCAGCCTCCGTGTCAGAGCAGCCTCCGTGCTCATGTACACGCACCCTAGGTGGTAGGGGAGCCAGTCTGCACTAAGTGTACATTTACTCCGGGAAGAAATTTGCCACAGGCATACACACATGTAACCCTTCTGCCAGGTACCAGTCAGCAGCAACAAGGGTTAGATTCAACTTTTGGGGTGCCCAATAAGTTATCACTGTGTCTCATTCCCCCCCCCCCCCAAAAAAATAAAAAAATCTGGGATTACTCAATTTGGGGTGTGTCCTGCATAAACAAACCCCCCTCCTGGCAAGTAATGTTAATACAAAAGTACAGATTTATTACAGAAACCTGAGGCAAGGAAAACAAAGGAGAAAAATCAATTTAAAACATCACTAATTACAAAGCATAACATATAAGAGGTTAGTTCTAGGGGGCCTGCACCCTTATACCTGCTCACTCAGCAACAGGCAGGGCCGAGGGGCCCACCCTGGAAAGTTCTGCGAGCTCCTTCTTGGGTTTGCGGCACCTTGGGAAGCAGCTAGAAACAATAGGTTCAGTGCAAGAGCCCCCTCATTGCTCCCTGGGAACCTATAGGGCACCAATCTCCACTTCTCCATGGTGGCTTTGAGGCTTTGAGACTTGCAGCTTCAGTCAGCATACCACAACTCCAAAATTCCTAGTCCATATCCAAAGCCCTTCTGGGGCAGAAAAATGCAAAATAACTCAAAGAAGGGGAGCCAGGACTATCCTGGCCTGGGCCTGAACATGCAGTGGGTCTCAGCTACAGAGCTAAGCTGAGACACAACAGTTGTAGAACAATAAAAGGGGACCCAGGCCTATTTGCACTGGGCCTGGACTAAGCAACAAAAGAGAAACCCAAGCCTACCTGCACCAGGGCCTGGAGTACAGCACAGATTCAGCCACACAAACTAGGACAAGACAAAACAGCCGTAAAACAACAAAGTGGGGCCCAAGCTATGATTGCCAGAAGTGCCCTGGAGTCTCCAGGAATTAAGATATAAATCTCCAGGTGACTGCTGAGAGTCACCTGGAAGATAACAATAGGACATTCATTAAAATAAATATTACATGTTGAATCCAATTTATACAGCAGTCCAGTGGATTTTTTAAATGTAACATTAACGTGCATTTGCCTTCCTGATGTAAAGTCTATGCACCATAATGTATGTCATTATGTTATGTAATGAAACCTCCCAGAATAAATTCAAACAGAGTTGGCAACCCTAGGCCAGGCCTATCCTGATCAATAACTGCCAGGACTCCATTTCTGGCCAATTTGCTCCACAGATTAACACCCCCATGGTATTATTCATGGTCTTCAGCCTGGCCCCAAAGTTGCCAGGCCTTTAATCCTTGGCCCACAGCTGCCAGCAAAACAGAGCTGGGGTTCAGCCACAGAGCTAGGCTGAAACAAAGGAAGTTGCAACAGCAACAAACATGCCAGGCCTTCAGCCCTGGTCCAAAATGTGGCATTATCCCAATCAAAACCCAATGAAAAGGAGAAAAGAGGAGAGAAGCTGTGTCCCAAACTCAGAAACAGCCTCTCTCTTCCTTTGCCTTGGATTTTCCCTTCACATAGCTAACTCACTTCTCCAGTGAAGATATGGAGAGACCCTTCCTCCCCCATGGGGAGCAGTTTTCTGCAGCTCAGCTCCCCAGTTCTCCAGTAGCATCTGTAGCAGCTCTCTCTGCAGCTCTCCCCACCCCAAAAGAGGGAGAGCCTTAGTTGAGAGATCCCTATATACCGTGGCATGACATCACCCCAAAACTTTTCAATCAGAGCTTGCCCTGCTTCCAGCTTTTCCTCTTAACCAATCAATTTAAAACGAATACTGCTTAGTTTAGCCAATTAGGCTAGTGGTCTGATCTTTTCCTCTCTAAACATGAGGAACCCAGCTTTTGTTTATAGTACACAAAAGTCACAGGTATCTGCCTACGTTCAGTTTCTCCTGAAATCAAGCCAGAGAAGAGATGGCCAGATACATAGCAAGTATGTAGAACAGGAACATATACAGCAAAGCGGATACAAAAACATGCAATTGTATTTAAACTAAAACCATATACACAACAAGGGCAGGCAAGGTTCTTTGGGTAAATCTGATTTTTATTAGACCAACTCAAATAGTTGGAAAAAATTCTGCTTTGCAAACTTTTGGGCACAGGCACCCTTCATCAGAGCGAGGAATATACACAACAACACAACAATATATACAACAACACACTTTGCAATACAAAATTGCTTGTACAGTTTGTGTGTGTCACACACACCCTCCAGTTCTGTAGTGCAGACAGATGGCGCACAACTGTACTAGATAGAACATTTCTCAAATCCAGGGCATAGATACTCTTTGAAAAACATGGGAAAGTTACTATATGGTACATGTTGTGTGCTCACTCCCTACTGCACAGTAAAGGAACAGTCAGAGGAATCTTATGGTGCTTTGCATCTCAACATGAGGTAACCTCCCTGTCCCCCTCCCCCCATTACTTCTCTGGGTTGCAATCAAAGGCCATGTATTAAGGCTTCATACAAACTAAGAAGGGGCATCGCCTCCATTTTGCTCTGGGTCATGGCCATCCACCCTTTGCTGATGCATCCATTACTACCTTCCTCTTTTTCTCTGTACAATTCACTCTGTACAATTCACTGAACTAAAAAAGAAGAGACTTCTGTGGCCTTTCAGGAGACCCACCATGTGCAGACGAAATAAGGGGCATGTATGTACGACATTTTAAAGTGGGCTAAATGCTTTTGCACCACTTTAATGGTGTCGGTGTTTGCACACATCAGCGGCATATTGCGCATTAATTCCAGCTGCTGTAGCAAATTCTGCAGCGTAATCCACCTTAAATGACTTGGGGCAGAGCAAACTAAAACTTCGAGGAGTTTTAGTTTGCTGCCCCTACAGTTGCGGAGTGAAGCACAGGGCTCCATGCAGCTCTGCAGGAAGCCCTGCAGGCAGCCTGGCAGCAGCCCAGGAAAGCAGGCTCCACCCAAGAAAAGCAGCAAGCCTGATTTTTTTTCCCCCCCTGGAGCCTGCCTGCCTGCTTGAGCTGCACGGGGGCCCTGTGCTTCCTTCTGCCACTGCAGTGCTCCCTGGGACCACCCAAGCTGGATGCCTGTGGGCAGGTACAGCCTGTGGTGGGGGCACTGCTGCCACGGAGGGAAGCACCAGTCCCCCACGCAGCCCAGGGACTGCTCTGCCCACTGGCAGCTCACCCTTCCCTCCCCCGCCACTGCCGCTGGAGAGGCAGGTAAGTCAGCAGAGTGTGAAGCAGTATTCTTAAAAACCCACCGCTTCAATTTAGGGCCCCCATTTCAACTACACATGCCCCCAGACTTCAGGATTTACTGCCACAAGGCCATTGTCCCTTTTTGGATGCAGAAAAGGCACACAGCCACTCCATTTGGCAGTGCCCCCAGATGGTGAAGGACATGCAGAATAGGTACAAGAAACATAAGATGGAAACCATGACTCAGGTGTCAGTTAGTTCACATGCCCCTTTCACTACAAGCTGTCTAGGATCTTCTCTGGCGGATGACAGCATGAAACCAGATTGTATCACTGATTTCAGTCTGCTTTTGGGGAGAACAGCGGAAGTAACCCAGAGGAGGACCAGGGTGACACAGCATGGGACACTGGTGACAGGACCCTTTTGTTTGAAACCCAAGAGCAGGGGGTAACCATGCAGCATGCCTGGAACAGTTCAGGTGAAGTGCCACTCCCCCAACATTTTGGTACCCTTGACACAGACCACATCACCATCAATGCCTTGGCTGCACAGACACCAGTTTGTCTTGTCCCCCTGCTATTGTTTATCATCACTGCTTCTTCCCTCGCACCTAGGAACCACTTGCTGTGAAGTCTCCTGGCACTCAGGGGCAATATGCTCCACAGGTGAGGTGGGGGTGTTGCTGGTGGTGCCCCTTCTTAGTACTGCCAGAGGCCTCGCTTTTGTATTCTTGAGTTAAGAGAAGATCCTGGTGCCAAGAAGAGCCACTCCAGTTCAGTGCTGCACATAAACTAATTAACTCACAATACACCAAGATGCCATGAGTCTGTTCTCCTTGTAGCCATCTTCTGAAATCAGTGCAGGGACAGCCTCCTTCCCCTTCAAAGAATTAGTTTCCTGATATGATCAGCTTTCAGAGCCCCCATACTTCATTTTCCCTCAGGAAATTACTGGGTGTTATATTCTAAAATAAGAGCCCACACCTTGGTTATGTTGCAACCCCAGCTCCCTGGGAAATGTGCTCTACATAACACCAATAAATGCAGTCCCTCCCACAAGCCCACTCGCTGAGGAATAAGCCTCCTTTTCCCTTCATACACTGAGCAGATCCATGAAGGACAAAGCCATTTCCCTGGGCCCCCATGAGCCCACAATGATGGGAGTGGCTTGGAAATACCAATGAACACATGGCTTTTTGGATCTGCAGACCAATAACAGGCTCTGATCTATTTCTCCCCAACATTGCTCACCTGTGTGTGTCCAGCTCTCTCTCCCTCCAATGGTGACCATCAGCCATGGAGAGGCAAGAACACCAATAAGCCAAACCCAGTGGACAAGACTGTTTCATCATTTATGAATTCTGATTATGACAACCCCAAGCCCAGTGCACCTGGGGCATGCCTCCTCCCCCTGACCCCCCACCCAGGACCTGTTTTCAGCCACCCCAATTACCACCACTGTTCTAAATTGCCTCATCTATCAAGAACAGGTGCTGAACAAACCCATAGATGCAGCTTGTTAGTCCCTTCCCTCCTTGATGCCAGATTCATTGCTGATAGCTGGCACCCAGCTGTTCTTATCCTGTTGTGGTCTGCGGCCAGTGGAAGCCGAATGCTACTTGCAGACTTCATGGGAAATCTCTCTGTCCTCAACATTGTTTCCCCAGCTAATGTGATCCCTGCTGTGTGAGACTAACATGCCCAATGCACCAGTCTATGCACCGATAACTAAAGAATAGAATCATTTTTCTGTTAACCCCAGCCTGGCCTATGTCTCAGTGACTGTGGTGCTGTAATCAGCAATCATGTTTTCCCTTTGTCCTCCTCACAGGCCTGCGCTCACAGCCTGGCTCAGATCCAGGAACCAAAAAAGTTTCACTTGTGCAGCCTCCTCTTAGGAGTCCCTAAAGCCTTGCTCATCCAGCTGCTCAGTACTACTACTCACACCCAAATGGGAAGGTGGCAGATCAAAAGAGGGTCTGTCAGCTTCATGATCTATGAAGACCTTGGTTGCCACCAGAAGTTTCACATCCTATGTTATAGAGTTGTGAACAAATAGTTGGTGTCCAGCTCCTAGGCAAGCATCAAAAGACCTTGCAAAGGGGTGCTATAATGCCACAGTGCTTTATTCTGCAACCTGGGGTAAAGGGACTTCAGGTCGTTTATAGGGTAGCTTAGAGAAGAGAGACTTACTCCCTAATCAGGCTTGCTCCACTTTTACTCCACTTACTTCCTAGCAAATGTGTGGTATGTCTGCACCCTGAAGCACAGTAGTATTTTCCAAAGGAAAAGGGAGCAGAATACAGCATCAAACTGTAGAGAAACCTGCTTGGCATCTAATCTGTAGTCATTTGCATAAGAAAGGAAGAGAGGTCCTTGAATACAAGGTCTTTTAAAATTAATATGACCTTCCAATGCATTATTATCATTATTAATTATTTATTTCTACTGTGATAGTGCCTAGTAGGAGACCTTGTCATAGTCGAAGGCTTCACTATGCTCAAGGCTACACAAACACAAAACAAAAAACACAGTCCCTCTCACAAAGAGCTTCCAATCCAGGCTAAACAGCCACAAAATTGCTGCTATCTTCATATGGCCACAGTTCAAACATGGAGTCTGATGCACCACTGCACTCTATTGATTTTCTACTGGTGCAAGTCAGTGGAGTAACATGAAATAACACAATGGAGAATATGGGCCATAACTGCTCTTTAAATACACTGTTAAACAGTTTCAGGCATTTTCTCATCACCTTAATTGTTAGTGTTTTTAGAATTCAACTTTTAGAGGAGCTTTGGCCTCAAATGGTAGGAAAATTCTGGTCCTTAATTAATCATTAAGAAAAAGTCTCTAATTTTTTATTCTTACTCAGGTTCTAAAAGACAAGCTATTCTTATAAAACCTCATAAACACCCACTAGACAATTTTTCTTTGAAGTATCAGTGTGACAGGGCAAAAGAGGAGCAATTTGATACTAATGACTTCAGTCACCATCCTAATGCTTCATGTTTTAAAGATCATTTTGCAATAAAGACATCATCATTTTGCAGTCACATTAGAATAATAAAACTTAGCACTTAACGAGAGCTTTCCATCCAAGACACAAAGTACTTTGAAAAGAAAAGTGTTATTGTTCCCCATTTTAGAAGCAGGGAAACTGAGGCACGATTACCTGTCCTAGGTGCCTCAAAATAGCAGTAGAGCCTGGGATAATGTTCAAAACACTCAGGGAACATCCACACATGATATTTATGTGACAAATAAATTCCGATGTAGTTTATGCCAAAGTTTATTGCTCCTAGGCATCATATTTACATATGCGATTGGGACCTCAGCACGTTGAGCCAGGTAGAAGCAGCCCCAGCTGGCAGAGGGTCTGGGGGGGTCAGCCTGCCAGCCCAGGGCTGTTCTGATCTGGCTCAATATTCTGTGGAGGGGCTGACTGGGGCATAAGGATGCTCCGGTGTAAGGCTAGCTGGCAGGCAGCCCCTGCACTGAAGCACCCTCATGCCCCAGCCAGCCCCATCAGCATCTACATGTGCACTGCCGTGCACTAAATAACACTGCCACAGGATAGTACTTGTTTTTACAAGTACTAACCTACAGAAGCATTTATTAGTTTACTGTGACCTAATACGGCCTCACATGTAGATGCTGAGACTTTGCCGGGGAGCTGGGCAACTCAGTAAATGTCTCATGTAGATGTGCCCTCAGACTCCTACTCCCATGTTCTATCTACTGGACCATGTCCTCTAGTCTAGACAAGAGGGGGTGAAACTTAGTCACAAAGCATATCTACAATGTAATCACTGCTCTGATGACAGTGTAGAAGGCACACATCCAGCTAGTTTTATGTAAAATAGCCTGGGCACTTGTAGCAGCAGCAAGAAAATCAGCACATGCTATAAAATCTACCCAATAGTCTATTTAAGTACTCAGGCAGTTCACCCACATGTAGCTCCAGGCAGCTGTGACTGAACCACTACTGGGACTCAAGTTGACCACGCAGTAGACTGTCATGAAGACACGCAGGCAGCTAGTTTCCCTTCTGTTTTCTCCACCTATCCCACTTGTTCTTCCTCAGTCTTCCTCTCCCTTTTTTCCTACCTTATCTTGTTCATGATTACATTCCAATTCAAAACTAGACTGCTCTCAATCCTACTAAGATCCTTGTGTACTGCCATGGTGACACAAAAGGGGCCAAAAAGCCAATTTAACTGGTTCTTATGTTCTTCCTCTACTAGAGAGAAACCCAGGTGGCAGGCTCAGCAACGAATAATGTTCTTGTCCTGGAAACCCCAGACTAATGAAAAATATCACATGGTTTTGTTCAGGGTGTTAGAACCAAGCAGGCAGACAGGATGAACACAGTCTGCCAAACCCACTGATCACTTTCATGGGCCTGACCTGAGGTTCACCCTTCCTTATCATTTTTCCTGGCACATTCCATGACATGCAATTTGCATTAGAACAGTCCCTGTGTCATTGCAGGATCATAATACTGCCATGCATCCTGATTGGGTAAGAGTCTCCATGATGATTAGTGGGGCTGTGCGAAGCTTTGTGTGGTGATTCGATTCGGAGGAGATTTGGCCTGATTCGGTGGTGAATCGCCAAATCCAAATCAAAACAGGGGACCAATTTAAAGATCCAAATCGATTCAAAGCTCTCCAAATCTTTTCCAAAGATTCGGAGAGCTTTGATGTTTTGGGCAGCCCCCAGTGGCTGCAGCAGGAAGCTGCAGCTGACTCCAGCTGGTAAGTACTAGGGGTGTGGGAGGGGGCCCCCCGACCCCCCTGTTCTCCCAGATCCCCCTGACCCCTCCCCACTCCCCCAGCCCCCCCCCCCCATGACTGCCCCTGCCCCAGCTTGGTCCTTTAAAGAAAAGTCCCGGTGCTCACCAGGTGCTGCCAGGCGGGGGGGGGGGGGGGGGCAAGCCCTGCTTCCCCCTACTGCCCTATACTGCATGGGGGGGCTCTGCCACAAGCCCACTGACCTCCCCCCTTGCTCCCCAGCCCCCACACATGCCTCACCCGGGCCAGCTCTGGCCCTTTAAGAAAAAAAAGACCAAGAAAAGCCCTGGGACTCACTGCTCCTGGTGCAGCCTCGGGGCTTCAGGGGCTCATGCAGAGCCCCCCATGTGGCGCAGGGCAATGGGGGGAAGCAGGGATCGCCCCCCACCAGCAGGAGTGGTGAGTTCTGGGTTTTTTTTGTTTTTGTTTTTTTTCTTAAAGGGCTGGAGATGGCCTTTGCAGGGCACCCATGGGGGGGCTGGGGGAGTGAGGGGGGGTTGGGGGTCCCATGCAGAGGCCCCATGCAACATGGGACAGTGGGGGGGCAGCAGGGATCACCCCCTGCCCAGCAGCACCCGGTGATCCGGCTTTTTTTTTTTTGGTACAAGTGTCGGGAACTGGGGCAGCCATTGCCGGGCTGGGAGGGGGTGGGCCATGGGCCTGGCCTGGCTGATTTGGAGATTTGGCTGCTGCTGAATCTCTGAATCAGATTTGGTCCATTCGAATCGGGACAGTGATTTGAATCACCAAATCAAATCACTGTCCCCCAAATCAGCCGAATCCAAATCTGATATAAATAAATACTAGCAAATACTAGCCACTTCACGCAGGGCTAATGATTAGTGTTTCAGATGGGTTTGAATCAGAGAGGTGCCATTTAAGTCCTGATCCCCAAAATTCAGGGAGTGCTAAAGCATGTCCTTGGTTACAGTAATTCTCTAATTAGAAGACACCAGCTTCCCACCTGGTTTGCATCTTTGGGATTAATAATTCATGTCAAAATTTTCTTTTCTTTTCTTTTTCCCTTGTGTTATCTGTTGAGCAAAGGTATGAATATCCCTTCAAGAATTCCAGCTAGCAGTAGGTACCGCAGCTCCAGAAATGCAAAGCTTTTCACAACGTGACAGGAAAGAAACAAACTATTACAAATCCAAGTCCCGGAGCACTCATCAATATTTATAGGTGGCTGACAATGACTTATTTTAGACCATCTACATATAAAACACAATTATGCAAATAAGGCATCTCTTCCATTGCCAAATGCATAGGTGGGAAATTCTTACATATGTTGGCTTTATCAACGGTAGAAGGATAGTGCTCCTCTGAGAATATTTTCCTTTTGTGCTCTTCTGCTGTCTTACTGTAAGATATAGTCTTGATGCCAATAGGAAAAAGCTAATACAGAAGACAGAGTAGGCTTCCTAGCTCAAAACAACTGTACATCACTTAAAATTTTGGCAATGGAGAAAAAAGTAGCTGCTGCAGTCATTCACTATCAGAGCATTTTTTATTCACTCCATGGCAGTCACCTAGTGCGCTTTAAGTGCTGAACTGATTTAAAAATTGATCTAGGTAAAATATTTAAGTATTCAACAGATTAAATATTTAATGTTCCAGTGGAATATTTTGCTGCTTCCATCCCTTCTCCCAAACACCATCCCTTTGGCTGCGGGGAAGGGAAAAAAAATCACAGTCACCACAGTGTTAAGCTTCCCCTTGTCTTTGCAAGACAGAAGGGAAAATGAAACTCATATTGACACAGATGTGATCACCGAGATGAAATGAAGTTTCATTAAAGGACAGACATTGTAGAGGAAGATAAGAGCCCACCCCCGTGTAGCCTGGGGGGGAAGGTTCTTTGCAGACTCTTTCACCCATTATAATCAGGTTCATTTTTCAGTGGCATTTTGGCCATGTGACCCTTGTTGAAAGCCATACAGAGCATCAGGTGGCACATCCAAAGCACCGATGGACATGGGGGGTTCCAGTCCTCCCTGTGCCCCTCACCCATGGATGATTGCCAGTTTCCAAATCAGTGTTTCGTTAGCTTGCCAGTAAACAATTTTCACAGCATGCTTACCACCTTGTACTCTCTGCCATTTTGGGAACAGGCTGGAAAGAAATAGACAGCAATGGGATTACCTCAGCAAAATCTGTGGGTCAAATCCTACAAATTTCTGCTCAGTAGAGTAGTTATTTCTCATGCAGTGCCTACACACATGACAAATCCTCTCAGAACTACTGCCTAGGGCAAAGGCAACTAAAGTAACAGTCTTGTCGCAAGACTTCTCAGCCAAGCATTACAGGGTATTGCAGCAGCAAGACTATTTTTGCTGCTTGTTTACCTAGGTGCACACAAAAACAGATATTTTTCAAATGATGAAGGTGTTTGCTGTGAATAAAGCCAAGCTGCTAGAATACCAGTCCTTTAGAATTCTATTTATAATTAGCCCTTTTCCTTGTAGCTTCCCTTTAATTTTTTTTTAACGGGCCATAACTAGTACATTTTCTTTTCTTTTTTGGAAGACTTAATAGACTGTTGCTTGATTTCCATGTTAATTAGGCATGCAGCTTCCTTCAGGAGCTGCCACGTCCCCACTTACTTAATATGCACTTTTGTACCCTTAGCAATGATTTGATAAAGAACATTATCAGAATTAAACAAATAGAACAAGAAACCATGGGGATTAAATATCAAGGAGGACATTGTAGGGGCTGTGTTAATTGAGGTGATCAGCAAGATTAAGATAAGTCTTGCTGGTTCCTCATATTGCTCTTAATGACACAATACACGGCCCAAAGCACTTTACCTGCTATACAATGTATTTAAGTTTCTTTCTTCCCTAGGGTGTGTAATCTAATCTTCTAGATAAAACACTTAGCTGAGTGAAAACCAGCTGGTGTTAAAAGCTGTAATGCTAAAATATAGCACCTGTGCAAGGTTTTCAAAACTACTAAAAATAGTGAAAGCCAATAAAAGTTGAAAATCAGGAGGGGTGTTTATGATTAAACTTAATCATTTTTTTAAATTTATTTGCTCTTTAAGACAACTGACTTTCCTTAAAATGACTGCAGTTAGTAATAAATCCAGCAATTAAAACTTAAGTATCTCTACAGCAAATTATTTTGCATAGTCAGATTTTGAATAATGGAGCAATTTATGGAAAAATATTAGCCCTGGCCCAGACTTTTTCCAAACTAATTCTTGGTAGTACCCTCCCAACATGGCTAAGTATTGCTAGCACACTGATTTTTTTTTTCACATTAACTTGCAGCTGAAGTGCTTGCCAAGGTGAAAAAGAAGACATGAACATATAAAGTGCTGATTCCTAAAATATTATTGTCCTTTTGGAGCTCTTTAGGTTATCATGTGCATACAGAACAAAAGTTAGAGCATGTTTTCAGCAATAAGTGACATTCCTTATTCTATTAGATAATTGAAAGTTTTCTTGGCCTTCTTGCTAAAACCAGTCCTGTGTATGTTGGAGCAATATGTCATATTTTCCTGTATGCAAGCTGCACCTATTTTCCAAAATGCAGCTGCTAGAAATTGGGATGTACATTATGTTGAGGAAATGTGGTAGCAGTAGTATCTTCCCCTTAATGTCTCTGCCACCTGAAAGCAAAATTGCAGACATGGTCCGCTAGCTTCTGGCTGTGGACACTTACTCTTTTCTTCCCCCACCCAGGGAATGGATCTCAAAGAAAGATTTTTTTTTTCTTATTCTGACTTTTAAAAAGGTGCATATTTTATTTGGGAGCATGCTGAAAGTAAGAAAACATGGTAGTTCAAGGCATTTTGCGTGAAAATATGATTTTGTGGTTCGACATAGGAATGAGTTTTAGGGTTCACCTCAACTCTACCTCAGACTTCCTATATGCCTTGAAACAGCTTTGCATAAATGTCTTTGTGCTTAAGTTTCCCATCTGTTAAATGGGAGTTGTAACGTACCTGCTTTTGTTTAAACCAGGGGTGGGCAAAATACAGCCTCCAGGGAGGGACTTCATCTGGCCTGAAGTTGATGCCTCAGTTCCTCTGGGCTTAGGTGCTGTCCAACCCATAGTGTATCCTGCCACACCTGGGTGTGCAGTGGGTCTGGGGCAGCTCCACAGCTGGACTTCAGTTTTAGGCAGCCCGGGTGGTAGTGGCTCCTTCTGGCTGCTGCTGCTGCCGGCTCTGGCTCCAGCCCCATGGAAACTGGCAGGGACCCCGGCACACAGCCCCAGCCCACCTTGTGCCTACTCTGGACCCGCCACAACCACAGTGGACCAGTTCCAGATCAGCTGGACCCATGTGCACAGCCCCGACCCTGGGCCACCCTGCACCTGCTCTGGACCAGCCTGCCCATGTTGAGCAGCGGCAGCAGCAGTGGTGACTGGGAAGAAGCTGCTGCTGGGCTTGGGAGAAAAGTGGCTGCCTCCCCCTCCCTGCTGCCAGGCCCTTCTTGCTGTGGCTGCCTGGAGCCAATGCTCAGGCTGTTCTGAGGCTTCTCTCCATCGCCATCACCTCCACCACCAGCAGCAGCAGGACAGGAGCAGCAGAACAGCCCAGGTGTGGGCTCTGAGTGACTGTAGAAAGGGCCTGGCAGTAGTGAGGGGTAGGTGGCTACTTTCCCCCCATGCTTCTGCCTAGCCACCACTAACACCACTGCTTATCATGGGTGGGCTGGTCCAGAGCAGGCATGGGCTGGGTCAGGGCTGTGTCTGTGGGTCCTGGCTGGTCTGGAGCTGGTTTGCTCCAGCCTAGGCAAGTCTGGAGCAGGCAGAGGACAGGCCAGGGTTGTGTGCTCATCTGCTGCTGTGTGCTGATGGTGGCAGGGGTGGCAAGAAATAGCCACAGGGAGTGTAGGCTCTGGGCTGGTGGCAGGGAGTGAGGAGTGCTGACCTGCCTGCAACAATTCCCCAAACCTGTCTATGTAGCCCACGGGCCCAAATAATTGCCCACCCCTGGTTTAAATTATATGCAGGTCAAGGACTGTCTCTTTCTTAGCATGACTTCTATGCACCATAAACAAATCGAACCAATGTGGCAAAGAATACAAGAAGTCATATTTCATTCCCCTACATACTAATGACAGAAGTCTGGGTTATAGGTCAGAACAATAGAAAACAGATGAGAATGACCAAATCGAATCAGAGAAAAGACTGAGTCACTCTTTGCACATTTGTCTGAAATCCATGGAAAGAATAATTGTTGTTTTGCATTGCATTGCTATGTTAGACATTAGTTTGAGGGATATATGTTACAAATCTCATGTAGGCTTTACTAAAACATCCTTAGAGTTTCTAGAAACTGTAGATGATTTTTTTTAACACAAAATACATTGCACCCATCGGCATATCTCAGATTTTGAAAAAATGGGTGCAGATGGTGTGGCATCATGTATGACACATTTTTTTCTCCAGTTAAAGAGAAACTAGATGCTTTACTAAGATGCTAAGGGCTCAGCACTATATTATTCAGTTTAAGATGAAAACAAAAACAAATATAACTTTATATAATGTATACTAATTTGCTAGATAATATATTAACTATAAAAAACACATCAAACTAAGTAAAATGGCCAAAATTGTCAAAAGATACTGTTTCTTTAGTCCTGCAGTCATTCTAGTTATATGTACATCTCTTATTCAGATTCATAAAGCAAAATCTAGTTTTCTTGAGTGCAAACTATAAAGAGTCATGAAGTCAATTGCCTCCCTTGCTGCTGTCTGATTAGAAATGATACTGCCCTTCCCAGGCAGTTGATTTTAAAGTTTGGATGGAGCAGGAATCAAAGGTGGGTGAAACTGCACCACTGCATCCTCCCTAGATCTGCCCCTGTTTGTACCCAACATGTACTAACTTTCTCATGGGCCTCATTCTGATGGGTAAAAATGAATTAACCATTGGTGGTTAGCTATGGCCTAGTAATCATGATCTGAATATGTAGTAAATGAGTAAGTAAAAAACAACCCCAGCCACTATATGCTTTGTACTTCAAGTCAACTCGTTTCCAAAAAGTGAGGAAAATTAAGAGAGAAATGAATGGGGAGGAAAAAAATCAAGGATAAAAATGGGGTGCAAATTGGAAGAAAAAAAAAAAATCAAGAACGAGTTTATGCAATAGCCAAGCAGCTATAATTCCACAATCAACAGATGAGACAATTTTGGCTAAATGCCGTTTTTCTGGCAAAATGATGGCAGTGATTAGAAAGCAAAAAAAATGGGAATAAGGAGGAAGAATGAGAGACAGTGAGCAATCGATATAAATTAGAAGTTTTGAAGTAAAGAAAATCGATAAGAAAAGCTAAAGAAATCAGAGAAAATCCACGAGTGGCAGGGAAAAGTAGGTTTTTCAATATATTAGAAACTAAAGAAAAACCTTGTAATGGCTTAGTTGCATTACTGGATGGAGATGATAAATTGCTAATAAAGATGTAGAAAAACTAAAACCATTCAATAAATGTTTTGTACCGCATCTGGGAAGGAAAAAAATACCCCCTACCAGAATGATGTACTTACTTTTGTCATGTGTGGCTGTTTAAGTCCTTTCTAATCTATTAGTAAGCAGGGAGAATGTAAACAGTCTCTATAGGAATATACATTTTTAAATCCACGGGCCCAGATAACATGTACCCAAAAGTCCTCAAAAGTGTTGGATGACAGGAACTCTGCCCTGCTAATGTTAAGTTTTACCAGATCATGGAATACTAGGGAAATTCCAGAAGACTAATGCTAATGCCTTGTTGTCAGTTTTAAACAAAAAGGTGAGTGGGATGACCCAGGTAATAATGGGCCAATTAGCTTGGTGTGAATCCCTGACAAAATAGCGATGGAGCTGATATGAAATTCAATTAAGAATTAAGGACTGCGAATATAACCAACACAGCTTTATGGAAAATAGGTCTTGTCAAATAAACCTTTTACTTGCTATTGTAAGTACAGTTGAAAAGGCAACTACACTGATTTTTTTTCTACACAGATGCTACATAATTGGAACTTTTTGCACAAAAGGTCTTAGGCATGTAAGTGATTACCAGCTGTTATGATAGGGGCCCAACTCCAACAGTTAGTTCCCAAAGCTCTCATTCAGCCTAAGACCATAGTCTCCGCTCACCTAAATTTCCGTACCTGCCTAAATGCCTTTTTCTGGACAGTGCTGAGACATTGAGCTCATAGTGAGTCAGTAGCTGTTGAATGCATATCTAAACCCCATCTAGGTCCACAAACTCAGTGCTCCTTCAGCAGAACTGGATTCAGTAGGTGCTATTGGTACACATCCATACTCCTTCCCTACAAAATATGGTCAGAGGAGGACACAAGGGTTTGAAAACTCACTCAGGATATGAGATCTGAATTCAGTTGCATCTTCTCTGTCTTAGGGGAGTTTCATCTGCATCTCCCACCCCCCAGCACCCTGACATGAATTTAGAAGTTTGGGTGGGTGGGCATCTGAATGTGAACCATTCTCATGGCTGTGGCAAAAACAGCTGAAATGCTCCTTGGATGTACAAACCAGGGAGTGGTGATTAGGTGCTGGGAAGTGATTTTTATCTCTGTAGATGAAATTGGTCAGGCTGACACTAGATGCTGAAAAATTGGAGAAGATGCAGAAAATAACTACAAAAATTATTCAAGAGCTGGAGAAAATGTTTTATAGAGAGAGAGACCTTAATAAGAATGGTTTGTTTATCTGAGTCAAAGGAAGATTGAAAACTGGCTTGATTACGGTGTGCAAGTACCTTCAAAGGAAGAAAGTCCTACGTACTAAATGGTTATTTAAACTAGCAGGGCACAACTTTTCATGAACCAACAACTGGGAGCTGAAGCCAGACTCATTCAAATTAAAAATAAGACATCAATTTTTTTATTCCTTGCTGCAGGGGAAAATAGTGTCGGTGGGCATTAGAACAAGGGGACTGCCACCCAGGTGAGCTCAATGTTCATCTTATTGGTGTCTATGAACCCTGGGGGAGCAACAGCTTAACTGGAAAGATACAGAGATGAGGACCAGGAAGGAGTAGTTGACCCTGGGATGGGAGACTGGGACCTTGAGGATGGGGTTGTAGTCACTCAGCTGGCAGAGCAAGGAAGGAGATGAAAGTGAGACCTGTGGTCAGAGGGAAAGACTGAGACTGGGTGAGAAGCCCGAGGGGGGAGGGGTTGTAGGGAAAGACTGGGACTGATTGGACAAGCGGCTTAGGATGAAGGTGGAGAAGTAGGGCAAGGAGCCCAACAAGGGAGACAGGGTGCGTTTGACTTCAGTGAAGGTCTGACTGAGAGTAGGGGCATGGTTCTACTGTAGATCTGCCTAGTTTCTAGCCATCTTATCTACCCAGCTCCTCAGGAGTCTGCTAAAAGCAACCCAAGACCCTGGGAACCTCATGCTGCTGTCCCAGGGAGATAGTGAAGGAGGCTGATTTGGGAGCCCTTGTCTGGGTCCAAGACACCCCAGAGGATCCTGCCTGTCCTTTACCCCATCTCTGTTTGGGAACTGCCCTGATCCAGGAATGCATCTTTGCTGATTCCTAACTGTGCAGGACTTTGCCTAACTTGAACTCATGAAACAGAGGCTTTACTCCTGCTTTGAACAAAATAGCAAGATTAGTGCAAACACTGGCCCTCCTGCTTTGAACAAGATAGCAACATTCATGCAAACACTGTTCTGCCCCAGAGTATATGAATGCAGAACTCAGCACATTGGGTTCTTAGGTGCTCTACCCAATAGGAATCCCTCCCCAGTGGTATAGGATACAGGGAAGTGAGGGAATAGACAGCCATTCTGGAGGTCTTGATCCAGACTCATCTTCTGGGCTTGAGCAGATATGGATTGGGGGTATGTTACAGCACAAGAGCTGGCAAGAAAAGGGAGTTTCAAATGATGGGGTGATGGAAGCTATGGAAGTGCCAGAGGAAGACCGGGGAGAGTGAAGGGACATCTTTGAGACAGTCCAAGTGAGTCATGTTCACATTCTACAAATGGTCTGTGGAAGATAGCCCCTTCACTAGGAGCCCCACTATCAAATGTCAGTGCTTTGCTACCACAGCTAAATTCTACCATATTACAATGCTGCAAAGACAGAATCTTCCAGGCTGGATCAGATCCTTTGTCTGACCAAGCCCATTAGGGCTTTAAAAGCAGAAGCAAAAAACTCCTTGGGTGGTGGGTGGGCACACATATACATATACATACAGGCTTATCTGAAACACTGTAATTACAGCACGTTGAAGCAAACTTGATTAATTGAGTCTGCTGGAGTGTGGTACTTACCATGCTCCAGCAGATTCCAGTGTTACATGTATCAGTGTCCCTGCACTGAAAAATGGCAGTGGGATCACTTAAACTAAAACTCATTTGATGAGCTTTAGTTAAAGCACCCTGCCACCATTTTTCAGCACAGGGACATTGATACATGTGACACTCTAGGAGCCACTCTATTTAAGGTGCCCCTCCCCATGCCCCACCTCCCAAAGCATGTATATAAATGCCTTTAGTGTCCTGGCTCCTGAGTTCCCAGGGTCCTCTGCAATTAGCCAGTCAGCCTGTCATGGAGTGGGGCGCCCACTGATTCCAAGCTCCTGAGTCTCCTTCAGTTCTCCTGGTAAGCTGGCAGGGAGCAGGGAAGTCTGGAAGCAATGAGTAAATTAGCTGCCCAAATTTCCAAGGGAGTGTTCCCAGGATCATAAGTGTCCTGGAAGCTCCCAGGGCATCCAGGGTCTGTGGCTCTGGGAAGTCAGTCACATGACCTGCCTTCCAACTTCACATCTTTCAAAACCAAGGCTCCTGCATCCTTTACCTTTTAGAGAAAAATTTTAAATATTTGTATTTTGTTCCATACTGAAACCCTTAGAATTTTAGAAATACCAACATAGTATTTTCCATACACAGCCATAAATACCACCTCTCAGCTGATACGGGTGGTTTAAAATGAATGTGTTCATGTTTGGGAAGCACTCAGATACTAAAACTGAACACCACAGTAAAGGCACTGATTACATTAGGAAGCCCGTCTTCAAAGAAAAGCTTGAATGGCATAAAAATGAGGATTATATATATAATAAAATAACAGCTTGTTAAGCCACCATCATCAAATCTGTGCCCTGAATAAGAGGAGAATGGGGAGGTCTTGTGGAAAAATAATATGTGATCATGCAATTAAAGAAACGGTATCATAACGCACACATACAAGTAGGCTGAATTAAGTTACTTCAATTCTGGCACTTGCTAGCTGTTGAGTGCTGCCTTCACACCACAGTAATGTTCTAGGAACAGTTTTTCATGTGTCATATTTATACAGCACCTAGCACAATTCAGGCCCATTCTCAGTGAGAGTCTTCAGGACCAATTCTAATACAGCAAATACAATATGGATGTAAAAATAAATACTGGGGTCTAAAAAATAAGGTTGGGGGGTGAAGCAAGGTAATATAGTCTGCTTTGGAACAGCAAGGCTGAGATGTTTGCTGACAGCAAAGGAAAGAGGGAACAAATGGAAGAGAGAAGGGGGAAATGGTAAAGCATTACAGATATCATTAAATAACCTTAACCAGCTTTCATGAAATCAAGAGTGTAGGACTAAGCTCTCCAACAGATTAGCAGGGAACACAATGACAGGTCTCTTTTGCTGATGGAACCACTACATTTCTTCCTTTACTATTATCAGTAAACTGAGAATTGGTATTATCAAAGATCTGGGCTCCTTTGGAGTTGTTGAATGGTGAGCGAAATTTGGTCTTAATTCACAGTCAGTGCAATCCCACTGATATCAATGATGTTTCATGGAGCGGAAATCAGTACAAAATTCAGCCTCATGATTTTAATGATGTTGTGGTTGATAATGAAGCATGATCTGATACAGTACATGTTCAGAGCCTCTATTGCTGGTTCTGTACTGAAACAGGCTGTCTTTCATCTGAATATGTAAGTAATTCATCTGTATACAGTATACACAGGAAAGTAGAATAAGCTGCCTCTTTGTTTGGATTCTTTCCCATTCAGAAGTTATTCTAATAACATCTGTGACAAACAGTGAATTTTTGACAGTGAATTTTTGGCAATGAGTTTCTCCAAAAATTAAAAGGCAATGGCTTATTAGTGAGGAAGAACAAGTTAAAGTCTCCCTGTATAAAATAAAGGATGGGCACACTATTAATATAAGGAAGACTTCTAGATTTGGAAATGGTCCATGTTTGGGCATAAATGCAAGCTGTTATGCATATTAAAGTATCTATTTGGAGCTGAATTATTAGAAAACATCTATCCATGCCTCTTCAACACCTGTGGATTAGAAATTTCATGTTGGGGAGGTTGCTATAGCTACATCTCTAGAGCAAGTGGAGCTGGCTGTTCTTAGGAGAACCATTTTGTTCACTCTGTGCAAAAAAATCCCTCTGCAAACCTGTGTTTGATGTGCCAGCCCTAGTGCTGCTGTTCTGACAAGCCTCTTATAATTCTGTATCTCCCAATAATACTCTCTAGCGTGACCCAAAAAACTACTACTCCTTTCTTGCTGTTGTATATTCTTTGAATGCTTGCAGATGGACACAATATTCCTTCTGACCTGAGTCCAGCAACACTCCTAAGCCATAGGGTTAATTTAAGCTGATGAGACTGCTTGCATGTTTAATATTCTTACAGTCCATAAAAAAGTACCTTCTTGAACTACATCTGAAGCTATGGATGGAAACAAAGGAAGGATTTGTTCCTACTGAAGATAGGGAAATTGCACAGGATTTGGCAACAATCTAGATGATGGTAGGGGAAAAAGAGATTTAAAAAATAAAGCTGATATGGTGGATGAGAAGCAAAACAGTGGGATTGCTGGGTGTGATGGTGTTGGTCACGGAAGTGCATAAACACATTTCTGACAAACAGCATTAGTCACTTTTACTTCAAGTACTTCAATCTTTGCTGTCCTTCAGATCACCTAAAGCTATGCTGGGAAAGTCCTCTTCCCCACCAACTATTCTGATTATTAATGACAGTTACGTACTGTTTATATTACACCCCTCGGTTTCAGCCAGGTTAAGGCCTCATTGAACTTGGCCCCATGGAAACATTGCAAATCATCATCCATTTTCAAAAAGCTCAGTCTAAAAATGGCAATATTTAGAACATGTCTTCCAAGCCACAAGCAACTCTTCCACTTATACCCGGTGGCTTGTCAGAGATAATAGTATAAAGTGGTGGGTCTACACTGCGTCAGACTGCATAAGGGAGGGAGGGCTGCCTTGAAAGTAGACTATGCCTACTCCTGTGCACTTAATGTGAAAACAATGTTACCTAGCTATTGCTTGCATCACATGCTGTACCCTTCCTGGGCTCTCAGTCTTCAGCATGTTTCTTTTCTTATTTTATTTCTTTTTGGCATTTAATGAGCTCTGAGTGGGAGCTTGTGGACAGGACATGTTTTCTTGGTAATACATGGTCAGACATGGTTGGCACAGGCCCCAAAGGGTTCATTTGGCTGGTTGCTTTTTTTAGTTCTTTTACTGCATGCACTGGGGGCTTGTCTTTTTTGCCATTATACATAATGCAACTTGCATGTTGTTTACCTCAATGTGGTACACGTAGCATAATATTTGGGGGGGGGGGGGGTTGGGGGAGGAGATTGATCTGGTATGTTTGCCACAGTTCACCTGGGTGTGTATGCTGTATTCCCCTGAAAGTAAAATATGCTTTTCATAGAATCATAGAAAGAAGGACTGTAAGATCATCAACTCTGGTCCCCTGCCATGGGCAAGAGGTAATTGGGCTCAAATGAGCTCAACAAGGTGCTTGTCCAGCCTCCTCTTGAACACCGCCAGGGCTAGCAACTGCACCATCTCTGCTGGAAGTGTGCTCCAGATTCTAGTTACCTGTACAGAAAAGAAGTTTTTCCTTATGTCTAGCTGAAACTTTTCCTCAACTAGCTTGTGCCCATTGGTCTTTGTCCTCCCAGGGGGTGCTTTTCTGAAGAATTTGCTCTCCCAGATCCTGGTGTTCTCCCTTGCCATATTTGTAGGCGGCTATCAAGTCACTCCTCGGCCTTCTTTTACTCAGACTGAACAAACCCAGATCCTGAAGTTTCTTCTCATAAGGCCTATCCCCCAGGCCCTTGATCATGCAGGTGGCCCTTCTCTGCACCCTTCTGAACTTGTCCACATCCTTCATGAAGTGCGGTGCCCAGAACTGGACACAGTACTCCAGCTATGGCCTCACCAATACCGAACAGAGAGGGAGGGGCACCTCCCTGGATCTATTGGCAACACATTGGCTGATGCACACCAGAGTTCTATTTGCCCTGCTGGCAACTTCATTACACTGGTGGTACATATTCGTCCTCTAGTGAACTGTCACCCCAGGTCCCTTTTGGATGCGGTGCCAGCCAGTAGATCACCACCCATTGTATAGATATGGTGAGGGCTCTTCCTACACAGATGAAGGACCTGGTAGTTGTCCCTGTTAAACCTCATCTGATTGCAGTCAGCCCATACAACCAGCCTGTCATGGTCATCCTGGATCTTTGCCCTGTCCTCAGACCTGCCTGCTTGTCCCCACAGCTTGCTACCATCTGCAAACGTAATCACTGCACTTTCCACTTCCTCATCCAGGTCATTGATAAAGATGTAAAAGAGCACGGGCTCAAGCACTGATCCCTGAAGGACACCACTGGAGATGGCCCTCCAGGATGAGGCCATCCCATCAATTACCACTCGCTGGGACCAACCTCTGAGCCAGTTACCAACCCACCTCACTGTAGCCTGGTTTAGGTCAGTACTCTCCAACTTAATTGAGAGATACAGTATCAAATGCCTCAATGTTTTAAAATCAATATATTTCTTCTAAAATCAACCCAAGACCTAAATACAAGTAAAAAAGTAAAAAGCTCTTATATGTACCATAGAGTTTCTATGTTTGTAAATACATCTTGACTTGATGCTTTATTTTTTTGTTAAACTGAGAGTCACTTGGGTGCAACTCAAAGTCAAGAGCATTGTATTCAATGGAATACGGCCTGTTAATGGGATGCTTTGGTTAATACTGGCTGCTTACCTGGCTCTAGTCAGTGCTGGGTGTCATTGGTCAAAAAGAAAAAACATATAGGAGAAGGAAACAAACAGGAAGGAGGCAAGAGGAAGAGGCAAAGAGGGTAATAAATATACCAGACCATTCTGCTCTAACCAATGATGGCACTCTCGTATACAAACTCCTTCAGCCTCTATGGGTGCATCTACACATTGCCATATGATGATGTTGCTACGGTGCAGTATGGGCGACTATTGCACCATGCACATGGCACAGGGTAGATATTGCTGCTATGTTGCCATAGCAGCATGCTATACTCAGGGAGTGAGCCACTATGGCAATGAAGATGGCTATCATGTGTAGACATATGAGATCGCTACATTGCTGTAGCATGCCATACAGTGATGCAGCACATGGCTAGATTGCCATAATGAGACATGTAGATGAACCCGATCGTTGTCCTTCAAGTTCAAGTTTCTAGTCCCCTCTGAGATCGCTCTGTGCAGACTCTCACTGCAGCTAGTTGAGGAACTGATTTTTTTTTTATTCCATGCAGCAAATCTTAATTATTTTTAGCCAAAATTGGACTACCAACAACTTTCAGTTAAAAAAAGAACTATTTTGGTTTTTCAATGGATTTTTTTTATTTTTTACAGAACACCGCCCCTTTGTGCAAAAAGTTTGTTTATCAGTTTCAGCTATTCCTCAATGTGAGGATGATGTCTGGCAGGGGAGGGTGGAGGAGCGGGAGGATTATTGGTGAGCTATAAGATTTTCAGCAGTTCTGCCTGCACCTTCTACCCTACTTTTGTCTTCCCTGTACCTGCTTCTGTGTTTTTGCCCAGACACTTTACTTGTACCTCCTCTTATGTTTTACAGTTTATTTCAAAACCCCTCTTGAATGCACTTGTTCTGTGGAATCAATCAACATCAGTACACTCAGTGTTGCAAAACTTATTTCCAAAAGCTAAAATAAAAACAAAAATCCCACATTACTTTGTGATAAATCCATCCTCTGGCCAACCAGACCATTACTCATCAGGAAAACATTCTCTAGTTAGACCGCTTTCCTTAAGGCAGGGGCTGTCTCTTCTATATATTCTCTAGACTGCTGAGTACAGATGAAAATAACGAAGCACATATTCATTAGGAGGCTGGCTGTGGAGTGACTGATCTTTCCATTCATCCTGTAAAAAAAACTATTTAAAGGAGGCAAATCAGACAAATCAAGCTGTAGAGGAGATTATGCCAGTCTTGCCTTTCTCTTTTTGTTGATGGGAAATTGAGTCTTGTTCCTGACCTCTAAACAAAACACTGCCAAAAGCAGTAATATACTTTCAAGTTTTGAAAATGCTATCCTCTGGAAACATAAAAAATAATAACTCAGCTAACCCAGCTGTGCTACTGACTTCTGGCAAAAGAAGTTTCCTCTCATTTAGGTGCTGAATTCCCATTAGCATCAAGCCAAAGGACCTGCATAGGCATAATGAGGTGAGAATTCAGTGCTAGCAGAAAGTGCTCAGTTGACAGCTGGGAGGACTACAGTCTTCTGCGGGGGGAGGGGAGGGGGGGTCTTGCTGTGAGGTTTGCACAAAGTTTTTAGGACATATATCAGTTTTAGGCTGTTAATATTGTACCACCAAAAATTAATGGTAACGTGTTCATACTTTAGTTGCCAGGAACTTTGTTTTACTCAAGGTATGCCAATACACAAACAATTAAAGTAATGGCTAAACACACACAAATTTCCTGTGAAAACTGAGGCCCAAACTCTATTAAGTGTATCCAGCTTAGTTAAAGCACTTCTCCCAGCTAGGTGCCAAGATAATGGCTGTTCTGTCCACAGAAGCACATCTCTACTATCTCTCTCAGTTCATCCATAGGCAGGATTGTGCTGTGGCAGCCAGAGATATTCTGTTCTGCCCAAGGAGGCATGCAGCTCTCTTTTCGAAGCCCCGGGCAAGTCCAGGGGGCACTCCATGGCACAGTAGCACCAAGCAGGCACATGCTCTATGCATTCCTGAGACAAAGGCAGCATTGCCAGAGGCAAATGATGTACTTGCAGGAAACCCCTGCACATTGGGGGTTAAGCAAAGAATGCTCCCTTTCTCTCTCATGAACATCCATGAGAATGTGAGGGGAACTGTCTTTCCACAAAGCTAAAGGGCACCTACTTGAAATAATGAAGTGCCCCTCAAGGGCAAACAGGCACGTCCTTGCCCCAGTTAGCAAGGCTCCAACACTTTCCTCATGAAATGGCTGAAGACAGACCATCTGAGCACATTGCCAACCATGGCATTGATGCTCAGACATGACCCAAGATCATGGTAAGTTAAATGGCCCGTCTGTACTCATGGCAGGCATTTGGGACTGTTGTGACAGCACCAGCTGAAGCAAAACAGCTCTGAGTATCAGGGGAAGAGGCCTGCAGCTTTACTCAGTGCCCTATAGCCCCCTAGGCCCAGAGCACAGTTAGGGGGCATTCTTACATAAATGCCCCTCAATCACATCTCTGACAGCATCAAGGACACCCTACGGAGTCCACCTGTATGGTTCCCTACTGGTAAAGCACCAACTCCAGGACAGTCCCATACCACCCGAGACAAAACCAATGCTGAAGCCTGACCACTGCCTCGGCTGCTGTGACCAGTGCTGGAGGGTGATTTTGATGTGGGCTGACCCCATTTTGGAAGAAATAGAAGTCATCAACAAATTGAGCCAATGGCTTTCCAGAACCAGCAAGCCAAGCACCTGACAGTGGTCTCTGAAAGCATTACCAACATGGAAGTGCCAGAGATGCAGGACCACAATAGAGCAGAAGCCTCTCTGTACCTGTCAGGGCTCAAACCTCTAGGTACTGCCCAACCTAGGGCAACCTGTCACCAGTAAGCATGGTTAATGTGGCAGCACAGTAGGGGGCACTACTACGCAGAGCCACCCACCTCACTGTGCCAGGCCCAAAACCACACTTTGGGAGTCTCCCTCGGGGAGCCTACCACCAGCTGGCCAAGCTGGAAGCGAAAGGCTTCCTCTCACTACCCATAGTAGCTCAACAAGCTCAATAAGGCATGCTGTAATCCATGTATCCCGTGGCCCTTGGCCAAAAAGGGAATCTTTCCCATGTGAGTTCCATAACAGGAACAGTCTGGAAGGAAGATGCAAGGGGGTTATGCAGGCAGATGAAGTTTTCTTATAGTGCAGAGCAGTGCTGGCATAGTAAGTATTAGCTCAGTAAAGTTTCTCCATGATCTACTTTTTGGCTGCCTGCATCATATCTCGCTTATGGCAGGAAGTAGCTTACCCCTAGGTCAATGACCAGATGAGCAATCTGCTGGACTCCCTTCCCTTGAGCATCCTCTTTTTGCTGCCTGGGCACTTGCTGTTGATGTCTTAGAAGTGGTGCAACATTTACTGGTCACAAGGGCTATTACAAGAGACGTTAATGACTGAGGGCTATCTTACCCACATCGTTTTGTCTGCCTTGACCACCTTCCCCTTCTTGTTTTCCATGGTCCTGCTGTCTAGACATTCAGGCAAAAGGGATGCCATGCTGAACAGTATGCAGCAAGGCATGAACACCATATTGGTCTTCTCTGGGCTGTACTGTAATGTGTCACCACATGTGTAAAGTCACCATTGCATTTTCAGAACACCCACCGCTCTCCCCACGAAAACCCTAGTGAGCCTATGATCACTCGGGTTGGAGTTGTACTTTTGAATGGGATTGTCCATCAGGTGTGAGGGGCCAAGGCCAGAGGAGATGTTCGTGGTCTCCTTTGAACCAGAGAGGAAAAGGCCTCATGAGCACCCAGGATCTTGAAAGATATACCATGGACATACCATGTTGAAAACCTCTTACCCAACAGCCAGACATCTCATAAATCTCCACAGCAGACCTGCCTGAGGATAACCAAGTGGGACCACTCAAAGAATCCCTGGGAATTTCCTGATGACTTTGGTTAATCTGAGATCAATGTTACTATCTACTGCTGTGTCGAGAGGGGGGCCTGTTTATGAAGAAATGGGCGGGCTTTCTGATATTCTCATATTATGATAGTCTCATTCTTCTGCTTCCAGGGACACAGGAGAAGTTGTAACTTTTGGCATCATGGTCTATCTATGGGCAGTGGGGTGTTGGGAAAAGTAGATGTGTGCCGGTGCCAGAAGAAGGCACCCAGAAATTGGGCAAGAACAGGGATACTGATGATTAGCTGACACCTATAGTTGATATCTCATGCCTGCAACCTGCTGGAATGACCCCAGAGCCACACTGTTGCGCCATGTAGGTCTGGTCTAGGATAGACATAGAATTATAGAAAATTAAGGCTGGAAAGTACCTTAGGAAGTCATCTAGTCCAACCCCCTGCTCAAACAGGACCATGTCCAACTTCATCATTGCAGCCAGGGTTTCATCAAGCTAGGCCTTAAAAACCTCCAAAGATGGAGCGTCCGCCACCTCTCTAAGTAACCTGTTCCAATGATTCACCACCCTCCTACTGAGAAAGACTTTCCTAATATAGTTCCTAATAGTTGCAGCAACCTAAACCTCCCTTGCTGCAACTTAAGACTATCACTCCTTGTTCTGTCATCTATCACTGAGAACAGTCTAGCTCCTTTATCTTTGGAACCACCATGCAGGTAGTTAATCTGCTGCTAATCTGCTGCTAGTTAAAGGCTGCTATCAAATGATATCCTCAGATCCATAGATGCTTCTCAAGCAAATCCTGGGATGTCATTCTCCCGTTGTACTTGGCCTTGGTGAGGCTGCAACTGGAGTACTGCATCCAGTTTTGGGCTCCACAATTCAAAAAGGATGTGGAGAAGAGTTCAGAGCTTGAAAGAGTCCAGAGGAGAGCCACGCGCATGATCAGAGGTCAGGAAAACAGACCTTATGATGAGAGGCTGAGAGCTATGGGACTCTTCAGTCTGGAAAAGTGCAGGCTCAGGGGTGATCTGGTGGCTGCCTATAAGTTTATAAGGGGTGCTCACCAGGATCTAGGGGAATGTCTGTTCACCAGAGCACCCCAAGGGATGACAAGGTTGAACAGTCACAAACTCCTATGCCTGTTTCAGACTGGACATAAGGCTGGACATAAGGAAGAACTTCTTTACTGTATGAGCCTCCTAGGTCTGGAATAGACTGCTGCCAGAGATGGTTCAAAGCACCTGCTTTGAACGCCTTCAAGAGATATTTGGATGTTTATCTTGCTGGGATCCTATGACCCCTGCTGACTTCCTGCCCCTGGGACAGGGGCCTGGACTCAAAGATCTTCCAAGGTCCCTTCCAGCCCTAATGTCTATGAAACTTCTATTAAATCCCCTCTTGGTTTTCTTTTCTCCAAACCAAATAAACCCAGTTCCCTTAGCCTCTCCTCAAAAGTCATGTGCCCCAGCTCCCAAACCCCACTTTCATTGCTCTCCACTGGACTCTCTCCAACTTGTCCACATCCTTTCTATAGTGGGGGATCCAAAACTGGACACAGTACCCCAGATGTGGCCTCACCAGTGTAGAATAGAGCGGAATAATTTCTTCCCTCATTCTGCTGGCAATACTCCTACTAATGCAGCCCAGTATGCAATTAGCCTTCTTGGCAGCAAGGGTACACTGCTGACTCATATCTATCTTATTGTTCACTGTAACCCCCAGGTCCTTTTCTTCAGAGCTACTATTTAACCAGTAAATCCTCAGGCTTTAGCAGTGCATGAGATTATTCTGTCCTAAGTGCAGGACTTTGCACTTGTCCTTGTTGAACCTCATGAGATTTCTTTTGGCCCAATCCTCCAATTTGTTTAGGTCACTCTGAAACCTAGCCCTACCCTCCAGTATATCTACTACACCCCACTCCCCAGCTTAGTGTCATCTGTGAACTTTTTGAGGGTGCAAGCCATCCCATCTTCCAGATCATCAGTGAAGATATTGAACAAAACCAGCCCCAGGACCGACCCCTGGGACACTCAACTTGGTACCAGCTGCCAACTAGATATTGAGCCATTGATTACCACCCACTAAGTCCGACAATACAGCCAGCTTTCTATCCACCTTACAGTCCATTCATCCAACCAACCCATACTTCCTCAGCTTGCTTACAAGAATGCTGTGGAAAACAGTATCAACAGCCTTGCTAAAGTCAGGGTATATCATGTCCACTGCTATCCTTGCATCCACAGAGCCAGTCATCTCATCATAGAAGGCAATCAGGTTGGTCAAGCATGACTAGGCCTTGGTAAGTCCTTGGTGACTGTTTCTAATCACCTTCTTCTTCTCCAAGTGCTTAGAAATGGATTCTTTGAGGACCTGCTCCATGATTTTTCTGGGGACTGAGGTGAGGCTGACACAACTGGCACAACTGGTGCAGGAAGTAGGCTCAAAGCTGCCCCACAGTGTGTTACAGAGGTGTTACAGTCAGCAGTGAAGGAGGCATTGTGCTCTCAGGCCCCAGAAGACCACATGCAGGAAGATAGACATGACATGGTTTCATTAGGGGCAGGTCATGTAGACCAACCTGATTGCTTTTTATGATCAGGTCACAAAAGCATTGGATGCAGGTGTCGCCGTGAATGTAGTCTTTCTGGACTTCAGCAAGGCCTTTGACACTGTCAACCACCCCATCCTCGTTAAAAAACTAGGCGACTGTGGCGTCAATGCCTACACAGTCAGATGGATTGCAAATTGGCTGAAGGGTCGTACTCAGAGCGTGGTGGTGGATGGGTTATATTCGACCTGGGGGGAAGCGGGCAGCGGAGTCCCCCAGGGCTCGGTCCTTGGCCCCCCACACTGTTCAATTTCCTTATCAGTGATTTGGATGACGGGGTGAAAAGCAACCTGTTCAAATTTGCTGATGATACCAAAATTTGGGGTGAGGTGGGCACATTAGTAGGGAGGGAAAGAGTGCAGAAAGACCTGGATAGGTTGCAGGGGTGGGCTAACAAAAACAGGATGTATTTCAATACTGACAAGTGCAGGGTGCTGCACTTGGGCAGTAGTAACCAGCAGCACACTTATAAGATGGGAAACTCCCTTCTTGAGAGCACGGAGGCAGAAAGGGATCTTGGAGTCATCGTTGACTCCAAGATGAACATGGGCTGACAATGCGAGGTCATGGTCGGCAGGGCTAACCGGACCTTATTGTGCATCCACAGGTGCATCTCAAGTAGGGCCAAGGAGGTGATCCTCCCCCTCTACGCAACACTGGTCAGGCCACAGCTGGAGTACTGTGTCCAGTTCTGGGCACCCCACTTCAAGGGGAATGTGGACAACATTGAAAGGGTCAGGAGGAGGGCCACTCACATGATCTGGGGACAGCAGGGCAGACCCTACAATGAGAGGCTACGGGACCTAAACCTGTTCAGCCTTCACAAGAGAAGGCTGAGGGGGGACCTGGTGACTGTCTATAAACTCACTAGGGGGGGCCAGAAGGGTTTGGGGGAGACCTTGTTTCCCCTAGCACCCCCCAGGATAACAAGGAATAATGGCCACAAGTTGTTGGAAAGTAGGTTTAGATTAGACATCCATAAGAACTACTTCGCAGTCAGGGCGGCTAGGATCTGGAACCAACTTCCAAGGGAAGTGGTGCTGGCTCCTACCCTGGGGGTCTTTAAGAAGCGGCTTGATGCCTACCTGACTGGGGTCATTTGAACCCAGTTTTCTTCCTGCCCAGGCAGGGGGTCGGACTTGAAGATCTACAAGGTCCCTTCTGACCCTACTTCTATGATTCTATGACCCAGAGTCTACAAAGGGGCCTCTGAATGGGTCTTGACATTGGGCTTCAGCTGCATACCTGGGCTGAGATGGGTTCTGGGATTCCTGTTCTCTCTGTTCATCCTGACAACGGCACAACTGCCAGTATAAGGCAATGTGCATCATGGTCTTGTCTGCTCTCCATGCACCCAACTCCCTACCTCAGTGTTGAACCACCCTTTGCTATTCATGGAAAATCCTTCCAACCTCCTAGCCCTGCCTGCCTAGACCAGCTTTCCTTATAATGATCCTATGGCCCTTTACATGGTTCTGTCCTACTCCTACACTGCTATGCTGATTCCCAATCCCTTAGCCTAGCATATTGTCCCTAGTCTTGCCTCTCTGCTCTGACCAGTCAGACCAGTCTGACCAGTATCCACTGCAGTCATCCTCCTTCTGTAACTTATACACACTTAACCTGATGCTCACTCTACAAGTAGGTAGGTAACCATGCCAAGATCCTTGCTTCTGAGTTCTGGGGTGTTGGATGCTTTGGGGCTGTAAGTTTTGTTGTGGCTTTTAAAGATCACTTTCTCCCAAGCTACTCACCTGCTGACTTAAATTCTTAGCAATGTACTAGGGTTTGGTGCATTGCAAGCTGATTTGGGAATGAAGGGTTAGGCAGTTGGTTGTGGGGCTACCTGGACCCCTGCTTTCCCTTCCCTGGGTGCTGGGTGCTCTAGGGGAGCTAACTAAGGTCTCTGGGCACTACTTTAAGATAACTGGCTCAGGATGTGCTTGGATCCCTGCTTCTGGGTTCCCAGGGAACTGGATATTCTGGGAGCTGTAAAGAGTCTCCATTGCTTTTAAACAACAGTTTCCCTCAAAAAAAATGACCAGTTTTTGGGACATGCCAGGCTGATTCAGGCTGGGTGGGAGAGAGAGCCAGGTTGGTAGAGGGGGCACCCTGCTTCTGGGTTTCTGTGGTGCTAGGTGCTCTGCGGGGAATGCTCTACATCTCCACATCAGTTGCCAGGAATGGAATAAAACTGACAAGTGGCTCAGGGAAAAGTGCTCTTTAAAAGCTGTGGACACCTTGGGCAGCTCCCTGGGAAAGCAGAAGCAGGGGTGTGCTCCTTTGACCCACCTAGCCATCCCCCACCCCAAGCCCTGAAGTTTGGTTAGTAGCCACCACAGGAATGGAACTGACAAGCTGCTTGGGAGAAGATACCATTTAAAACTGTGGAGACTTTGGGCAGCCTCTCTGGAAACAAAGAAACAGGGGTAACCCCTACTCACTTAGCCATCCCTCCCTCTCTCCAAATCATCTTGGGACAGCATGGATTGGATCAAGTGCAGGCAATATGGGTTGGAGCAATAGAGTTCTGGCTGCATACCAGAATAGCCAGTTCCTATTCAGCAGTTGGGGCGAGTGGAGTTAGAGCAATGTAGTGTGAGATGCCTGGTGGGCTGAACAGACATCAGTCACAGAAAGTTTGATGTCTGCAGGTAAACCTGAACTGGTTTAAAATAGTACCTGATTACCCAAGAAGTTTAAACCATTCAAAACTGGCTTGTACATCTGGACACTTCTGGTTTAAACAACATTTAAAACAATTTCAGCTTTATGTCTGTCTGCACCCTAAGATGAATGAAGAAAATGTACACTGGGTGAGGGAAATAGCAACCTCAAAATCACCTCTCAGGCACTGCTCAGCTTTCAGCCAGGGAGCCATCTCAAATGGGCCAGACCACATTTAATGATTAGGGGAAAAAAGGACCCATCATGTTATGGTGAATCCCAGAGCCCTGAACCATGTTAGTCATGATGATGTTCTGAACTACCTGCCATGCTCAGAGACCCCCACCTTGCCAAGCAGCGTGCCTAGTGGCCTTCAAAAATCCAGTGGTGGTAACATGTTGTGCCCTTAACACAAAGACAGGAATCCAGTGGTCCATATACAGACACATCCTCTCAAAGCATTTAAAAGGTCTGTTGTTATAAAAATCTGGTAACAGGAGCCTGGCGATTTGGGGGGAAAGAAAGTCTTAAATCCTTTCTTCTTTCAGGTTAAACAATCTCATTTTACATCATTCCTTTGTTTTCCATCTGTGCTTTCTTTTACCAACAATTTCATATAACACGTTTGTAGATTAAAATGACCTTCCTGCCACCCCGCATCCACTTTGGACAATTTAATACTAGATTAGAAGGAGGGTTCATCACAGCACTGTGGGCAAAACACAATGGTGAAAGCAGCAGGGTGGGCTGCTAAGTGTGGGCTCTGACCTATCAGAAGCACTCCTAGGAGCAAGAGGGTATTTTTATCTCCAAGACCATTCTATTTTTGTCCTCTTTCTGCCGAAACTGTCAGGGATGGGTCCAGTTAAGTGATAATTATGGTTATTTGTGATGTGGACAACAAGACTTTGGAAAGAATTTTAATTCATGTGAACATGGGTATCGAAGTGTGAAGTAGAACATTAATGTGTGAAGCAACATTTTTGTGTCAAAAGTGGCCCTCAGCTTGCTCTAGCTATGTTGGTTGTGTGTGCTTGGAAGTAAGGAGGCAGGAGGAAACTAGATGAGCAGCTTCCTATCATTGCCATGCTCAAAACACCTAGGTGCAACATCTGCTTAAGCAGATGTATGCAGGAGAAGAGGGGGAAAAGGGCAACTGCACAAATGGGAATAGCTCCATTGACAGGTGACCAATTTCTTGTTCCAACCCTAGAACATGGGCTGAGGTATGACACAGAGGCAGGGATGTTCAGTGCTGAGACAACATGTAGCCATGTAAATGGTTTCAGGGTTAGACAGGCTTTATAAGCATGATTTTGAAGAGCTGCTGGCAGGAAGGGAGCCATCAGTTTTGCACCAATCATCATAGAGAGCTAGAGGTCCAACAATTAATACTGCTAATGAGGGGGGAAAGAGGCAGGTGAGAGAGCTGCAGTTACAGCAGCCTCTAAGGGTGGTGAGAGAGAAGTCCTCAGAAGTTATGCTGCTACGCTGACCTGGAGATGTCTTAGCAAGGCTGCAACTTGCTACAAGTTTGGTTTTTTTAACTAAAATTTTCTGCACCACGGACAGAAGATGGAAGCTTGCAGAGGGTGAGCAGCTGCGCAGAGAGACTGAGCAGTGCTGCAGAAATCAGATGGGACCAGGATTTGTTGGGTCAAATTATAGTTAGCTGGAGGACAGCCCTTTGCAAAGGCTTGAGAAGGAGAAATACATTAGCCACAGCTGGTATTCTTTGGTGTAGAACATACTTCTGTGGTATATGTCTTGTGCAAAGGGGCTGAGCTAGCTCCACATTTATGTTCATTATAAAAGTTTTTTTTTTCTAAGCAAAGGATGGAACAGGGATGACAGGACTGAGGTCACAGGCATTACATACCCACCAACACTTGTCTCTTGGGTCTGGTGCTTTCTCGTCTTGTGTTTGCCTGCTGCTGTTGAAGGACAAAACAACCCTTGGCTGAGGAGCATGAAGGGGACAGGTATGGGTTCCAAAACTTTGCTATCCTTCAGTCTCTCCTCTTAAAGACTCTGGGGGGTCTTTTCTGTGGAAACTTGTAGAAGTGGGTACACCTGTAATGTTAGCAAAAGCAAGGCTTATTAAAACCAGAGAGAATATGGAGCCAGAACAAAAAGAAATACTTTGAGTAACATAACTAGACTTAAACCACCTTTAAATTAAAAGGCATGGCAGGGTGGCACTTTAAAGACTAACCCTTTCAGAGAGGCATAATCTTTTGTAAACAACAGCCTGATTCATCAGAGGCTATGTATGGACTTGGATCTGATATAGTGGGCTGTTGCTTATGTGCATGCCTCTTCAAACAGGTCAGTTTCTGAGGTGCCACCCTGCCCTACTTTCTGCCTGACTTCAAGCTAACTACCCCTCTTCTCTTAAATTAAACTGGATAAGACATGTTCAGCCTTGCTACAAATAAAAAGGAAAAAAAAAGTGCCTTGCTATCATCTCGAAAAGCAACCTCTTTGTTCTGTGGCCTTTGGTCAACCTCTCAGCATCATACTCACCACATGCCAGGTCTTCATTGCCATTTCCAGGCCCATAAACCCTATTTCCCAAACTATTGTTTTCCAGTTCCACACACAATAGGATAGAAACACACTTTCATAAGTGATAGCTGTCATTGGAAGGCATGCCTAGCTCAGTCAGGTCTCCTTGTTTCACTCCTTCCAGCTTTGGAGTTTTTTTTTTTAGAAGTAGTGGTCTGGCCAGGGAGGAAATAATAGGGAGAGGAATCCCTCACTGTGAAAAGGGGATTGTGGGAGTAAGCGTGGAGGAAATAGAGAGGGAGCTGAAGGGCAGGGGATCAGAAATAGCAGGGGGAAAGGAAGCACTGTGGGCAGAAAGTAAGGTCAGGCAAATGAAACATGGCCACCATAGAAGGATGGCTCAAAGGTGAACCCAACAACTCAAAACCCAAATTAAGCTACATACCTAGAAGCAGACACTAGCTAATGGGAATTATTTGCAAGCACTCCAGCTGCTTCTACTGTGATAGGTGTGGTATCAAACATGTGAAAGAATAGTTGGAATATATTGGCAGAGCTGCCACTGTGATACACCTCATGTCCATACTGCATTGTCTAACTTGTATCAGTGGGACAGCACTGGCGGCAGGAGTGCCTCCTGCTACAGGGACTGTCTGTAGTCAGGTAGGAGACAGATGTTCTGTGTGGGTTTACTGATGCCTAAGTACGGTGTTAGATGGACTGGTATTTGACCCCAGCAGTCTTTCCTGCCTAGAGCTAGGGATCTGGATCCAATGATCTCACGACGTCCTTTCCAGCCCTAAACTTTGGTGAATCTGTGTGCATCAGGGTGAAGGGATCGTGCTTGTTTTGTAGAGTAGGTGATGTGTTTGGCTTGACTACAGGACAGGTATACAGAGCGTCTCTTCAGTACACTCCAAAGGCGGAGTGAATGTACATGCGCTTTGAGGCATTGTTCAAGATGTACCCTCCTCCATAACCTGAATTTGGCCCTCTCTAACTTTTCATTTCTTGATTTTTAAAACACAAGGTTTCACTGAACTTAGCATTCTGGAAGCAAACAAAGTACCACTGGGTGACCTTAACAACAACAATAATAATAATAAAAGTTTTTTTCATTGAATGTCCTTGTTTGTTTACGGGGGGAGAGAGTGGTTAACAGGAAAAGGAGTATTATTTATAGGGGTCAGTGACCTATTCTGACAGCTGCTATTATAGGTCTGTAACTGTGATGCTAGCCAGATAAAAGTGAAGAGTTTACATGTATCCTAAAAACGCCTTCCTTACACTTTGTTACAGTGAAATAGGGATTTTAAGTTGTTCTTTGTGGAGGACCTTCCTTTGTACTTTCTTATACTCAGAGTTTTATCACAGGCTGCTTTCCGGGACTCCCCCAGTTCCTGAGTCACCTAGAGGGCAGGGATTAGAGCTCACACCACAGAAGAGGCAGAGCCTCCCCAGATTATGATTTACAGCGAGAGGATGGAGAGGGATTCAGATCTCCCAAAATGGCAGGGGTTCCCCATTCTGGTTCCCACATGGTGCAGGGGAAAAGAGTAGCTCAGAAATGCTCCTAGATCCCGGCTCACAGGCTGAACAAGGACAGGACTCAGACACGCACAAAAAGCAGACACCTCCTAGATTCCTAGTATTAGGATTGTGCCTGTCTGTACAGTTTAATAATTTACTATCAAATAGTACTTCCTCCAAAGGATAGTGAGAGCTGTGAATTAAGCTGGGTAAATGTTGGATGGTTGTGACCTATCAGAACTTGACTGCAGACAGTTTGATTCTCAAGCTGCATGAAAAAGGTTGATAGAATCTGTCAAGTGGAGGAGAGTATTTTGAGGGGGTGGCAACTCAAGGACCCTCAATGAAATTACTTCAAACCTGAGTCACTAGCTTCACCAATGCCCAATGTCTGCTCTGGTTAATGCTCCCCTGAACATGTTCATAAGAACTGCCATTTACTGTGTTAGATTATAGGTTCATGTTGCCCAGACTCCTGTTTCACACAGTGGCAGGATGGAGAGTGAACTGGGTATGACCACGTTTTTTTTCCACTGTTCCTCTCCCTCTTACAGCTTCCAACATTGAGGGTCTAGGAACTTCTGAGTCAAAGGCTTACCAGACTCCCATGCTCAATAGCTACTGATGCCCCTTTCCTCCAATGATTTCTCCAGTCCCTCTTTGAATCAGACTAAAAACTGTCAGCTTCCATAATATCAGGTGGCAATGAGTTCCACACTTTATTTATACACTGTGTGAAAAATAACTTCCTTTTGTTACGTTTAAACTTACTACTATTAATTTCATTTTGTGATCCCCTAGTTTTTGTAGTGTGAGAGAGTAAATAGTAAACCCCTATTTACTTTCTCTTCATCATTTAGTTTTTTTGTAAACCCTTATTATGTCCCCCCTCGAGCATCTCTTTTCTAAACTGAATAGGTCCAGCCTCTTTAGTCTCTTCTCATGTGGAAGACCCTCCAAAACACTAATCATCCTTGTTGCTCTTCTCTGCACCTTCTCTAGTTCTTCTATATCCTTTTTGAGGTGTGGGGACCAAAACTGGGCACAATATTCAAGGTGTGGGCACACCATGGATTTATAAAGGAGCATAATTACACTTTCTGTTTTGTTTACAATTCATAATAATCCCTAACATTTTGTTTGACTTTTTGACAGCTGCTGAGCACTGATCTAATATTCTTAATGTCTGTAATGACTCCCAGATATCTTTCCTGTGTGGTAATAGCTAATGTAGAGCCCATCATGGTGAACATTTAGTTTGGTTATTTTTGCTCATGTGCATCACTTTTATAGATTCGTAGATTATAAGGCTGGAAGAGACCTCGGAAGATCATCAGGTCCAGCCCCCTGCACCAAGCAAAAAAGACAACTGGGGTAAAGTGACCACAGCTAGGTGACTGTTCAGTCTCCTCTTGAAGATCTCCAGGGTAGGTGATTGCACCACCTCTAGAGGGAACTTATTCCACAGTCTAGACACTTTGGCTGTGAAGAAGTTTTTCGTAATGTTGAGCGTGAAACTGTCTTCCAGGAGTTTGTGACCATTGCTCCTGGTTTTCCCCAAGGGTGCCCATTGAGCCCTTGATGTATGCCCCTGATGTAGCGGCGAGCTGCTACCAAGTCCCCTCCGTCCCAGGTCCATCAGCCTTACCTCATATGGTTTGCCGTGCAAGTTTCTGAACATATGGGTGGCCCTTCTCTGGACTCTCTCAAGCTTTTCCATGTCCTTGTTGAAGTGCAGCACCCAGAACTGAACCCAGTACTCCATCTATGGTCTCACCAATGCCAAGTAGAGCGGGAGAATCATCTCCTTGTTTTTCCCAGATATGCATCAATTGATTCACGCCAGAGTATTATTTGACCTGCTGGCTACAGCATTGCACTGCTGGCTCATGTTCATACTGTGGTCTATTATTACCCCAAGGTCTCTTTCATTCATAGTGCTGGTCAGATTGGCATTGCCAAATCTGTAGGTGTGCAGGGGATTGTTCATTGCCAGGTGGAGCACTTTAGACTTCTCAATGTTAAACCTCACCTGGTTCTTATCTGCCCAACTTGCCAGCCTGTCTAAGCCTGCCTGTATTTGCAACCTATCTTCAAGTGTGATCACATTTCCCCATAACTTGGTGTTATCCACAAACTTGGCCAGTGAGCTCTTCACCCCCACATCCAAATCATTGATGAAGATGTTAAAAAGCACTGGACCAAGCACTGACCCTTGAGGGACACCATGAGTCGCTTCTTACCAGGATGACACAGATCCATTCAGTAGAACTCTCTGGGTCTTAGCCCGTAGCCAGCTTCCTATACACGTAAATGTCTCCCAGTCTTCCAATTTTCTCATGAGAACATTGTGGGATACCAGATCAAAAGCTTTTTGGAAGATAAGGTATACAATGTCATCCTCCTCTCTCTTATCCAGGTGATGAGTTACCTGATCATAAAAGATGAGGTTGGTAAGACAAGACCTGTCCATGATGAAGCCATGCTGGCTGTTATTCAGAATCCTACCTTCTGCAAGCCTATTGCATATAGACTTCTTGATGACCAAGGATCCTGGTCTTTTCTGATTTAAAAAATTCTCCAATTGTTGGATATAAAAAAGTAACCCAAAATCCACATTTTTTCCATGATTAAAATGAAATCCCACTATTTATATTGGGGGGGGGTTACTTTTTTATATCCAAAAATTGGAGATTTTTTTTTTTTAAATAAGAGAAATCCGGGATCCCTGTTGATGACTTATCTACATCAAATTTCATCTGCCATTTAGTTCCCCATTTGCTCAATCATGTCAGATTTTTCTGTAGTCCCTTTCAGTCTGCCTTGGTATTTACCACTTTGAATAATCTTGTGTCTTCTGCAAATCTGGAAACCTCACTACTTACTGCCTTTTCCAGATCATTGATGAATATATTAAACAGCACTGGTCCTAATACAGATCCTTGGGGGACCCCACTGCTTACTTCTTTTCATCTTTAAAACTGACCATTTATACTCATTTTTTGTTTTTTGTCTTTCAGCCAATTTCTAAGCCACAAGTAGACGTCCCCTGCAATCCAGTGACTACCTAACTTAATTAAGAACCTTGGATGAGGGACCTTGTCAAAGGCTTTTTAGAAGTCCAGATATACTATGTCAACTGGATTGCCCCAATCCACCTTCTTATTGATATTCTTAAAAGAACTCTAGGAGGTTGGTGAGGCATGATCTCCTTTTGACAAAGTCATGTTGATTCCTCCCCAGCAAGTCATGTTCATCCATGTGATGAACAATTTTTTTTATTACTATTACTATTTCTACCAGTTTTTCAGGAATAGAAGTTAGGTTCACTGGGCTTGCATCCCTTCTAGAGCCTTTTTTAAATGTGGGAGTTATATTGGCAACCCTCCAGTCCTCTGGTATTGAGGCTGTTTTTAGTGATATGTTGCATAATACAGTTAAGAGCTCATTGTTTTCTTACCTGAACTCCTTCAGGGCCCTACGGTGAATGTCATCAGGTCCTGGTGATTTGTTACTGCTTAGTTTATCAATTTCTTCTATGAACACATCTACTGAAACCTCAATCTGGGTCAGCTCCACTGACTTATCCCTAGAGAGGAGTAAATTTGGTGATGGAAATTCACTAACATCTGTAGCCCGGGTACACCCAAGGGTGTGCCCTGTCTGCAAATGGAAGGGATGAGGTGGTCCCTCTCACTGCACACACAAGAGTGCTGTGAGAGGGACCCTGTCACTGGAGAGCCATGCCCTCTTTTCTGTATAGAACCAGGCCAGGACACAGTACTTAATGTATTGATATACAGAATAAATATAATTACAAACCCCTAAACTGATAAGAGATGTTTACAATATGCTTTATATGTGATATTGCATTCAGTAGTGCTCAATCAGGAAATTTGTACTACCCCCAGGAACATGCAAAACAGAGCACGGGTAACTAGGAACTCAAAATGGATTACTTATAACATGGGCAACGATCAACCCCCAGTATAGATTAGCATCAATATCCAGGAACAGGTAAACACAGGTAGGTCAAGGTATCACGTGAATAAACATATACAGGCACCCCAGCAGGTAAACACAGGTAAGTCAGGTAACAATACAGTAGGCACATACAGACAAAAAAGCAAATGAACACAGGTAAGTCAAGGTACCATTTTGGTAAGTATATACAGACAACCACCAGGTAACTCAATATGAACATCTTAAAGAATACCCATCGTTATATTAGCATCAACCTTACATCAATCCCAAAATAGGAGGCACATTCAATAGCCTATGGGGTGTCCCGTGGAGCCCCTCTCCTTTTGAGTCTGGGCTTGGGCTCGCCTCCCAGTAGAGAAGAAAGGCTCCAGAATTCCCGCTCCCTCTGACAGCACCGGGCTCCTGTCCCACAACCCAGGACCCTGTACACATAGCTCCTGCAGGGACCCCACCCAGGGCATCTCCCCTGTGGGACCCGCTCCCCAGCAACTCCTGCTCCCACTCTCCAGAGCAGTCAGGGCTTGTCCCCTGGACATCTGCTCCCATGGCCTCTCCCCAGTGGTGCCTCCAGCTCCTCTCATGGCCAGGCACCCTGCTCTGGGCACCCAGGCCAAGCTGCACTGCCAGCTCTGGCTATCCGGCCGCACACTGGGAGTTTTCTCTCCCCACAGCCCTGTGACCCGGCCCTGGGTACCAAGGGCTACGTTGGCTTATTCCAAGCCATACTGTCGCTGGCTCCGGCCATCCCACTTTACGCTGGGGCTTCCTCGGGCCCCACTCTGGGTACTGAGGGCTCTTTTAGATATGCTGAGCCATGCTGCCGGCTTCGGCTGCCCGGCCTCACACCAGGATCCCAGACCCATACCACCTTAAGTGGCTCCCAGGTCCAAGGCTCCATGCACTGGTCCATGCACCACGAGGTGGCCCAAGCGGTCTCAAACCACTCCCAGGGCCAAGGCTCCATGCACTGGGTTGTGCACTGCAGGAGCCTCCCACTGCTTGAATCCCTGAGCAGCATCTTCAGGAGTTCTTCTGGGCACTTGCCTACTGGGCAGCTCTCCCCAGCTCTTCTGGACCCTGCTCTTCTTGTGTCCCTCAATGCATCTCCCCAGCATGCCAAGCATGCTGTCCTTTTATTCTCTCTGGAGGCCCTGCCCGCAGAGTCTGTCAGACCTGCAAAGTGCAATCTTCAATTGAGTCCAGGGCTCCTTGCACCCCCCCACTCTGAGCAGGGGTGGGAAAAACCCCTCTCAGCCATTGCCTGATTGGTGGAAACGTTCCTTTTCCAAGCCCAGTGTGCCAGGCAAAAGTGGTGAGCCTGCCACACATCTTTCATAGTGAAGATAGACGCAAAGAATGCACTTAGTTTCTTAGCAATAGCCCTATCATCCTTTAGCACCCATTTTACATCCTGATCATCCAAAGGCCTGACTCCCTCACTGGTGTGTCTTCGGTTCCTAATGTACGTAAGAGATTTTGATTGTTACCTTTTATGTCTCTAGCAAGTTTATCCTCAGATGCTTTCTTAGCTTGTCTTACTGCAGATTTACATTTGATTTGCCAGAATTTTTGCTCTTTTTTATTTTCCTAATTATGATTTGACTTCCACTTTTTGAAAGAAGCCTTTATTCTGCTTATTGCCTCTGCAACTCTGCCATTAAACTATGCTGGCTTTCTTTGGGTCTGCTTTCCATTTTTTCTGATTTGCAGTATGGATTTGCTCTGTGCCTCTAATATGGTGTTCTTAAGCTGCTCCCATACTGCTTGCAAGTTCTTCACCTACTTAGGAGCCCCTTTTAACTTCTAACTACCTTCCTCATTTTGGCCTAGTTTCCCTTTTTATAGTTAAGGGTAATGGTGCCAGATTTTCTTCTGGTTTCCTCTCCTGCATGGATGTGAAACCTAATTTTAGTATTGCAGAGCAGCTCAGTAACACTTACCCTTTGCACCAGGTACTGTGCACTACTTAGGACTAGGTCAAGAATGGTCTTTTCTCTTGTATTGTAGCTGTCCCAGAGAGGCTACCTTAGCAGTCCTAGAGTGTCCTGTGGAGCCATTCAAGCATCCCTCAAGTGTAAAGACCCCAGGTTCTGGGGCCAGAACTTTCCCAGCTATTCCCCTGTTACTCATGTGAGGCAGAGGAGCTGACAGGTGCCTCTACTTGCCCATCACCCCTCTCAGTGTCTCACCTCCTGTCCTCCCTAAGACCAAATTCCCTGCAGCCCTTCTTGCACTCCTTACCAACCACCATTTTGAAGCCTTTCTCATTCAATCGTCCCTGCAAATATTTCCATAGGCAATTTATTTTCTTATGTACTCAGATTACATTTCCCCAGAATACAAAGTCCTTTGACAGGGACAGATTGCAGCAAGAAGCTTGCCTTCTATTTTACCTTCAGAGCTCTTTGAACTGTCAGATTCACTCTGGCTGTGCACAGGCCAGGTTCAATGACTGCTTGAGCCCATGAACCAGCCAGCACATGAAAAAATTGATCATCTAGTTGTTCTGTTACTCTGGCCCAGCATCTTCCCTTTGGCTTCTTAGTGTCATGCACATCCCTATCTAGAAAGCTAAGGTCTTGTGTGCTCACCATTTCTAATCTTTCTTCTTCAAGGAGAACCCAGATGGGGTAAATGCTGAGGGTTTGTCTACTCAGGCTCTATGCCATTCTCAAAGTTGATGCCACTAAATAAGCCCTATCCACTCACTCCAAACCCAGGAATAGAAGCATGAGGACCCTCCAGGGTACCTCCAGTTCTAGGTCTTTGGATCTCAAGAGACAGTGACCCCAAGGGCAGCAGTAGGGGTTGCTCCCAATGTGGTCCATTGCCTCAATTCCAGGTTCACACTGTGCAGAGTGGGAGCCGATCGGTTGGATCTTATTTTTCAGGAGTCGTGTTGTACCAGTGTAGACATACCCTGACACTACGTGGGGTCTGATCAAGAAGAACGATGGCTTGATCCCTATGTGTGTTTAAAAGAAATTGGTAGAATTATGCCCTTAAACAGAAGGGGGAGATTTTGGGGGAACGGCTATACCTTGGGACACTAAATTTAGGAATATAAAGTTTATCCAGCACCCTCATGAACAAGACCAAATTTCAGGGCAAACAAAGTAAAAGCATGAATTTTGCAACAGTTGACCTCTAACCAGAAATATGTTCTCTGCCTTATGTATTAGAGAGTCAGTGCTTGGCTCTAATATTTGTATACAGCTGTTCTACTAAAATAATCATAGAACATTCAACCCTTTTGTTCCCGCTGTTTTGTTGAGTCCCCTGCATAAATCAGACTGAGCTGGCCTAACTTCCTTTTTATTTACTAAGCAGAGTTTTTATGGTTTGTTTAATGTTTTTCCCCCCTCATCTTAATTTGGAAACAGTTCCTGGCATGAGAGTATTGAATAAAATCTAGATTAATGGATTTGGTTAATTTTGTGTGGGGAGGTAGAGGAGGTTTGCCTGCTGACAGTTGTACTTTAGATTCCTTACTTAGTAAGCCAGTAATTTCCTTTAAGATTTAAGTACTCTCCAGGATGGAATTAAAGTTATACTTTTCAAATTTAGTGCACATTAGGACTTGCAAATTCACTCGTGATAGATCATCTTGCAGCAAAAAATGCTCATTAATATCTATTATTTTCTTCCTATCAATAACTCTTAAGCCCTGCTCCACAAAAACTGCTTAGTGGCAATTTCCTCAAAACACTTAGGATCATTAGGATGGCAAAATAAAATAGTTATGGCCTTGGGTTTTTGATCTGCTGTGCCAAGTTAGCAAAAACTACTAGTGTCAACTCGGGAGTACACATCTCCAGTCCCTTTATTTTGCAGCTGTGAGTCAATAATCTGCATGGCTTTTACAGAAAGTAACCTGCTACTTTAGTTTAATCCACAACCAGCTGAAATTAAGCATGTCTCAGAATACACATTTTGTCTTCCCTGTAATTGGTGGAGTTGCAAAATTGGGAACTAAATTTGTTTACCAGGGTTTGCTCAGTTTCTTAGCGACAAGTAATGTAACAACACTACTGTAACAGAGAGCCAAAGGCTCCTCTTACTTTAAGTGTAGAAGAGCTGCAGAAAGAAACTCAAGTGGGGAAAGCTCCTCATTATGAGCTGCCAGAGAAAAGGTACTCAGGGATTTATCTGGTGCAAGCATTTACCACACCCAGGAGTGGCACAGCCATGACAGCAGGGGCCAGGGCCTCCATGGAGACCAGCCCAAGGAGCACTGGCAGGGCATGTGGCTGGGTGAGGAGCTGCTCTGGGGCTGAGGCCAGGATTTTGCAGTGATAACAGAGCTGCAATCCACTGCCTGAGCACCCTTGCCCAGGTCAGGCTCAGTGGGCCTAGATTGAGGGAACCAGTGAGAGAAAAGGGGCTCAGAACAGGAAGGCTGAGGCCCTGACAAGGGTATAGAGGCTGAGGTGACCTACTGTTGAACTGGGGCAATGTACCCACCAAAGTCATTAATTAGCAGGGATCCTGATTTTCTGTTTTTAAAAATTGCAAAATCTCTGCTACAAAATCCCAACTTCTCCAATTAAAAACCCCAAATCCATGCTTTTCCATAATTAAAATGCCTATTGATACCTATATGTGTAGGTATCAATTTAACACAATATTTTATTGATATACTTACAATTTTAAAGCAATCTGGAATCCTACCAGTGCCTCAGTCATTATAATACATTCTAAATATGGGGGTTTTGTTTCATGAAACATCAGAGCTCCCCCATCCCCCTTCACTCACCAGGATGTGGGTCCAGCTGCGGCTGTCCCCCTGCTGCTTTGTGGCACTGAGCAACCTTGACATAGGCGATGTGTACGGGGGGCAGAGGGGGTGCTGTGCCTGGCCATGGAGTGCTCATGCACCTCCTGAAAATGGTTCTGCTGGTGGGACATCGGAAGTGCCAGCACTCCTGCCACTGCCGTGCTGCTGGAGCACTTGGTGACTGGCAGCTGGGGGACCCCCTACCCTGGCTGGCCACTGGGGGACCCCCCCCCAGTCATGCCCTGCTGGTACCCCCCCAAACTCAGGAGGCACCAGTTGCCCATTAACCTTGATAGGCTGGTACCCTGCCCTTGCCCATGCCATTGCTTCTCGCTCCCAAGCCAGAGCCCCTGAGATCTGCCAGTGTCCCTCACTCCCAACCTGCAGCCCCCTGTCCCTGCTGATGCTCCTCAATCCTGACCCACAGCCCCCTTACCCTGCCAGTGCCCCTCACTGCAGCATGAGTTGAATGCAGCGCACTTCATGAGGAACCATAGGCAGTGGCTGGGACACCACATGTTGCTTCACACCACTGGCTGGCGTTGGGGCTGGGGCTGGGGCACGGTGGGGAGGACCAGCACCATGCTCCACAGAAGCACCATGAAGCTAAGGGCAGCTTTGACTGGGCCACACTGTGAGCAGCAGCAGAAGGGTGAGAGGTATAGGCCCTGTCCCAGCCAAGCCAGAGCACAAAGACTGCCTCGACTGTCGCTCATCTAGGCAGTAGTAGAACGAATACAGCCCAATGCGGGATGGGAGAAGGAGGAGGTTGTGGCACCTGTGCCCCAGGCTGGGGCTCCTGCACTGCACCAGTGGCCTGGCCACACCCTCCCTCCCCCAGGCAGTGTTTCCCAGCTGTCCTGCCCCTGCCCCTAAGAGCACATGCACCAGCCCTGGTGCTGCTGGCCAGGCCATGCAGCTCCCAGTCTCCCACAGAGAACCTCCCCTCCCCCTTCCCCTACCCTCTTCCCCCACTGGAGGGGCAGGCACCTCTGGGCAGGCCCTGCTGGCAACAGCACAGAGCTGGACTCACTGGCAGCAGACCCCTGCCCTGCTGCAGCCCCAGTGCCCAGCACTGGCAGGCACCTGCCCCTCTTGTCTCCACACACCACTGCCACACCCCACACCCTCCTATTCCCCCAAACAGTCCCCAAGCCACCTTGCCTGGCTGTATGCCAGCCAAGTGCATGTGCACGTGCAGATGCACGTGGCACCCCCTGCCTCCAATCTTCCCAGGCATCTCCTTGCAGGCTGGAATGCTGCCAGCCTGCAAGGGGAAACCTGCAGTTTTCCCCTTTAAGGAGGAAAATGCATGCTTTTTCACAGCAAAGGGAAAACCCAGATCCCTATTAATTAGTAACACCTGTAAGGAATGGGCATGGCTGTAAGGGAGGGCAGGGCTGTAATCAAATCTGTGATTAGCCCTTAAGGCAAACAGGTGCCCTGGGGAAGGGAACTGATGGGCCATCAGGGCCCACCTAACATGGGCAGGGTGGGGGATCAGCAGGAGCTTGGAAGAGCTAGCTGGCATCTAGAGAAATCGGGGCTTGCTCTATAACCCATTAGGCAGCCTCCTTTCCAATCAAACAATTACACCAAGGTGCAGCAGGTGAGTAAGGAGAGAGCGCCCTAGAGCTGGAGCTGGGTAAGGGTTGTGGTACCAGGGGGCATCACAGTCACCCCAGAGCCTGAACACGGGTTACAATTACCACTTCACATTTACATAGCAAGACATTTTAAGAGAATTCATTGTGTTTTATAGAGGTGGGTAAGGCATGATCACCCCATCCTCTTAGATCTGCAGAAACTGAAGCAGACAGACGTGAAATGATTCGCCCTGTCTCCTTTAATAAGGAGAAGCCAGCTTCTTCACATGCGCAAATCCGTGTGCCCATGAGGCTTCCCCGTGTGTGTAGGCAGAAAAGTCTGTGCCCACAAAGATTGCCTGGAAAGATCAAGGCTTAGATCTATTGAACTCTTTGGAATAAAACACACTTCTCTTCCTGACTACTGTTCTCCCCCTGACAACAATGCTTCAGCTGTGACATTGATTATATTAACCCCTTCCTTGCACTCCTAAGGGCTAACAAGTTGTTTGTTTCCTCTAATTCAAAATAGGCTTTGATTTTAGAATGCACACTATTTTATTGATGATCTTACTGTTAACACTTCATCATATCCCATATGCAGTTTTCTTAATTTATCTTATGATACATTTTTAACAACTATCTCTCTAAATTCAGATTTCTCTGACCCAGAGACTTCTTAATACATCTTTTCTGCATACACAATCTCTTTTCTAATTTTATCATTAGTATTCTAGCTTTTCCTACTTTATTTATTTACTAGTCTGCATTTTACTTATGGCATATGCCAACAAAATTAATTACATGAGATCAGAAGTAGTTTGTGAGTCTTTTAGTTTCATAAGCAGTCCCCATCTCCATCCTGTATATTCACTGGTATATGAGTTAGCAGACATCTCACTGAAGTCACTTCAACAGCACAGAAGGAAAAGGGTGTTTTTTTCAGTTGATAATAAAAGGAAACCCTTTCCTGGACATGGGTTGAAAAGTATTTGCATTGCTGTAAATAAAAATTAAAGAACTATAAATAAGGAGTGTGGATAATAAAATGTTATTGCTGAAAATTGAAATTGAAAATTGAATCCTGCCAAGCCTAAACATAGATCATGACAGAAGAATCCAATAGAATTTCTTAAGGTACTATAATTATAGGCCAGGTGAAAAAAAGGTTACAGAGCAGACATAATTCATAGTGACTGCAGTAAAAGTTTTGATGTAGCATTGTATTAAAAAGGATAACTCTTAGTATTGTCTCGGCCGGGCTGAGCCGACTCAAGGTGATTCAGAAACTACTCGTTCGTCAGGGCAGGCTGGTGAATGGAGAGGCTGACAAGGCTTAATGGTTGCAAAAAACTTTACTTACGTCGCGGGTGGCTGCGACGGAAACGGTTCGGTCGTCTGGACAACAATGTGAGTTGCTCCAGCTGGCGAGGCCAATGCCAGTAAATCCATCCGTAACTCAAGCCGGCGGGAAAAGGGTACGTCTGGGACTGTGTTCGGCGACGGGAAGAAGGATCGATAGGTGATCGGTCTATCGATCAGCTAGCCGCAAGTCGGATCTCTTTCGAGGCACTCTGCAGCATGCTCAAAGCTCTTCGACTTGGGCGGAAGTCGCGCTAATTTTTAAACGGCCAGCAAGCCAATTACCGGCTGCCACGTATGAATAATTTAGCACTAGCCAATAGCGGGACACAAATTTACATCCGAATGGCGGGAACTCTTTGCACCGTGCACTTCTGTGCTGCAAAGAGAAGATGCATCCTGCAAAGACAGCTGCAAAGTGGCGGGAACTCTCTTCTGCACGTGGGTTCTCTATGCAGCAAAACCCTCGCTGTGCAAGAGGCTCTCAGGTGACAAGAAAATTCCATCGTGCCGAGGCACCAAAATCACTGGGTCATGACATGCCCCCTTGCCGACAGCACAACTGGAATTTTCGACACATGAGCACATCATACCGCATCTTTGCTAGAGGATTCACTGACTTGGCAAAGCCTTCACAACCAATATCTATATATAAATACATAAACAAATAACTGTGAACACATAACAACAACTGTTGATCATCGTCTGATTGGAGAACAGCCGCTTCAGTCCGTCTTCTCCTATAACAGACAATGTCAGTAAACACCCAACAAATGAAAATAGTGTCATAACAAGTCCTGAGCAGACGGGTTCTTTGCCGTCTCAGTGCCTCCCTCGCAACTATCACTTTCTGGCTTTGAATGGACTGCAGTCTGATCTCACAATCAGGCAGTTGTGAATTACCGCTTTTGCTGGGGTCAAACCTGTGAAGAAAGCAGGATAACAAAACAAAACAAAACAAGAAAGAATCATAACTGGCTTCACTTCAAGGATACTGGGTGAACGTCGAAACGGCGAGTCATCCAGTTGTGATGAACAATAATAGGGGGACAATCAGGCTTCTCTTCCAGTTGGACAGAATAGGTATTGGGATATTGTCCCGGCCGTTGAACTGTTCCTTTGTGAACTTGTGGATGAGACTGATGAGGGTGAGGTATTGAAATCCACACTAACTCGTCAGGTTGGAACTTGGGCTCCCAAGGTGGGGGTTTTTGGACATTAGCTTCGTCCCATAACGGCTTAGCAGTGTTTAGTGAAATAAGGACATTGTGATTAAATTTAGTCCAATTTTTAAACGTCCCTCCTCCTCTAAGGCGAAGCTGCTCCTTGTATAGACCTATGTGTCTCTCCACAACGCCGTTGGACTGCGGATGGTATGGCAGATGAAGATGCCATGCCACATTGTGAAGACGAGCAAATTTATCCAGAGCATTAGAGTTAAACGGAGGTCCTCCATCAGACTGAATTTCATGAGGGGGTTGCCAGGTGGCAAACACAGCAGTTAAGGCAGTAATAACAGCAGTGGCATTGCTTTTTCGTAAGGGAATAACCTGTAACTGTCTGGTCCCCAAATCAACCACAACTAATCCTTTGTTTGGCGGTTTAGACCCTGGGAGGGGTCCCAGTAAATCTACCTGCCAAACTTTTCCTGCCTGAGACTGTGAAGAATCGAAAGCTCCGATCTGATGCTTGGTTTTATGACACTTTTCTTTAGCACACGTCTCACAGGCCTGAGCTACCTTTTCCCAATCCCGCCTGGCTCCATATGAGGCCGGCTCTGTAATGGTTCGGCACCAATGTTGATGACAAGCCCGTGGTCCCAGGTGACCCCAATTTTCGTGAAGCCATGCGAGGAATGGATTTGCTTCAGGATCAGTGGTAGATGTGACAGGCAAAGCTATGTCGGTCCGGAGTGGATCCTCCAAGAGCTTATCAATTACCTCATGCACTGGATCAGTATCTGGACGATGGGACTTAGTGTGCCTAATCAACGGAAGGCGTACAAATCTAGTTAACATCCTCCAGATGTCTCGCCAATCATCCAGGTTTTGGGAGGGAAAAGCTGTGCCCGTAAGGATTTTGTAGATATACTGCGAATCAATTGCAATGATCGGAACTGGGAGTGTATCGTTATGATACATCAAACAATGTTCCAGTACCTTCAGGAATCCTAATAATTCACATTTTGGGGATGAATTATCATCTGGGTCGGCTTGGAAAATTCCCTTATCATGACAAGCTTTACAGTAGTATCCATAGCCTCCGCCATCTCGGGAGGTTCCATCCGAGGCCATCCACGCTGGGGCTGAAGTTCCATAAAGTGTAGGAACCTTTTCCTCATCTTCTGGGCTTGGATCAGGTACCGTGTCCTCCAACCTCCAACAATGCCAGTTATAATGGTGGGTAAGTACTAGCGTATTCCAGGTCTTAGACTCCCCTTGAAAATGTGGGTCGATTCTTCCCGCGTCCAGCAAGGGTAACAATGTGGCACCAGGAGCGCGTAACGTCCCATGCCCCCTTGCTAACGGCTCCACCAGTTGTTCAGCTACGAGAATCTTTCCCATAGCTCCATATCGATGTTGTGCCGCTTGAACTGTCTTATGGGCCGTATATACCAACTCATCGCGGGGGTTATGCACGACAGCCCACACGTGGTTGGTGGTGAATCCAAGGGTTATGGTTAGTGACTCACCCAGATCGATGGCATGGAGTTGTGTACCTTTAACCGTGGTTAGCAGGCGAAGCAGATTCTGCTGATCCTTTTCCGTCCAAGGCGTGGACTTTCGGGACTTGTCACGAATCTGTCGCTGTAATTTAGCGAGGAGTGCCAAATCGCTGGGTTCAACATAATGTCGATACCAATTTAAATGACCCAAAAGCTGTTGAAAATGCCTCTTAGTGACAGGGTGGAATGTTTTTAGCGGATTGATGTTAGGACCCTCATGCGATACTCCATGGCGGATGGAACTGGTATATCGAGTGCCAAGGAACGTAATGTCATCTACAGGATGTAGGCTTGACTTTTCCTCGTTGATTGTCCATCCCTCACTTTGAAGGTGAGCAACTAGTTGGTTTACTGCACTGGCAACTACAGAGCTATCGCGACCCATGATGGCAATATCATCAACATAACTCCAAATTTTCAATTCTTTTTCTGGGGGAAGAGAGTTATTCATGTTATTCATGGCACCAGTGGCTAACGATGGAGCGTTGCGATATCCTTGCGGACAAACTGTCCACCTGTACATGATGCCATCAATACACATATTTAGTATTCCTTCCGGGTCAGTTATTGGGATAGAAAAGAACATATTTTTCAGATCTAATGTAACTCCGACCCACAGATTTTGCTGGAACTGTGCCATCTCAAACATACACTGTGGCAGAGTAGACAGATTAGGTTGTTGAAGTACCTGACACCTTTTATTGACTTCTCGATAGTCCACGACCAACTGGGCTTCATTAGGCTTCCCAGGTTTCGCAACTCCCCATCCTGATGATAGGTAGGTGCTGGCTGTTACAGTCTTAATACAGCCTCATCGCTCGAGTCGCTGCAGAAGGTTAGTAAGGGACTGTTTCAGAGAATCCTTAGTTGGGATTGGCCGATATCGCCAGGTGGAAGTGTCACGAAGCGTTGGTCGATGCCAGTCCTGCTCTGGGATAATTACGGGTAATGCCTGTAGCACTTGTTCCTTAAGGTCAAGCGTTTTTATCCCCGGGATTCCTAAAATGTTGATGCCCCCTAGAACAGCCTCTAGGGGATATCGGTGGTCCTGAACCCAAAACTTGACCTTTGTTGTGACGGCGATAGCGTTAAGTCCTTGTACCTTGATCGTCTTGGTGGTCTTTTGATGAGGTATCATTGAGGTAATCACATTGGTCTGAGCTCCAGTATTGAGAAGAAAGAATACCTGTTGTTGGTCATCCGGATCGGTAGGGTTGTAAACAGTGAGTTCAGCGTATGGTCGAGAATCAGTAGGATCAGGTCTGAGTTGGGGAAGGCCGCCGGCGGAGCCACCGGCCATTACTCGTTTTTTGACAGATCCTCAAAATTAAATCCCAATGCTTCGGCCATACTGGCCTGGGCCTTGTCTCCCAAAAGTCTCAGTTGAGCCTTTGTTAGTCCGGAGTGAGCGAGAAGAAATCCGAACATAGTTCTTTCCTTCAGAGTTCTTTCCTTTGGGGTTCTTGGAGGTGACCCCCATGGCTCTCGCCGAGGGATATACCCTTGACGCCTAGGCCCCAATGTTGCAGCCAGGTACGCTGAAGGTGGATCCCTTGTGTCATTAGAAGCTTCCTCACCTTGCTTCATAAGTGCCTGCAATCATGGGAGATGGCCTAAAAGATTTCCCACTGGTTGACCTGCCATCGGGTTCAAGAAGAGTCGGAGTGTAACAGCATTCGCTCCTCCGTACACCTCCACGCAGGCATCTATGGCTTCCAAGGGCGTTGGAATTGCCCCGGGGTCCGATAGGTGACAATGAGCCCATCTCTCTTTACGCTGGACTGCTGTTAGTCCCATTGGATTTTTTCTTGGGCTTCATGAGAGATACGACACTCCAACTATAGCCAGGAGAAGTTGTTTTGCTGTAGCCTTCTTCGGGCAACCCTCATGCCAGGTGTGAAATTTGTGGGTTACCTGTCCTACCACAAGCGCCGGGAGCGGGATGGGCCAGTGGGCACTGTCCGTGACCACATTCAAATCAGTAGCACGCCCTCCGCTCCACGCTGCTTGTCGTGTCAGGGCACTCGCTTCTTCCTTATCCAGAGTGTCGGATCCAAATTCCACTATCAGTCTTCCTAACCACATAGCCAAGGTTTCTTCCAGTCTGATTTTAGATTCTTTGCAAAGCTCTTGAATCTCTGGTCTGGTACATGTGCGAGAGATAACAGTGGTACGCGTGGTACCTTCTTCATCCTCAACATGCTTTGTCACAGCTATCGGGTAAGCTGCGGCAGAGAGAGGGTTAAATTCTGTATCTGGGAGCTTTGGGTATATCCCTCCTCCCATTGCCCCCTCCCCGTGGTGAAGAGGCATGATTGCAGGGAATGACGTCACCTCAGGAGGTGGAGTCACCAGGGGGATCCCCGCCGGGTCTTCCAAAACTCCGCCCCTCCTTTCCAGGTTCCCTGGATGGCTCACGCTTCTTTCGGCGCCATTTTCTGCTAACAGCATCATGCGGCTGGCACTGTTAATAAACGCTGCTCCGGAGCCCTTTGCTGTCCACTCCAGCAACTCCTTACCCGCAGTATGCATCTGAGCCTCCAGATTCACGTATTCCCTCAGTAGGCCCATTACTGCACAGAACAGCACATTTATCATCTTTCCCTTTTTCCATTTAATTAGACCCCACTTCGGCTTGTGACGGCCCTTAGTTTCCAAATCCTCCCATAGCTAAACGAGGAGCTCATGGCCCCGCGACTCAGGCACCAAATTCGGACAGTTGAACCAGTCCACGGGGGTGGGTTCCCCCCCCTCCTTTAAGTATCGGGTGCATTGGGCGAACTCCGGAGTGGGGGTCAGCTTTTCTGCCTTCCGCGCTTTCACCCCGGCTAGGGATATTGTTGATGTTTCCTCCGGGGGCTGATAATAAACCCGGTCACTCCCCATTATGCATCCGAACTCCCCTAGGGATAGCTTTGTTCTCCATTCTTTCACCACGGCTTCTTCTCTTTTTACGGAGAAGTAACCATCAATACTTCTTTCCTCCCCTTCTACCGCCTGGTGGTAAGCGATATGCGCCCATAGATCGTTAGCATTCTCTACGTGGCGGTTCCCGGTGCGCCAGGGGCAGCACCCAATTAAGTTTTTCTCCATCACCGTGCCCTTTAATCCCATCCTCGTCGCCATGTCTCAGCCGGGCTGAGCCGACTCAAGGTGATTCAGAAATTACTCGTTCGTCAGGGCGGGCTGGTGAATGGAGAGGCTGACAAGGCTTAATGGTTGCAAAAAACTTTACTTACGTCGTGGGTGGCTGCGACGGAAACGGTTCGGTCGTCTGGACAACAATGTGAGTTGCTCCAGCTGGCGAGGCCAAAGCCAGCAAATCCGTCCATAACTCAAGCCGGCGGGAAAAGGGTACGTCTGGGACTGCGTTCGGCGACGGGAAGAAGGATCGATAGGTGATCAGTCTATCGATCAGCTAGTCGCAAGTCGGATCTCTTTCGAGGCACTCTGCAGCATGCTCAAAGCTCTTCGACTTGGGCGGAAGTTGCGCTAGTTTTTAAACGGCCAGCAAGCCAATTACCGGCCGCCACGTATGAATAATTTAGCACTAGCCAATAGCGGGACACAAATTTACATCCGAATGGTGGGAACTCTTTGCACTGTGCACTTCTGTGCTGCAAAGAGAAGATGCATCCTGCAAAGACAGCTGCAAAGTGGCGGGAACTCTCTCCTGCACGCGGGTTCTCTATGCAGCAAAACCCTTGCTGTGCAAGAGGCTCTCAGGTGACAAGAAAATTCCATAGTGCCAAGGCACCAAACTCACTGGGTTATGACACGTATGTGTCTCTGTAGTCACATACTCATACCTTCTAAAGCATTCATGTGATTGCAATCTAACATCCTTCCTTGTTAAGGGTTAAAGTTAGAAAGCAATTAGATATAACTGAAAACTAGATGAAAGGCCACAAATAGAAATAATTATTATTGCAGCAACCTCAAAACTGGAATATTGAAAGGGAGAAGAAATGAGGTCTACCAGGCACAATTCTTTGGTGGTTGACATGGTGGTCTCATGCTTTACAGCTGCTATGGCCTTGTACCCAAAACCACCATCAGAATTCGCTCTAATTGGCATCCTGATGAGTCTCATCAAAACCTGACCTGATACAAATATTAAATAGCCCCAAGACCACTTTAGCCAGCCTCTCAGAAAAAGCTGGAGTGCATTTGGAGTAGCTGAGGCACAGTCCAGGAGTCAGGAGACCTGGTTATATTTTCAGTTTAGTAGTGTGACCCTGAGGCAAGTCAGTTTGCTTTCTGTGGCCGCCTCAGGTCAGGGACTGACTGTCTCTCACTATATAAGGATCCTCAACTGATGTAAACAGCCACAACTCCATTGACTTTAGCCCCTATCAGCTTACAAGACAATGGGACTGTGAGACTTTGTAGCAGCAGAGTAGGAAATCTATTAGGACAGGCATCAGCCTTTTAATGCAAGCAGATAAAAAAGGAGAATGGGAGAAAGTTTTAATATTCCTGCCTAGCTTTCACCTCTTCTATGAATAAAGAGTTCAAGCCTTTGAGATGTTAATCCTACATCTTCTACCATCACTCTATGCTCCAAAATCAGACATACAATTGAAAAAATGTCATAGAGTAGTGCAGGAAGCCAGGTGGGAGGTAGATGTGTCTGGATAAGCTCCTCAGTCCCACTTCTCTCCTTTTGGCCTGCTTTCCCCAACAGATCAGTTTGCCTGAGAGGGATTTTGCTAGGTCAGATGAAAAGAAAACGCTAAGAGATGAGAAAATATTGCTTGTGTCTTTAAAAAAATACCTTCCCACTTCTAAGGAAGTCCCTAATAGGTCACAGGGATTAGATCCCGAGGTGGGTGCAGCACAGTGTCTCTAGTAGCAGAACAGTAGGAAATCTGCAGTCCCTGAAAGTTTGACTACTGTGCACAAATACTGCATAGGTGGCCTAATGGTCTCTCGCAACACTGTTGATGGCAAAATGAAGAGAATATTTCCTTTAAATTACTAGCAGTGGAATCTCAGGTCACCGATCGGGAAAAAAGGCTTCAGGCCAGAATTAATTTCTCCTACTTTGGTAGATGAAAATAAAGCTTTAAAAATAAGATGAATAGGCCAGGGAATAAAACAAGAACCACAAAGTTAGAGGGGCTAGTCATTGCCCCAGAGAACATTGAGGAGGAATGTACTGAAAAGCTACTCGAGACGTGGTTAAGTGAGTTAAAAGTCCCTACAGTAACATCAGTTACTTTCCTGGCTGCTAGATTTTTACCTTCAATGAAATCAACTTTGCTACTTTCTCCAGAACAACCTTAAATCAGATGTGCAGATATAGTTGTTAAAAATGAAATCTTGAGAACCAGTCTTGAAAAGTCAAGGATCCCATGGTGGGCAGCCCTTCACTATCTTTCACTACACCCCACACTAAGAAAAAGCTGTCTGACTGCTCATTGTTCCCAAACTTTCTGGACCAAAAGACTGCTGTCAAGCTCAATATTTCTTGCAGGCTCCCATGCACTTTAACATCAAACTTTTAATTTAAACAGGGAGGAAGTGATCTGTAGATCACTGCAAACCACATGCTCGCTCAGAGATGACAGCATAGGAACTACATTGTGAGTTATTTGAGTCAAGAGCCATCTTTTCCATCACAATGGATTTGGTGAAATAAAGCATTTTCAGAATACGGACAGACAGACCATTACACCATGTTAAGGGGAGAGGCAGGGAAAACTCAGGAGCAAGATGAGGAGTAACACAGAATAGTGAAGTGGGTCGGTAGCTCTTTGGATATTCTGGTGGTTTACTGGGTTTCAAATAGCAATGATGTCAGCTTTCTTCCAGATTTCTGGAAGTCTGTTAGCTTTTAGACATTTAGGCTGCTTACAGGTGTTTAAAATAAAAGGTGCTTTACTTTAAACTCGGCACGCTCCTGTGCCGAGCCCAGCGCATACCTAAAAGGGGCATCGCGTTAGTTGGACCCAGCTCACTAAATGTCTGTATAAATCGGGGCACTTTAGTGACCGTGCCATGACAAGAAATGCAAAACCTCCCAACACATCTCCACCACCCCCACTATTACTACACCCCACAACAGAGCCATCAGCATTCCTGGATCTTACAGCTGCACCTCCAGAAATGTAATATACCTCATCCAATGCACCAAATGCCCTGATGGAAAATACGTAGGAGAGACCAAACAACAACTGCGCACCAGAATGAACGCACACCGGAAATCTATCAAAGACAGAAATACCCAATTACCTGTGGGGGCACATTTCTCATGAGAAAACCACTCTCTGTCCAATCTCTCAGTCCTGATCCTCAAAGGAAACCTACAAAACACTTCCCAGAGACAAGCCTATGAACTCCACTTCATCAGCCTCCTGGATACTAAAAATCATGGGCTAAATATAGACATTGGATTTATGACACATTATAACCTGCCTGGCATCTGACTCCCCAGGTATCTCTCCACTTTCATCCCCCTTCTTTCTCTCTCTCTCTCCCCTCCCCCACCCCACCCCCCCGCCTGTCTCTCACCCATTGACTCCTCAATCTACATTTTCACTGACTATCTGTCTTGTATGCATACCAGCCCAGCCCCTGGCTTCTTTACTTTTCATTCCATCCAGGAAGAGCACACACCAACTGCTGAAACTTTCTTAGCCTGACGAAGGGTTTTTGAACCCGAAAGCTTGCTTAATAATTATTTTCCAACTATTTGGGTTGGTCTAATAAAAGATATCAGATTCACCCAAGGAACCTTGTCGGCACTTTAGTGAGGCTTTTATGGTGCTTTTATTTAATACCTAAACTGATTGAATCAGCTATTAGATAAAAGTGCCAAAAAGCCCCAGTGAAGTGTCCGATCTATACAGATGCTGCAGAGCCAGGTAAAAACGAATGCACTGCTGCTTCCAGTAAAGCACGTTTTTTGTTTTTGTTTTTTTTTTAACGTCTGTAAGCAGCCTTATACATTAATTTCTGAAGCCATCTTTTCATTGCAGTTCTGAGTTTGGTAACGAACGAGGTCCCTTCAGCCCTAAACTTCTGTAACTATCTTATCTGGTCCAAATTTTCCAATTTTGATGTTGTATTATACTCTAAATCAGTGGTTCTCAGCCTCTCTCATACCAGGACCCATTTGCAAAGATTGATGGCTTGTCCTGACCCATGCACCCTGGTCCTGCTAGTGCCTGACCCAGAGTGCCCTGCCCTCCACACCCTGCCACAGCCTCAGTGCCTGGCCACCCAGGTGTGTGCAGTGGGGCAGGCACCTGCCCCCCCCCCCCCCGCCATCCATTCCCTCCACACACATGCCCACACACATACATGCATCCACACACTGCCCCCCCACCCCACCCTGGTCAGTCCCCAAGCCCTGGCCATCCAACCCTTGGCTCCCCATACACTTACCTTCATCCAGCTACTTGGGCTGCTCCCATGATCATGCTTGGCTGCATGCTGGGCACGCCCCCAGCAGTTGCTTGCAGGCTGGAATGCTGCCAGCATGCTACTTTTTGGTCACGACCCCATGGGTTAAGAAATGCTGCTTTAGATCGGTGACTCTCAGCCAGGGTGCCACAGCCGCCTGCAGTGCCTTGAGATCCTTTCAAGATTGCTGCAGGTGTTAGAACTGTTACAACATGATTCACAAGGCAAATCCATAGATTTAAAATAGAAATCCATAGTTGTGATTTTTCTGAGTTCTTTGCAACAGAAAAAATGCTCTATTATTTTTCTGCATTCAAAAAAAAGTATAAACTAAGAGCTGGCATTTACTGAGGGGTACCTTGAGTCTATCCAGAGGTGCTTTATGTCTAAAAAGGTTAAGAACCACTGCTCAAGATTGAGACCAGTGGCTCTGGCCTGATTCAGAGGAGTTTGCACCTACTGGAAGCTATTCCAGGTGCAGGATTAATTATACCACAATCTCCCTGCTTTCAATTGTGGGCATTTTCCAGATTATGTGCCCTTTTCCTACAGGCTTTGAGAATCATTTTCAGGAGTTGCACAAATAAGTCTATGAGCATAAAGCATGTCAAGAACTAAATGTGACAAAATTTCAGTTCATTCACATATCTGTTTTTACAGTTAAATTTCCAAAAAAACATTAATAGTCTGGGGTTCAGATGCCAGAACAGATTTAGAAACCTCACTCTAGGAACATACCGTGACCTTTAATGGCTTCAAGATTCACCCAGAAGTCTTGATTATATCTTCATCTACTGTATTTACCCAAATCCAAGACAACTTCAAATTTAAGATGACCCACTCCAATAATTAGATTATATACTTTGAAAATTATAGATTTGTTGCAATTTTCCATGTAAAGAAACTAATTATTGGAGGGTCATCTTAATTTGTCCCCCAATACCACTGTGGCAGGGAAAGCAGTTGGGGGCAGGGGTAACAAGTAGTGGGGAAAGCAGCTTGACCCCTGCCCCTTCCCTCACCCTGGTGCCTACACCCCCAGAAGCTTCCCCCATCCTGCCTGTCCCTCTCAGCACTTGCCCTCTCTTAGTTCATGCTCCCTCCTGCCAGTTGCCCCCTTGCTGCCTGCCCCCCTTCCATTTATCCTGTGCAACAGCTCCAGCTCCAGCCTGGAGCACAGAGCAAAAGGTATGCCCTGCCCTGCCCTGGCAGCAGCAGCAATTTCAGCCCCTGGCCTGATCTGGACCAGAGCTGGAGCCACAGCAAGTCCCCTGCCACTGTGTGGTCTCCCCCACACTTCGCCACCCTGCACCATGCAGTCTCAACCAGGCTTCCCCAATGCACCCCCTACACCCTGGCCTGGCCCTGCAAGGTCTTGTCTGTGCTATTCCCCACTGCACTGCACATGTCCTCCGTGCCACATGAGCCAACCCAGCCCCAGTCAGGCAGCAGCAGCGGCAGCAGCTCCTGCCGCATCATTTCTTTTCCTAAACTTCGTTCAAGCTCTCCCAAATATCTTGGCCAAAGAAAGATTCTTTTCTCATATGAAAATCTTCCTGTAAAATCTTCATTTCAGCTTGAATTTTCCAGTTTTCTATGAAGGAAAAAAAGGTTGCTTTCATTCACTGCTCCCGGCCTACCCCAAGCTTACTTTGTGAGAGGGAATGAGAAAGGGCTTTTGAATGCCTCAAGAAAAGAAGTTATGTTTGTCTCCCTCCTTTGCTAATTTTGATTTTTGCCTCAAACTCTCTCAACATTCTCAAAAGCTTTTTCTTCACTGCGCATTGTACATTTGGTCTATATAAGGCAATGTTGTATTTTACCTTACAAATATTGAAAAGAATAAAATATATACAACTAAATAAGCAGGACAGTGAATCTCAATTGCAGAATTATCTGGAGACAGCAGAGACATACTCGGATATCAACAAAATGAGATTTATTTAATATTGATGAATGTGACAGTAATGCACCTAGGGAAAAATAATAACAATCAACATAGATATAAAATAGGAGATTACTATTTAGAAAACATTAATATAGAAGAAGACCTTGGGGTTGTAATGGATAATAAAGTGCATATGAGCTCACATTGCAAAATAAGCAATTGCTATCCCAAGGAGCATATAGAGAGAAGGACTTGTTTGACAATGGAAGTAATAAACTCAGCATTATGCAGTCTGGGGAAGGCCTGACTTGGAATACTGCATGCATTTTTAAGCCTCTCATTCTAAGAAGGACATTGAAATGTTAGGGAGAGCTCAAGGGAAAGCATCCAAACTAAAGGGAATAGAAGATACAGCATTCAAAGAGAGACTGGAGAGATGCAATTTATGTAACATGGCTAAAAGTTTTTTGGGAGGAAATGGATAGTGCTGCACTAGTATTTGTGTGGTACCAGAATGGACTTTCCCTGAAGCTCAGATGTTGCAAGGGTGTAAAATAAAAAGTGGAACAATTCAGTTTAGAATATGCTTTAATAATAAGGGCTATTACACAAGCAATAGAATAAGCTGCCTAGCGAGCTACGGAACATGAGTCACCATCATTAAAATGTTTCAAAAATAGGCTGAATGAAGTGTTAGAGGGATTAACATGGAAGAGTCAGCTCAGCATGGGGCTGGGGTTGGGCTGTTCTGAAAGGTTTTTTCCTTGTATTGTCAGCTGCAGTTCTATGAAGTCACAAGCTGCAGGGAAATTACTTCAAAATGCAACAGAACTACAACCTTGTCTTGTTTAATTCTGCCCCATTTCATATAATTTCTAAAAGGCCAGAAAGGGCAAAAGGCTCAGTCCTAAAGCTCTCACATGAGTAGGTTCATTGACTTTATCAGAAATGACTGGTGTGAGCCAGTCAAATAGAAGTGCTGTATATGGTACAGTGCTTGGAACTGATTCTTCCACATGCATTTTCAAAGAGAATTGCTGTGACTTCTGTCTGTTTTGAAACATTTGCTCCTAGAATTTGCAATGCTTGTATCAGTTAAATACTAAATCACCATAAGTGTAATTTATATGTTACCCAAATAAGGGAATGTAAGTGGAGAACATAGTGTCTAAATTTTCATATTTCCAAATTAAAGGAATATAAATGAACCGGCTGTTCTATTCAGTGTGTAATGTGTTATTTCATGGTTGTCTTCTTGATATTACAGTCCCCTTTTACATTAAGCAATATAACTTCCCACCCTAATTACCATGACCTAAAGATGTTCCCCTTTAATGTAATAAAGGGCAACAACAACATATCAACAGAGGAAAGAGCATGCATACTGATTTGTTACAAATTCACTATCCCTCACTGGAAATTTTCTCTTACATTACCCCCAACTGGATCTTGTAAAGAGCACCTTTAAAAACAATACACTTCAGGAAATAGCATATATTTACTACCTGCTCCCTCCCCCCCTAACATCCTTTGCAGTATTATGAAGTGGTTACTTTATCATCCCTTAGAATAACATGTATGCTTGTAACACATACCTAGTGCACATGGACCCAGCTCTAACATGGACCCTTCTAGACAACATCAGCTGTATTCATGTTTTCCATTTACCCTACTGAAGGAAAATCACATACATTTTAAAATCATCTGTGAGGTTGTTTTGAAAGTGGATTCCCCCATCGGTATCTTTAAAGGAAAAGTGAATGTTACATGAGGCATAGCTTAAACAGCTGGTAGGAGGAGAAGAAGGGAATGATTTGTTAGACTGTAAGTCAATCATAGTTCAATCTGGACAACCGTAAAGCATCTTTACTTCCACCAATAGGTGTAATTTATAGTGCTGTCTGCTGGAAAGCAAAATGCTCCCCATGGGGTGATAGGAAGTCTTGAACATTTCCTGTTCATTTAAAGGGAAACTTATTGGTTCTTGCTTTTGCTCAAGCTTTACTTTTTAGTGCACAGTGCTATAAATTTGTCCTGATGACAGCCCTGAGGTGATATATTAAAGTATACAACAGTCCTGAAAAAGGCAATGGTTTTAGGGACAAAAAGAAGAGAATTTTGCTCTGTGCTAAGGTTCTTACAGTAGCCATAACTAGGTCTTTGCCTGGGTGAACAGGAGCCTAGTACACTCACCTGCTCTGGCTCAGACTCATTCCTGTCACACAGCTGGCTGCTGCCAGGGCCTGCCACAGGTTTCCTCTGATCTGCATCCCTGCTGATATAACCCTCAAGTGTCCCTGCAGAGATGTAAAAGTGCCGAGTTGCAAGAATATTCCAGCCATTAGCCTTCCTGTCTGTGGTGACAATTCTTGGTGTCCCCTGCCTCTTTCCTGAGTTTCATCATATTGTTCATGGGGGCCTTACAACACTTACTCTATAGTACATGCCTCTCTTCCCCACTCTCATGTTTTCCTGATAGCAGAGGTTTCTTCCTATTTATACTTCTGGCTATGGCTTCACAGAAGGTCCCCCAGAATAGCCAATAGCTAAGGGATTTAAATTTGCAGATTAAGAACAGGGGCTTGAACTGGGGTCTTCCACAGCCACAGTCTCAATTTCACAGTCTCTTCTGCAGAGCTGTTCTACACACTAAAAATAATTAAGGGTATATCTAATGCTGTTATTCAGGTCAGCCTTGAAAATCACCCTCAAGCAGCCTGAGCCCATGTGAGACTCCCTGACATACCTTGTAGCCTGCAACACAGCTTGTTCATATCATACTTGTTGTTGCTCAAATGGAGCCCTTTTAGGAATCAGAAAGATGCTGGGTGCACAAGGACTAGAAATTAGGAAGAGGCAAGTGTGGGATAGCTGCTGGCAGGCTTCCTGTATTCAGTGCTTGCATTACACAGGTAAATCCCAAAGACTGCTGCAGAAAGAAATGGGCTAAGGGTTGAATGGGAGCATGGTCAACTCTAAAAGGTCAGCAATTTCAGAGGCCAGACTGATACTAGGGGCCAAGGTAAAGGGTGAGCAATGGGCATGGACCTTAGAGTGGCCATAAGGTCCAACCCTACCTGTCATAAGAACATAAGAACTACCATGTACTAGGTCAAGACTATAGGTCCATCTGGCCCAGTCTCTTGTGTCACAGTGGCAGAGAATAAATGCTGAAGGAGAGAGTGAGCAGGGTATGACCAGAGTTTTATCCATTGTCCCTCTCCCTCTTGCACCCTCCAACATTTAGGGTCTAGGAACTTCTGATTTAGAGGCTTACCCTTAAATCCCATGCTCAATCTACCAATGTACTTTTCCGCCAAGAATTTCTCCAATCCCTTTTTGAATCTGGCTAAGCTGTCAGCTTCCACACCATCTGGTGGCAGAGTTCAACACTTTCATTACATGCTGTGTGAAAAAGAACTACCTTTTGTTAGTTTTAAACTTACTACTTACTAGGTTCATTTTGTGACCCCTAGTTCTTGTACTGTGAGAGAATAAATAATAAAACCCCATTTACTTTCTCTTCACCATTTAGTATAAAACCTTATCACGTCCCTAATCAAGCACCTCTTTTCTAAACTGAATAGGCCCAATCTCTTTAGTGTCTTCTCATATGGAAGCCCCTCTATACCACTAATCATCCTTGGTGCTCTTCTCTGTACCTTCTCTAGTTTTTCTATATCCTTTTTGACCAAAACTGGACACAGTATTCAAGGTGTGGGTGCACCATGGATTTATAAAGGGGTGTAATTATACTTTCCGTTTTGTTTAGAATTCCTTTTATAATAATCCCATGACCACCTAACTTGATTAAGAACATCTGATGGGGAACCTTGTCAAAGGCTTTTTGGAAGTCCAGATATACTCCGTCAACTGGATTGCTCCAATCCACCTGCTTATTGACACTCTCAAAGGACTCTGGTAGGTTGGTGAGACACAATTTCCCTTTGACAAAGAGATGTTGATTCTTCCCCAGCAAGCCATGTTTAGCCATATGCTGAACAATTCTTTTTTTTTAAAGTATTGTTTCTACCAGTTTTCCAGGACCAGAAATATAAATATTGATGCAGATATGGTCCAAATATTCTGCAGGGCCAAGGAAACTGACCGTTTCAGGCAGTTTTCAAGGATTTACACCTTAGTATCTTTCATGCCAGGATGACTAGCTAACCACTGACCTGTTAGCTTCTTTCACATTGTTTTTACAAGCAACATTTTTAAAGGACACGTTTTTTTTCCCACCTCCCAAATGTCAAAACCGTGACACTTTACATGACACAGGCCTCTTGATTTCTGGCCTGTTAAATTACTGACCTTTGTAAAGTTCTTTGTGATCTAGTGATGGATAGCGCTGTATAAGAATCATTTAGTACAGTCACCTGGGCTTCCCAGCAGATTTAAGAGGGATTTTTTTTTTCTTTATTGTGCATGCCTCAAAATTTCATTAGCTTAATTCAAAAGCCAAAATACTTCAAATGGAGCAAAACAGCTCTTCTCAGCAACTATTGATTTCAGTTTTCAATATAAAACATGTTAGAAAACTATAGTTTGCTGCCCACAATCATATAAATAGCTAATGATATTATTTTTGGTAGGTATTTAACATAATCTTTAAGTGCAGAATTTCTCCCCAAAGGAGAATTTTTTAGAAAACCAAGAACATGTGAAAGAAGGTTAGAATGGAAATAATTTTGCAGCCTGAACAGTATGGTAGTTCCTGATGTCTGCTGAAACACAAAATGGACTTATGATGGGCATTATTTGCTGGAAAAGATTGCTACCACAAGCCGCAGTCAGAAAGCAGCCTATTTTTAAAAGAAAGGTTACTCTTATAAACAGCACGGTTATATGGGTATGTTATTCATGGGTGTGGATTCAATGAAGCACACAATTGCTTTGTTCCCTATTGCAGCAAGAAGGCGTTTGGACAACCAGTTGGGAGCAAGTAACTGTTACTCCAGTAGCACTCAAAAGAAAAGGATGCCTTACCCCAGCAAAATCACAACAGGAGGTTTGCCCCAATTGCTGTGAAACAGAATGGGACCTGGAACTATTAAAGTCTAGGGTCTATCATTCATTCAGTAAAATGGAAATAAAAGTTATTGTAATAGGACAATGTCACCAGATCAACGTCTCCTGCTTTGAAAATAAACATCTTGGCTTTCCTCTGTATTTACTGCATTTTCCATTTATGCAGCAGCAGGAGGCCGTTATCCTGTGACAATGTTCTGCTCGACTGACATTACCTCTTAATTATATCTTCATCAAAACCAAATTAGAAAGCGGCCAGGAAAGTTAAGCCAATTGGATTACTCATTTGGCTGTACGTTCTGACACCTCTTTTTAGGAAAAAAAGAAAAGAAAAAGCATAGATGCTGGCTCATGCAGGAAAATGTTTAATGCTCTATTTCATTGCTGGGAAGTGTGGATTTTAATTTTAAATTGCAGGTATCCTGCTCAGTCACCCTGTGTATGTCTAAAAGGTCCCCATCCCCCTCATTTAAATACTAGTATGGAGGGTGTCTTTGTGTATTGCTAGTACGTTAATGCTCTGATAGTCTATTGGACTTGATGTTTTCGAGCGTGACCTTCACTTCCTAGTTAAAAGCATGGATTGTGGAATGATGTCCTCCAGAGCTGAGCAGCAGGTCAGGCTTCAAACTTGCTGGCTCTTGCCTTCTTGCAATTTGAGGAAGAGGTAAGCAGGATTCGACTGTCACTCAGGTAAGCAATCAGCTCCTCCCGGCATCAGCAATAGCAGGGGGCAACCACTGCAAATCATCTCAATGGCTATGGAGCAGGGAATTCAGCTCCCAGCATAACAGCCCCATTCGTTCCCAGAATGAGTCCTATCTTCCTGATTTGATAGGCTTAATTTTCTACTTCTTACACTTCATGCTTATTTAAACCCATACACATTGGTATACCCTGCCACCATTCTGCTCCAGCAGCATTTACCCAGGGGTAAATAGGCTGCCTGAGGCAAAATGCAGTGAAGAACCAGGCTTCATGACTGAAGGCATCTTAGCCCATCAGTTCTACCAGTCCCCATCCCTAATTGAGTCTCATGTCCCCTATGACCTCTTGGGGGCTTGCCCTTCTTTCCCTGCTACAGAAAATAGCATGGTCTACATTAGCTGGATCCTGCTGAGAGGGAGTTTTGAGGGAGTTCAGTACCTATGGCACTGTTGAATCACATGAGCTCAGAGACTGCCAGTCAGCACCATTCACGAGCCATCGACTTCCATACATCACTAACAGAATACCCTGCCATCTACCAGAAAGGGAATGCAGGGTTTGACAGTAGAAAATAGGAACTATAATTGTTAGCTTTACAGCAGCCGACCAGCACCACATGCATTGCATTAACATTTAACCACACAGGGGACAATACAGAAATACACGTTGTGAAGAATCAGAGTAACCCATGCAAATTAACATTTATTAAAAATCATTCAAAGCATTTTACAAAAAAGCCATACTATATCAAACTTGACTGTAGTCAGCAGAAGAAATGAGATGGTCTGGCTGACAAATTCTGGGAAGCCAACTGGAGGGGTTCCAATCCTGTGAGCCCTGCCCAAGGAATTTTTGTTGCCCACAGCTGGGGGTTTATGGCAGCTTTGGGTCTCAATCCAAAATGGGAGAAAAGGCCGTCATAACTTTCATTGATTGTAAACATGAAGAAAAATGAGGGTTAAACACTCCCTCAGCTCTCTGTCCTTAAACTTACAGAAGATGGGCCATAGAATCACTTATGGGCACTACAGAAAAGCATAAGTAAATTAGACAGACAAGGTTCTTTGGATAAATTCAATCTCTTGTATTAGGCCAACTGAAATAATTGGAAAAATTTAGAAACACACAGATCCTACTATATCTATATACCTATATACCTGGTATCTATCTATACCAGAGGCATGACACGGATGGGCACGCGCCGCACCCCTCGGGTCCCCTCGGGCTCCGCGGCCCCCCGCTCTGGCACCTCAGAGACGGCCACCCAGATGGAGCCTCTGGTTCCGGGCTCCACGCAGACGGAGCCCCTGGCTCTCAGCTGCGGGGGCTGCCTGTCCCTTTTTCAGGCTCTGGGGCCTGGGAGCATGGTGACCTCCCCTTGCAGGGTCTGCTCCCTTTTGGGGTCTCTGGTGCACCAGCTGGAGGAGCTCCAGGCCACAGTCCAGAGACTGCGTGCCATCAGGGACTGCGAGCAGGAGATAGACTCCTACTGCCAGGCCCTTCTCCCCCGGGAGGCAGAGGGTAGATCGCAGTCTCCCTCCACGCCAAAGGAGGACTCTGGGACCTCCTGCTGTGTCCAGCCAGGGGCATGGACCAAGGTGGTCAAGGGCCCTAAGGCCCGCCGCACCAAGGCCCCACCCCCACCAGAACTGAGCAACAGGTATGCACCTCTTGCTGCCCCAGCAGAGCCTGCCGAGTTGCCGGCTCCCACAAGCAACATGGGCCTAACTGCAGCTCCCGCCCCTGCTCTCCCCAAGACAAAACGTAAGGTGTTTGTTGTGGGAGACTCCCTCCTGAGGGGGACGGAGGGGCCAATCTGCCACCCCGACCCCTTAGCCCGGCAAGTCTGCTGCTTCCCAGGGGCCCGCATCCAGGACATTGCGGAGAGGATCCCCAAGCTCCTCAAACCCACAGACCACTATCCCATGCTCCTTATTCATGTGGGCACCAATGACACGGCTCGGAGCACTCCCAGCCAGGCCATGAGGCGCTACAGGGATTTGGGAGCGGGGCTTAAGGGTCTGGGGGCACAGGTGGTGTTCTCGTCGATCCTCCCAGTCTCAGGCTATGGGCCGAGGAGGGAGAGGAGGATCTATGTGGTCAACCAAAGACTGTGGCGCTGGTGTCGTCAGGAAGACTTTGGCTTTCGTGACCACAGCCCGCTCTTTGGCGAGAGAGGCAGCGAGCTGCTGGGAAGAGATGGTCTCCACCTCTCTCCCCTAGGGAGGAGGCTGTTCTCAGCCAGGCTGGCTGACCTGCTCCACCGGGCTTTAAACTAAGCCCGTTGGGGGATGGGGGGACTACCGCCACTGCTGGCCCGCTGAGCAATCCTTGCAAAGCCAGCGGATCACGGCACTCAAGGGAGCCCACCCCAGCCCCAGCCCTGGTAAAATCTGTGGGCAAGGAAGGAGCCCCCCAGGGGGCACTTGCCTGCCTGTACACTAATGCCAGGAGCCTGGGGAATAAGCAGGAGGAGCTCATCCTCCTGCTCAGTGCAAACAATTACGATGTCATAGGAATAACGGAGACCTGGTGGGACTCCACCCATGACTGGACCACGGGGATAGATGGCTATACCCTGTACAGGAGGGATCGTGTAGAGAAAAGGGGCGGGGGTGTAGCTCTCTATGTTAAGGAAAGCTATGCGTCCCTGCAAGCCGATATTGGCGACCAGGGTGGTTGGCTGGAGACCCTCTGGATTAAAATCCATGGGGAACACGGCACAGGGGACACAATGGTGGGAGTCTATTACAGACCTCCCACCCAAAGTCCTGAGCTTGACCAGGAGTTTGCCCAGGAACTGGCTGAGGCAGCTTGCTCCAGAACCATGGTTGTCATGGGTGACTTCAATTACCCGGACATCTCGTGGGAGGATCGCTCAGCAAAAACTGAGCGGTCGCAGAGCTTCCTCTCGTGCGTGGATGACCTCTACCTGACTCAAGAAGTCTATGGGCCAATGAGAGGCAAAGCGCTGCTCGACCTGGTACTGGCTACTGGGGATGACCTAGTCGGCGACCTAGTGATTGATGGGAAGCTGGGTGACAGCGACCACGAGCTGATCACCTTCACCATCCGCTGAAAAGCTGGCAAGTCAGTCAGCAACACAGAAGTCCTTGACTTCAGGAAAGCCGACTCTGACAAGCTCAGGAGGCTTGTCAGTGAGGCCCTAAGGGACTGTGACCACGGGGAGAGGGGAGTTCAAGAAGAGTGGTTGCTCCTCAAGGGAGCGATCCTCAACGCACAAACTAAGTCTATTCCATCTCGGAGGAAAGGCAACAAGAGGGCACAGCAGCCCCCCTGGCTCTCCAGGGACCTAGCAGACCTCCTGAGGCTAAAAAGAAAGGCCTACAAAGGATGGAGGATGGGAGTCACCTCCAAGGAGGATTATTCTGCACTGGTCCGGTCCTGTAGGGAGCTGACCAGGAAAGCCAAGGCTGCAACTGAACTCCAGCTAGCTTTGAGCATCAAGGACAATAAAAAGTCCTTTTTCAGATACGTGGGGAGCCGGAGGAAAAGCAGGGGCAACGTTGAACCCCTGCTGAACCAGATGGGGCAACTGACAACTGACGCCCAGGAAAAAGCCAACCTATTAAATAGGTACTTTGCGTCGGTCTTTCATCAGCCCCATGGGACGCCCATGCCCGCTACAGGGCTGGGAAGTCCGGGTGAGGGTGATCCCCTGCCCTCCATTAATGCTGACTTCGTGAAGGAACATCTTGAGAAGCTGGATACCTTCAAGTCAGCCGGCCCTGACAATCTTCACCCCAGGGTACTCAAGGAGCTGGCAAGCATCATAGCCCAGCCTCTAGCACGGATCTTTGAAAACTCTTGGCGCTCTGGTGTAGTGCCCGAAGACTGGAAGAAGGCCAATGTGGTGCCTATCTTCAAGAAAGGGAGGAAAGTGGATCCGGCTAACTGTAGGCCCATCAGCCTGACTTCTATCCTGGGGAAGATCTTAGAAAAGTTTATTAAAGAGGCCATCCTTAATGGACTGGCCGACGCCAACATCTTAAGGGATAGCCAGCACAGGTTTGTTGCGGGTAGGTCTTGCTTGACCAATCTCATTTCCTTCTATGACCAGGTGACCTATCACCTGGACAAGGGAGATGAGATTGATATCATATATCTTGACTTCAAAAAAGCCTTCGATCTGGTGTCCCATGGTCGTCTCTTGGAGAAACTGGCCAATTGTCACCTTGGGTCCTCCACGATCCACTGGCTGGAAAATTGGCTCCGGGGTCGGACCCAGAGGCTAGTAATTGATGGAAGTCACTCATCGTGGTGTCCAGTGACCAGTGGGGTCCCCCAGGGCTCTGTCCTTGGACCCATACTGTTCAACATCTTCATTAATGATGTGGACACTGGAGTCAGAAGCGGACTGGCCAAGTTCACAGATGACACCAAACTTTGGGGCAAAGCATCCACACCAGAAGACAGGCGGATGATCCAGGCTGACCTGGACAGGCTCAGCAAGTGGGTGGACGAGAATCTGATGGTGTTCAACACCGATAAATGCAAGGTTCTCCACCTTGGGAAAAAAAACCTGCAGCATCCTTATAGGCTCGGCAGTGCTATGTTGGCTAGCACTATGGAAGAAAGAGACTTGGGGGTCATCATTGACCACAAGATGAACATGAGCCTGCAATGTGATGCTGCGGCTAGTAAAGCGACCAAAACGCTGGCTTGCATCCATAGATGCTTCTCAAGCAAATCCCGGGACATCATTCTCCCACTGTACTCGGCCTTAGTGAGGCTGCAGCTGGAGTACTGTGTCCAGTTTTGGGCTCCACAATTCAAAAAGGATGTGGAGAAGCTTGAGAGAGTCCAGAGAAGAGCCACGCGCATGATCAGAGGTCAGGGAAGCAGACCCTACGATGACAGGCTGAGAGCCCTGGGGCTCTTTAGCCTGGAAAAGCGCAGGCTCAGGGGTGATCTGATGGCCACCTACAAGTTTATCAGGGGTGACCACCAGTATCTGGGGGAACGTTTGTTCACCAGAGCGCCCCAAGGGATGACGAGGTCGAATGGTCACAAACTACTACAAGATCGTTTCAGGCTGGACATAAGGAAGAATTTCTTTACTGTCCGAGCCCCCAAGGTCTGGAACAGCCTGCCACCAGAGGTCGTTCAAGCGCCTTCATTGAATACCTTCAAGATGAAACTGGATGCTTATCTTGCTGGGATCCTATGACCCCAGCTGACTTCCTGCCCTTTGGGCAGGGGGCTGGACTCGATGGTCTTCCGAGGTCCCTTCCAGCCCTAATGTCTATGAAATCTATGAAATCTATGAAATCTGTAAGAAGTTGTTTAATGCACATTAAATACAGGAGTGTGAATGCTGACAACCAACAAATTCACCACATACTTTTCTTTCATATGTAGGAAGCCAAGGTTTGAATTATGGTGAAGCTCCTGGGGGCAGGGTGGGACTGAGCCCCCATAAGAGATGAGTGCCCCACGCCCCAGCCTGGCCTGTGCCTCAGGCAGCGGCTCCTTCCAACTTCCAGCTACCACTGCTGCAGACCGCCCCCAAGGGTTGGAAAGCAATTCAAACCCTGTAGGAATCTCTCTGTAGTTCTGAACGCCTGGCCTGATCCCTCCTTCTTCCTCCTTGTACTTGATACTTAGCTTCAGGGAAATGGCTTCTGCTTCCAGTAGGAGGGAATTCATCCTTGAGAGATGATGTTCTGGTGTCTACTTAAGATGCACTGATTGACTGGTTTACACTGCATCTAGTAGGGGAAATACGGTAACTGTAAGAAAAATGAACACATTTAAATTGATACAGAGCTACTGAGCAAGGAGTCACAATGTGTCTCCTGGCTTTGGATATGCTATGCTGCAGCAGAAACTCACAAACCAATCTGCTGTTGTAGTTTCGTTTTTACAGATTATCTATAACGTTTAATTTTTGGTTCAAAGTAAAAATAAAAGAACAAGAAAAGAGAGAAAGAGAGAAAACTCCACACTATGACAAAGAAGCCAATATAATTACTCCAGTTCTAAACCAGTATAAGTGAAACCAGCATGTGGCTTAATGATCATTGTAATCAGTGCAATTGAGTGCATACAGTTGACTAATCTTTCAGTTCTGTGGGGGTAAATTTAGACTTACATGTTTCAGCTTTATCATAGTACTACAGGTACTGTAAGGCAAATGGTCTGTAAATTACTGATATTAAGAGTTTGGGAGATTATAAAATAGCACAAATTTTAGAGAGGGGCAAAGATGCAAAATACAGACTTGTATTTTGACCCAGGGCATTTTTTTCTTTTCTTTTTTTTTTGGGGGGGGGGGGGGGAGGTTGGGTTAGGGAGGGAGGTGGGGGAAGATGGTTGTAGTTTGGTTTTTTTAAGTTTATGTTGCCTTGTTTCAATTTATTGCTCACATGGACCCCCATCCATGTTTTAATCAAAAGTGATAATGACATTTTTATTGGGAAATGGAAAATAGTTCTTGATAGATTCTCATTATACTTCATTTTGCTAATATCTAGTTTCAGAGAAGAAACAAACAAGCATTTTGGGAAACAGAGAAAGCCAGGAGATATGGGAAAACTGAAAAAGACAGAAGATCGAGAGATATGACCCCAAAAAAGAAAGGGAAAATGGTGCCTTTAAAATCACACTTAGGCATAGTAAGGTCTGTGCGCTGGTAATAGCTTGCAGAGACAACTGTGACTGAAATATGCACAGTGCACTAATTTTCCTCTCACTGACATTGACTTTAATCCAACATAACTCAGGGGAGTTACTTTAGATGCTCACTGGTGGAGGAAAGCAATGTAGTTCAGTGCCTGTGAAAGTACTGTGGATGAGTTTTAATGATACCCACTGCTACACCCTTTTATCATCTTCACTGGGTGCATCTACATGAGATGCTTTACTGCAAAGTAGTGCAGTTTACTGCACAGTAAGCATGTGCATCTACATGTGCAGATGCTTCCTGCACAGTAAACCTCACTAATTACGAGTAAATTTTCTACCTGCAAATACAAGTAGTGAATTTACTCGCCAGTAATTACTGCACAGTAATGCATGTGTAGACACCTGACAGGTCAACCAGCCACCAGGGGGTGGGAAATTGCTCCCTGCTCCCAGGAGCTGCCTGCTGCCAGGGTGGGTTCTGCCACTGGAGGCCGTGCAGGGTCTATATCCTCCTGTCTCAGCAGCAGGGAGCTCCAAGCTCCCCGCTCCAAGATCATGATCAGGGTGCAGGGGCTGGGAGACCCTTACACCTCCCAGTTTCTGATTCACCATTGCGATTGGGAAGCAAGGGCTAAGAGATCATAGTTTCATAGTTGGTAGGGTTGGAAGGGACCTGAGCAGATCATCAAGTCCGACCCCCTGCCATGGCAGGAAAGAATGCTGGTGTCTATCTAGCCTCCTTTTGAAGACCCCCAGGGTAGGAGTGAGCACCACTTCACTTGGAAGTTGGTTCCAGATCCTAGCCACCCTGACTGTGAAGCAGTGCCTCCTGATATCTTGCCTGAATCTACTCTCAGTCAACTTATGGCCGTTATTCCTTGTTACTCTCAGTAGTGCTCAGGGGAACAGGGACTCTCCCATAGCCTGCTGGTCTCTGTTGGCCAGTTTATAGATGGCCACCAGATCCCCTCTCAGCCTTCTCTTGTGGAGGCTGAACAGGTTCAGGTCTCATAGCCTCTTCTCGTAGGGCCTGCCCTGCTGCCCCCTGATCATGCGAGTGGCCCTCCTCTGGACCCTCTCCATGTTGTCCACATCCCTCCTGAAGTGCAGCGCCCAGAACTGGATGCAGTACTCCAACTGCGGCCTGACCAGTGTTGCATAGAGGGGGAAGATCACCTCCTTGGACCTGCTCATGATGCATCTGTGGATGCATGACAAGGTGTGATTAGCCTTCCTGACATTGCATCCCCACATTGGCAGCCCATATTCATCTTGGAGTCTATAGTGACTCCAAGATCCTTTTCTGTGTCTGTGCTGATGAGAGGGGAGCTCCCCAGCTTGTAGGTATGCTGCTGGTTCTTTCTCCCTAGGTGCAGTACCCTGCACTTGTCAGTATTGAATCCCATCTTATTCTCATCCGCCCATCCCTGTACCCTGTCCAGATTCAATTGCAGCCTGTTCCATCCTTCTAGCATGCCCACTTCCCCCCACATCTTGGTGTCATCCGTGAATTTGAACAAGGTGCTTTTCACCCCATCATCCAAGTCGCTGATGAAGATGTTGAATAGTGCGGGCCCAAGGACCAAGCCCTGGGGGACCCCACTTCCCACATCCCTCCAGGTCGAAAATGACCTGTACATCACCACTCTCTGGGTGCAGCCCTCCAGCCAATTCATGACCCATCTGACTGTGTAGGCATTGACACCACAATTTCCTAATTTTTTAATGAGAATAAGGTGAGAGACAGTGTCAAAGGCCTTCCTAAAGTCCAGAAAGACTACATCCACCGTGACACCTGCGTCCAAAGATTCTGTGACCTGGTCATAGAAGGCCACCAGGTTGGTTTGACAGGACCTGCCTCTAATGAACCCGTGTTGGTTGCCCCTAAGCATACAATCACCTGCTTGCCCCTCACAGATGTGCACCTGGATAATTTTCTCAAAGAGCTTCCCCAGGACCGAAGTAAGACTAACAGGCCTATAATTTCCTGGGTCCTCCTTCCTCCCTTTTTTGAAAATGGGGACCACATTGGGCCTTTTCCAGTCCTCTGGAACCTTACCAGAGCACCATGAGTGCTCGTAAAGCTGTGCCAGGGGTCCCACAATGATCTCTGCTAATTCCCTCAGCACTCTGGGGTGGAGATCGTCAGGACCTGCTGATTTGAACACGTCCAGTCCCACTGGAAGTTCCCTGACTAGGTCCTCACTGACCCTGGGCCTGGCTGCACCTCCCTTGGGACCATCAGGGATATTGGGGGGGGGGGGGGAGGGGGATGACCTGGTCCCTGCTCAGAAAAATGGAGGCAAAGAAATTGTTAAATAGGTTAGCTTTGTCGTCTGGTGTGACCACCAGATTTTCAAGCATGTCCTGCAGAGGCCCCACATTACCCGGAACCTTCTTTTTACCCCCTATGTATTTAAAAAAGGATTTCTTGTTATCCTTGATCTGGGTTGCTAGTTCCAGTTCCATCTCCGCCTTGGCCTTCCTAACAGTCCCCCTACAATCCCAAGCAATGGAGGTATAGTCCTCCCTGGTGATGGCTCCTCCCTTCGATTGGGTATATGCCTCCTTCTTAGCTTTGAGACGTTCCTGGATGCTTTGGTTAGCCGTGGGGGCTTTTGAGCACTCTTGCCCCCTTTGATCCATGTTGGGATTGCCATCCTTTGGGCTTGGAGGATTATCTCCTTCAGAAACGACCACTCTTCTTGGACTCCCAACTCCCCACCCCTCCAGGACCTCAGTGCCTCCCTGACTAGTCTCCTTAGCTCAATGAAATCTGCCCTCCTGAAGTCTAGGGCTGCTATCTTACTGCCGGCCTTTGTCACCCTGCAGAGAGCAGGAGCTGGGAACTGTCCCAGTCAGTCCCAATTGGGAGATTGAAGCATGGGGCCTGGAAAGAGCTGGAGGGGTGGGGAAGGTCCCAGCCCCCTGCCCTATCTGCTGGTATGGCAGTTAGTAGCAAGCTGCTAACTGGGTGGGGAACAGGGACCCTCCTGGATGGGGAACAGGAACCAGAAGTGGACCAGAAGTACTGGTCCACTTCCGGGTTTGCTGCCGAGCACGTGGAGGGACCCCCGCCCCACACTCCTCTGGGATGCTCCATCTTCCCCAGCATTGCAGCGATCATGAGCCACACCTGCTACCTCAAGGTATGTAGAAAAAACTTTTAAAGCTGTGTCTATGTCCAAATCACTGATTCTCTGAATCATCATTGAATCTTCAGATTCAGTCAAATTGAATCAGGGACAGTGATCCAAATCAACTAATCCAATCACTGTCCCCAATTCGGGCTGAATCTGAATCCAAAACAAACAGGGCCCACTTCGCACACCCCTACTTTCCAAGTCCCCTGCCCAGATCAGGGAGCTGGGGCTGGAGCTCCCTGCTGCTGGAGCAGGGGGACATTGTCCCTGCCCCGGCAGCAGGCAGCCCCCTGGGGGTAGAGTTTAATATCCCAGCTGCCTCCTGGCCTGGTACTCCCTGCCATCCCCTGAGCTAGCACCCAGGGAGAGCCTAAAGTTCCCCCTGGTGGTAGCAAGGGCCTACTTCAGGGGCACTGGAAATGGGAGCAGTTTGCTGCTAGAAGCCTGCCCAGGAGCGTTTACTTGCAAGTAAACTGATCTCAGATTAAGTGCATATGTAGATGTGCCCACTGTGTACTTCCCTTCAACTGCTGTGCCTACCCAATTTTGTGGGTACATACCAGGAGGGCCAGCCAACACCCTCCTTTGTGCAATATGGATTTCCACTCTTGGAAGCCCGAGTCCATGCGTGTGTGTATATATATATATATATATATATATATATATACACAATGCTTGCACACACCAGCCTGGCACACGGAAGGCTGTACACTCCCCATTTCTTATGTGCCCATGAGGACTGACGCAACTTCTTGCCTGAACTCATTGATTAGGATACTCAAGAGAGGTGTAAATGTAACAAGTTTTGTCCTTATGCATATATTCAAGCGGTTTTCACTAAAACAAGATTGTTTGAAACTGGTGATTTTTCAAGGATATTTTCAGACCCTAGTTACCATCACAAGCACAAGAGGAGAAGAAAATTATCTCAGAGGTCCTAAATGTTCATCTTTTGGGAAGGGCTCTCTCCCAGAGCAGATTGGCAGAGCCACAGGTCTGGGATTTGGGGAACTGACTGGCTGGGAAATACCAATTATCCTTGTTTTTGTGTCTGGGAAATGTTGAATCTTTCCCTATCGTTTTACACAGGGCAAGAGCATACAATTGGGCTCAAGTGAAAAGGAAGTTCTGTGAGTAAATGCAGAGTGTCTGAACTGTATGAGCAGCAGTGCAATAGACAAAAATGGTGGTGAGGGGGAAGGAAAATAAAATTCAGGGAAGACAAAAGGCACAAAGAAGTGGTACAGCAATGAAAATGAGCTATAATAATTACAGGGGAAAGGAAATGACTTGAAACAAGCAGAGAAGGAAAATGTTAAAAAGCAGCATTTGATAATTCTACCTTTTGAGCTATAAAGGGCATTATTCAACTGGTAAAAAAACAAGGGCATGAATATAACTGAAGTATTTGCATATTCTTAGCACTGGATGGCCCCACAAAACCCCTTTTCTACATCCTAGCTGAGAGACATAAGAAGATAGTTGCCCCTCCCCCAGAAGAGCAATTATAGCTGCAATTGGTTTGAACCCCTAAGCACAGAGATAGAATAAAGCCTTTGGCAGGATTTTTTTTTTTTTTTTTTTTTTTTTTTTTTTTTTTTTGCTAGTGGTATCTCCACGGGAAGTCAGTAGAGTTATTCTAGCAAAGAAGCTGACTCTTTATGTTGAGCAGCTTCCTGCCTACAGCATATCTAGTTCTCACTTGCTTTTGGGAGCAGTGTCTGAAATATCATAGATTTAAATCAAAACCATTAGTATATTAGTACCTTTAGCTGTGACAAATGTCTACATTATCCTCCCTCTCAAGGAATGGGTTGCAGCCATGAATTTTTCATGTCAACGTTAGTACAGTCACCCATGAATTGCATTATGCTGTTGACAAAAAAATTAGATTAAAGGAGAACTATTTTTAGTTTTAAAAATGTTACCTTCAAAAGCAAGGTGAAACCATGTGGGTGCAATGGGACTCCTTTACACGCAATCCTCTATATATTGGATAACAGAGATAAATAAAATCTGCAGACCACTGCCATTGTCTCTTTTGTGAGGTGACCAGCATCTCCTGGCTGCAGCTTGGAGCTTCCACAAGGAAGGAACTTTGATTCTACAGGATGCTCTACAGTACAAATACATCTTTGATCTAGTCAGTCTATAAGGTACATATCTGCCCTGCCTTCTGCCTGACTTCAGACTAAGTCCTGAACTACCTCTTTCTATGGTATGTTGCCATTTTCCTTCCAAAAGAACTTTATGGTGGCTCAGCTACAGGCCTTGGGTTTCATCAAGCAAGCGGCAGCCCAACGTTATTTACAGATGCCAATGACTCGCATGTTCCCATCTAGATTTTTGTTCCTGCAAAATTAATGGTAGAATCAAAGCAGATTAGATGCTCCTGTAATATATGATTTAGGGCCAAGATCAGGTGTTAGATGCATTATCCAACAATTCAAGAGCTGTTGCACGCAGCTAACAATCCAACAGCAAATGAAGGAGCAACTTCCCTGGGTCCAATTTCATCATACACAACAGGAACCCACTTTCTAAAAATCAGTGACACACCTTCCAGAGCCACTTTGCCTTTTGGATCAGGCAAAGTGAGACAAAATGTTGCTGTCTGCTCTGACAGGCAGAAGTGGTGCATGAACCCATACAGCTCTGCATCGTATCTTACCTTTCCCACATTTGAGAAGCAAAAATGCTATTCTCTTACTACCTACTTACACCACTGCCTATCTACTGAGCCAAGGAAATGGTAATGAGGTTACATTTTTATCCTGTTTATGCTTTATGGGGTTTTCTCTCCTCTTTAAATAATCCTGCTTTTATGGACTGCTGCATGAAATTATCTGCAGGTATTTCTGCTGTGTAGGTTTTCTTTTTTTAAAAAAGGTGGGAAGGTGGGGAGCCTTCTTAAAGGTTGCAGCATGTTGCAACTGAAACCCGGAAAATTCAGGCATTTATTGAGGTTGAGTGAGTGGTATCATAGCTATTGATGGAGCAGTCTCTATCAGGGTTAGTCAGGGGGGATCACAGCAAGGGGCTTTGGGAGTTTAGGGTTCTGCATTTGCGAGAAAGGGTAGAGAGACTTGACAGTCCAATACTCGGAAGGGATGTCAACATGAATCATGATACTACAAGGGCAGAAGAGACCAAGATCTGCCCAGTCAAAGGAGTACAAGCCTAAGAAAGGAAGTTACCTTGAAAGAAAATTTCAGTTCATAGCAGTGGGGGAAGGCACACACTGTGGAGGTTTTCATGGTGATTTGGGATTGCATACATTCAGGATAGGTATGCATACAGCATGACTTGGAGGAGGTACCCAGTAGATGATGCCCATCAGTGGTGATGCCCAAATGCTTACAATTGTACAGAGGTCCCTGTAGGGAAGGAGGATATAGTGGTTTGCTAAACAATTCTTGCTTATGCTTTCCTCCAGGATCATGTGAATGAGTCAATGGAGTTAGTAGCCAGAGGTACAAGCATAATCCTGTTCATTTGACCTACAGGCAGATGGATAATATCCTCCTGGGATTATACTGCTGGGACTCCATGGTGAGGGGGCTCTGCATGAGCACAAAAAGAGGGATGTGCTACACGCTGCAAGGACACCAGTTATAAAAGCTCATGTTTAACTATTCATGCATTGGCTCTGCAAGCAGTCAGTTCCCTCACAGGTTGCGACTGACCCTGGGGGAGAGAGGTGGGTCAGAAGAAGGGCATGTGCTGCAACTAGTTGCTGCCCCTTTGGTGCACTCTGGTCACCACAGACCAGCCCATGGTGCTGAAATGACTACTGCACACTTAGATATAAATGACTGGGAAACTTGTAAGTGAGTTGCCTTGCTCACCAAGGAAGAGTGAGATTCAGGGCAAATCCATAGTTTCATAGCTGGTAGGGTCGGAAGGGACCTGAGCAGATCATCAACTCCGACCCCCTGCCATGGCAGGAAAAAGTACTGGGGTCAAATGACCCCAGCGAGGTATTCATCTAACCTCCTCTTAAAGACCCCCAGGGTAGGAGCCAGCACCACTTCGGATGGAAGTTGGTTCCAGATCCTAGCCGCACCGACAGTGAAGTAGCGCCTCCTGATGTCTAGTCTGAATCTATCCTCTGCCAGCTTGTGACTGTTATTTCTAGTCACTCCTGGTAGTGCTCGGGGGAACAGGGACTCCCCCAATGCCTGCTGGTCCCCTCTGTCTAGTTTGTAACAGGCCACTAGATCCCACCTCAGCCTTCTCTTGTGGAGGCTGAACAGTTTCAGGTCCCTTAGCCTCTCCTCGTAGGGCCTGCCCTACTGCCCCCCGATCATGCGAGTGGCCCTCCTCTGGATCCGCTCCAAGTTGTCCACATCCCTCCTGAAGTGCGGCGCCCAGAACTGGACACAGTACTCCAACTGCGGCCTGACCAGTGCCACATAGAGGGGGAGGATCACCTCCTAGGACCTGCTCAAGATGCATCTGTGGATGCATGACAAGGTGTGGCTGGCCTTCCTGACCGCATCCCCACACAGTTGGCCCATGTTCATTTTGGCATCAATAATGACTCCAAGATCCTTTTCTGCCTCTGCACTGACGAGAAGGCAGTTCCCCAGCCTGTAGGTCTGCTGCTGGTTCTTCCTCCCCAGGTGCAGCACCTTGCACTTGTCAGTGTTGAAACCCATCCTGTTCTCATCCGCCCACCCCTGTAACCTGTCTAGGACCAATTGCAGCCTATTTCTCCCTTCTAGCATGCCCACATCCCCCCACGTCTTAGTATCATCAGCAAATTTGAATAGGGTGCTTTTTACCCCCTTGTCCAAGTCACTGATGAAGATGTTGAACAGCGTGGGTCTGAGGACTGAGCCCTGGGGGACCCCACTGCCCACATCCCTCCAGGTCGAAAATGACCCGTCCACCACCACTCCCTGGATGCGGCCCTTCAGCCAGTTAGTGACCCATTTGACTGTGTAGGTGTCGACGGCACAGTCCCCTAGTTTTTTAATGAGACTGGGGTGAGAGACACAGTGTCAAAAGCCTTCCTGAAGTCCAGAAAGACTATGTCCACTGCTACCCCTGCGTCTAAGGATTTTGTGACCTGGTCATAGAAGGCCACCAGGTTGGTCTGACAGGACCTGTCTCTAATGAACCCGTGTTGGTTGCCCCTAAGCATAACCTCCCCTGCTGGCCCCTCGTGGACATGCGCCAGGATAATTCTCTCAAAAACCTTACCCAGGATCGAGGTAAGACTAACTGGCCTATAGTTTCCTGGATCCTCCTTCCTCCCTTTTTTGAAAATGGGAACCACATTGGCCCTTTTCCAGTCCTCTGGCACCACACCAGAGCACCACGAGTGCTCGTAAAGCCGTGCCAGGGATCCCGCAATGACCTCTGCTAATTCACTCAGCACTCTGGGGTGGAGGTCATCAGGACCTACTGATTTAAATAAAAATCAAAGAGCAGCTAAACTACATGTGCCTGAAGTGTTGTGAGGGAAGCCAGGGCAGGAAGTCAACAAACTATCCATGGGCTTACAATCCTAGAGATTGGTACGAAGTCAGTAGGGGTTAAAGTTGCATGGGACCAGAGGAGAATTGGCTGTTACCCATCACAGAATTTCACACTTGCTTTCAGAGTTATGTACAGCGATCTGATTGGGGAAGGCAGCTAAGCTAAGGAGTAGTTCCTCTTTGTGACAGTTCTCCACAGCTGCAATTATTCCCATAAGGGGTCTGGTTACCTAATACATGAGAGGGCACAGACAGAAGTGACATTTTTCATGAGTTCTGGCCCCCAAAAGTGCTCTACAACTATGTCATAACACATGTGCATGGCTACAGAGCACTTTTAAAATGAACAATCATGTGAAAAAGTAACCCTGGCCAAATAAGGGAACAAATGAAGGTATTCTAAATAAGCGTGCCTTAGAAAAAATGTACACACTTTCCTACGAAAGTTACCTGTCATGCCCCTGGTTTGCCACAGGGAGGAGGCAGAGAGTCTCCTCCCTGGGCAGCCAGGAGGGAGAAGGGAGCTGGAGATTCAGCCGGCCAAGGGGCAGCCTTCATGTGGGCAGGGATGGTTGAGCCAGCATTTGGGTCTGGGACCAGGTCAGTCCAGGTCCCCCCCTAGGGAGGGGGTGCCTAATGCACCTCTCAGGGAGGGAGTTGAAAATCTCCTCAAAGATCCCCCAACACAGGGGAATGCTGCAATGACAGCTGGCTGGAGGCTTCTGGAGCCCTGGCCAGCTTACAAAGCAGGTGACATCCCCTACGGCCTGGCCTCTGTCAGCACATGGAGGCACTTAACCCCCATGCATAGAAGCCAATCCTGTGTTAGCTTTTGACATGCTATAACTTTAAATGCTTTGCAAAAAGTTACTGCATTATCGAGGTACCCTTGTAACTTCTATAAGCATCAAGAGATGGAAACCAACATAAGGGAAGACCCCTGAGGGCTCTGAAAAAAGGCATTTGGGCTCCTATTCAACCCCCTTTCACCAGTACCTCCCTAGCACTCAGAGGAGGAAAGACATTAAGCCACAACCAGGCTTGAAGCATGAGAGTTGACAACAGCTTTCCCAAAGAGGCTGTAATGATCAGGGAAAGCACAATGGCCTTTAGGGCACGATTTACAGCAGAGGAGTGTTCCTAGGTGAGTTATTGAAGTTCTGGCTCTTAATTAAGCCACATCCTATGCATTTGGTTTTTCTTCCTGCCTGGCCAAGACAGAGATCTCCTCTGAGCCTCAGTATTCCTGCTCTATTTTTGCCCATAACTCATAAACCTCTCTCAGTACTTTCAGTGTTATGTTATTCCTAGTGGCCAGAGGCATTTATATGAAAAAGGGATTATTCTCGGCAGAGTACATTTGCTCCGGTCTGTATGCTGATTCATATGGTAGCCCTATGTGTGAGACATCACTGTGATCTTCAAGCATCCATATTCCAAAAGCATACAGGGGTAGGATCAAGGCTCCATTGGAATAGGCACTGTACAAAACGAACAGGCAGGCACCCTCCGTGCCCTGAAAAAACTGACCGTGATGCTGAAAGAGGATCATGCTTCATGTGATCTGTGATACTTTAGAGACAGATTTGAAAAAACAGCTTCCAACAATTTCAGCCACAAAAACTGCAGGCACGGACCTGCAGGCACTGTTTAGACATCTCAGCTCAATAGAACTATACTGATTTACTTGATCTGAGGATGTGACAGAAGTTTTCTTCATAAGTGCCCTCTGCAAATCAGATAATTGGATACTTAAATACTGGCAGTCACACCCACAGTTACGTATTCCAATTTCACCTGTTAAACTGGAGGTTGAAACAAGTTCTGTTTTAATGAGCAGGAAATGGCTTAACTAGGAATGAAGAATGCTATGGAAATTCCCGTCAATCTTTGTAGAATTTCTTGCTAAGCAAAAGGTCTGATCCCAAAGCTAACAGAAGCAGAAACAAGTCCCACTTGATTTCGCAGTTCATCATGAGGCACTGCCAGCTCCTGGTACGTACAGAGCACCCAGCTAATGAAACAGCCAGTCAGTCAGTGCCTGTGGAGACAGGACAGAAAACACAAAGCAGAAAGGTCAGTCTCCCTATCTCACTGTATGAAATGATATTATCTCTTCTGGTCAAAACTCAACATCAGCTTTTGAATTCCCTGGCTCCTGTCTGGAAGGTTACTTGTGTGCCTGTTTTCCCTCAACCTACCCAGGTAAAATGACAAGGCTGCCTGATATTTCCTTTGAATGCAGGCAAGCTGTACATGCCTCTCAGTGAGCACAGCCCTCCATTTAGGAAGCACTCGAGCAGCATTTGTGAGCAAGCGTGAAAGCACTGTGAGCTCTTTGCTTTGCAGGCATTGTTTCATCAGTTCATTATCTATTTATAGCTTTTCCCTTTGATCAATGTTTGTATTTAACCTTGCATTTCTTAATTTGTAGGTCAGTCCACATTTACCATGGTTAATTTATTAAGTCAGATCCTTCTTTTTAGTTAGCTTGTTGGAGGAGGAAAGTATTTGGGAACTGCAAATCATTACAAACATAGCTCATCTCGTAACCTTAGTAACCAAATTATATACTAGAACAAGTAATATTTTTATGGCAATATTTTTCCAGTGTGAATAATAGGAAAATAATTAGAAAATAACACATTTGGAAGTGAGTGCACCGTTAAGAGTTGCCGTAATGGGACTCCATCAGTTTATAGCAACATTCCTCCCCTTTCTTTTTCAGAACCTCTGTAAATTGTCCCAAAGTGAAGTCTTTCTCTTGTGTATACAGTCAGCTAATTGCTACATTAATGATCTTATTAATGTAGAATCCAAGCATATTTTATAGAGCCTTGAGTCACAAGCTTCATTAAACAATAATACATGCTACTTTGATTGAAAAGAACGCTTGATCTGTCACTTTCACTGTATATCAATTTCTATTGTAAAGAAATAGAAAAGCTTCATGGACTCTGGAATACTTTGGTGCATCCCCTGCCATCTCTGCACAGCCCTTAAAACACTGACAGGCATTTCACTCTGACAGCTAAGGCCATGGCAAAGGGAACGAGGTGTCTAATGTGGGAATTAAGTAGAATTGAGACACCTATGTCTAAAATCATGGGGGTGAAAACTCAGGCTACCTAAGTAGCCTCAGGCTTAAACTCAGCCACTACCTAACTTCCATACATATTTCTGGGTTCGTTTCTTTAATTTAAAGTTTTCCCATGTGCCCTTCTGCAGTGCTAAGCAGTTTGGTGCCTGAATTACAATTAAGCTCTGTCAGGATCCAGGGCACAACATGATTCCTTAGCTGTCTACACTTGCCATTAGCCACCTCTACTGCTCACCTGCTATTCCCCATACCTAGTCTTACTTCAGAGACACTTACCTAGTGGTTTTTGAAGATAAGCATATATGATGCACCTGACTTAAGTCAACATACCTGAATCCATCCCAGAGAGTGGTGATGCTGATAGTGGCACTTCCATCTTTGGCCCAATATGACCAAAACTTAGGAAACACGAACAGAACTTTGAGGTCACACTCAAAGAGCTCTCAGCTCTTGAAAAACTATGAGAAGTCAGGACCTCAAGTTTGCATGTCTCATCTGCAAGAGAAACCCTGATCCTGTGCTGGTTCTCCTGACACCTGGGGAGTTCTTCACAATTACCTCTGGTGGTGAAGATGTGCACCATTCCTTTAAATCTGAAGTGCAAGGCAGGCTGTATGTACCATTGCTTTAGACATATAGCAAGAGGCACAGGGATAGGTTCCATACATCAGCTCTACAGTGAAGCATCAGTAGAGGAAGACTACCATTAGAGATAATATGGGTCTTCCTCATTTTAATAAAGCTCCTTGTTCAGTGTCAGAAAAGGGCAACTCTTTGTAACTTCATACAACAATGCTGATCTGGACTGGACTGAAATCTTATATATGGAGGGCACATCCCATCTCTCAGCACTGCGTGGTTATGTGCACACAAAACATTGCTGTGAAGCTTAAATATAGCTGGGCCAGCAGCATAAATTAACATATGTGGATCTACGCGACTGTGCATAAACTGCTTCTGGTCCACCTCACTTAGAGAGAACTTACCTATCTCTACGCTGTCTTGCTCTCAGGAATGTAGACAAACCTCAAGACGCCTATCAGGAATGCAGTGGTGAGCTAGAGAATCCATAGTGTGCTCAAAGCCAGTTGTCTAAAAGAAAATATTCCTCTGGGACCTGTCTGTTTGTTTATTTACACTTGAAATGAGCTATTTTCCACAGCTCTAATGTCTTAGATTGGGCCTGGTGAAATATAGCTGTCCTGTAATATCAGAGCTATGAAATATAGCCTGCTTTTGGCTAGCTCCCAAGGAGCTCTGGACTATATCTGTTAAAGACATTAACACTCCAAATAATTTCACCAGCTGTTTCAGATAAGCATACAGTAAGTAGGTGAGGCAAATAGACTTATGACTCATGTCCTTTCCTAGCCAAGCCTTTCATTTCAAAAGTTAGACCACAAAATCAATTGGACATTTCTGTAGACAGTGACTTTTAGACTGTGCGGCCTTCTTTTTGCAACATACCTCTAGATCATCAAAGAATAAGCAGTCAGGAATGGCACAGCTGACATGCATATATATTTGCAGTCACAACAAGAGTTTGTAAACAAGAGACAAACTGGCAGAGAGGACTGTGCATTTTGCAGAAGTGGCACTGGGGACATTTTGACTCATGCATCCATTTGCAAAGACTGTAACAGTTAAAGAGAAGATATGCTGGCATATTCAGGGTTAATTTGATTGCTACAACTGTGGGGGAGGGGAAATCAATGGAGGTATTGTTTTTTAATATGTACCAGAGTCTGGCCACAATTGTTGGTGATTTCATTTTGTCTACAGCTTAGGATGATAAAAATAGAGCAAGTGATGGCAGTCTGGAAATTTTCATTCTTGAACTCACTCACTCATGATAAGCACCGAGAGTCCAAAGGTTACATTTATATTAGTTTAATATTGATGAGGCATGAAACAAGATGTTTCTGGTGCATAAAAGGTGGATGTATAAAACTGAACTCTGCTCAGCCTTAGTATTTTGAAGATAACATGGTAAATACCAGAGAACAAATCCACAAAGAATCTTTGGCCTGGGAACATGACAGACTCTTCTCTAGATGAATTATGTACACACACACACACACACACACACACACACACACACGCACGTGGTAAAAATGTATCATGATCCCTTATTCTCACTATACAGGGCCTCATAGCTGAACTGTGAGGTGTTTCTTTTTTTCCTCCTGCAGTAGATAAGCAGTGTCATAATAAGAAACAGTCTAGGCAACACTCGCTTTGAGATAAGTCTCAAGATTTCTTGTTAGAGCACATAAATTTTGTAAACATCATACACGCTCATTACCCTAGAGTTACAACAAGACACGAGGTTACTCAGGGGCCCACAGTTCAGAACTGCACATGCGGCAGGCCTTTTTGCCGCAGTTCCATGTTAGGACTACACATGTACTAAACTTTGCAGAAAAATGTAACCAATTACAAATTGCCACGCTGGAATCTATTGTTCATGTTAGCTATAAAAATGGAACCTCGGGCACGGCTCGGGGTCGACTCTGCTTTGAGCAACTGAGCTCCTCTGTTGAACTTGTTTGCAAACAATAAACTCGAGTTGGACCCAGTCTGATTGTGTGACTCTCTCCTTGATGTAAATTGGATTAGCCTCCAGGGGCACGAAACTAGCAATTTGTGCAACACACACATACACACACACACACACACACACACACCAATTGCCCAACAAGAATAACAGGTGGGGGGTGCGGGTGGGGACAGAGGCCTGCATCCGGCATCCCCAACACCTTCGAGGCTGGGCCTGCTCCCCCTGTCCCCCACGGGGCCAGGCCTGGCCCCCCCACCCTCCATTTCAGGGCCATGCCAGGCCCTCCCTGCCACTGTTTTGGGGCCAGGCCCACTCCTCCCATCCCCCCACCAGCACCCCCCTCCCTGCATCAGCCCAGATCTGCTGCACCCCACCCCCTGCCATCGTAGTGGGCTGGCTTCTCCTCCCCTTGGGCCTGCTCATCCCCTTCCCCCTGCTACCGCCACGTCGGCCCTGGCTCACTGCTTCCCCTCCCCAACTCCCGTGTTGGGAGGAAGCAGCGTGGGAGAGAGAGGGGGAGAGGCCAGCAGGTCTGGCTTTGGCCCCCTCTTCCGTATTCGCTGCTTGCAGGGAGCGGGGATGAGGGGCGAGGCCAGCACTCTGTTGCCACTGCCACTGTGTCCTGTGTGCCCATCATCATGGCAGCACTCCACTGCACCACCACCTCCTGTCTGAATGCTGTATTCGCACTCTGATTGGCTGACAGAAACAACCAATCAGAGTGCGAATAAAGCATTATGCACAGACAGACAGACAGACAGACTAAGGCTTTTATAACATTAGAATATATATTTGTGGAGCCCTGGGGCACCAGCTAGATCTGTCCTTTTGGTTCCTTTATGCTAAGCTGCAGCTTCCCCTCCCCGGTGTCGGCCTGGCCTGAGAGGCACGCAGCAAAGCCGTAGTTTCTATTTACCTCTGCTGGCCTGTCCTGGCTGGTCCTAAGCGCAGCCGTTGCTCCTCCTCACCGGTGCCAACTCGGCCAGGCCTGTCACATCCCAAGCGGCATGCAGGGAAGCAGTGGCTTGGCCAGCTTTGCCATGTGCTGCTTGGGATGGGGCAGGCCTGGGACTGGTCAGCATTAGCGAGAAGAAGTGGTGACTGAGCCGCGTGCCGCTTCCACGCACTGCTAGGGACGGGTTGGCATCAGAGAGGCAAAGCCGTGGCTGATCCTGTGCCAAGCAGCATGTGAGGAAGCAGCACATGGCTCAGCTGCTGCTTCTCCTCGCCGGTGCTGACCCGGCCGGGTCACTGCTTCCCTGCATGCTGCTCGGAATGTGACAGGCCTGGCCAAGCCAGCACTGGTGAGGAGAAGTGGCTGCTGAGCTGTGAGTTGCTTGGGACCGGACGGGCCAGGCCAGCGGAGGTAAGTGCGCAGCTTTTTGCAACTGCTCCCAGAGCCCCAGGGGCTCCTGCCGTGGCCCAGGGGACTCCGCCCCACTTGTGCTGTGCCCAGTGCACAAAGGCTGAGCCAGGAGCCTCCCAAGCCCGGCGTCATGCCCCAGCCAGGCAGCATCCTCCCGTGGGCAGGGCGGTTGCACCCCATCCCACGGAGCTGTGTCGGCCAGGCCGGGCTCCACTTTGGGTGCCGTGAGGGGTCCAGCTGTGGCCCGAGTCTACAGAGCTCTGAGGCAGGCCCCACTCCCCTCCTGCCCCCGCCCCTCTTCTCCAGCTGCCATCTTCCCAAGGGCCTGGCCAGGCCAGCTTACTTCTGGTGCCTCCCCCTGCTCCTGCTTCTCCCCACGCCTCTCTCCCTCTCTCTCTTTCCCTCCCCCTCCTTCCTTTCCTCTTTCTTCTTTCTCCCTTCTTTCTGTCTCTTCCCTCTATATTCTCTTCCCTCTCTCTTCTCTCTTCCCTCCCTCTTCCCTCTATGAAGCTTTATTTATTGTCACCAGGCTTAGAATTTTTAGAAAATCTGGTATTTAGCATAAAAAAAATGTTTATGATTATTAACTATATTAATATGCACTGCATCCTGCCATATACACCCTGCCCCATTTTGATTTTTTGACTTACCGGCACTCCAGCGTCACATAAGGTAGACATTGTGGGTCTATGTCAGGGGTAAACCTTGCCTACCCCTGACATAGACCATGTAACAGAGTGTAACTTCCTGTTCCAAGGCCATACTATCCGCTCCCAAGAGAAGTACTTCCGAGGGCAAAAGGATGGACTTCCAGTGGCAAAGGGTAAGAGTTAGGGGATGGGACTTCCAGACACAAGATGGCGACCAGGGGGTGAGGCAACTGTAAAGGGGCAGGGCTACCCATTCAGCCCTTGACAGCTCACCAAAATTCATGAAGTGGCCCTCCAGCTGAAATAATTGCCTGCCTCTGCCTCATACCAAACAGGAGCCATGGATTCCTCTTTGGGTCCCAGGGCAAATTGTCCCCTCCCATCAGGGGCTTCCCCTCAACCCCTACCTCCCCCCACAGTGGGGAGGGTCCCTCCTCCCTTGTGGGAATCCCCTTCCTGGGTGACACACAACTCCACGGGCTTCAAGGGCTGGGCTTGTCTGCAGTGGTGTTGGGGCAAGGCATTCTCTCCATCTGCAGGAGGGCCTCAGCTGCCTCATGGAGCTCTTCTGACCTGTCAGCCCACTCTACAGTCCTGTGTACTGCCCCATGCACCAATGGCCCTGTTCCTGCCTTGTGCAGGGTTGGGGACCCATGCTGCCTCATGCAGCTACCCATGGTCCTGTCTGCCCTATGGCCCTGTGTACCACCCCATGCACCAATTGCCCTGTTCCTGCTTCATGCAGGGTTAGGGACCCATGCTGCCTCATACAGCTGCCTGCGGTCCCATCAGCTCTATGGCCTTGTGCAGCGTCCCATACACCAATGGCCTGTTCCTGCTTCGTGCAGGGTTGGAGACCTGCACTGCCTTGTGCAGTTGCTGTGGCCCCTTCAGTCCTATCAGCCCTGTGCACCCTTTGGGCACAGAATGGGGTTCAGCTCCTGCCTCACACAGGGGGTTGGAGACCTGCGCTGCCTTGTGCAGTGGCTGAGGTCCCGTTTGCTCCTGGACTTCAGAGGTACCTCCTACAGAGGTACACTGACCTATGCACTGCTGCCCCTGCCCCCTGCAGAGGGTTGGAGACCCATTCTTCCTCATGCAGCAGTTGTGGTCCTGTCCACTTCCGAACCCTCCATGCACTGAACTGTACACCGCTGCCCCTGCCTCATGCAGGGGGTTGGAGACCTGTGCTACTTTGTGCAGCAGCTGTGGTCCCATCTGCTCCTGGACCCTCCATGTACTGACTTGTGCATTACCGCTCATGCCTTGTGCAGGGGGTTGGAGACCCGCACTGCTTCATGCAGCGGCTGTGGTCCCGTCCAATCCCGTATCCTCTGTGCACCAACCTGTGCACTATTGCCACAGCTCTCGCTCCATAGCAGGCTTGAGATGCAGCTGCTTGCTCATTCCTGCCCAACAAATATGTCTTCTGGGTGCTTCTGGGCAACTGCTCTGCTCCGCTGGTCAACTACACCAGCTCTTTGTCAGCCCTCTTTGTTGTTCCACGTCAAAGCCACCCGTGTGCTGGGCATGCTACCTTTTTATTCCTTCAGAAGGCTCTGCCTCCAGATTGGGAGCGGACCAATAGGAAAGCCTGAGGGGTTAGCTCCCTCTCAGGTCCTCCTCTTCACCTTGCCCTTAAGTTAGGGTGGGGCAAACCTCTCTCCTTCCCTTTACTGATTGGTGGGGAAGGAAAATGCCCCCACCAATCACTCTGAGCCTTCTGGCTCAAGTCGGCGAGCTGGACTGCTACCAGCAAGCCCACCACACTTAGTTCCATCAAAAATGATGGTTTTGAAGCTCAAACCTTCCTCCAGGCATCAACCCCAAGTCTGATGAGTAGTTGTTTCCTGTGGCATGCAGACTAAAGCAGAGAAGTACAATTCTTGCTGTTCCCAAACTTGCCCTGCCAATGTAGGTCAGGATCTCCTAGAGAGCTTAGCACCCATCTACCAATGGTGTCTGCTAGAGGACTGCATGGATGAGGCTGGAGTGTTTTTTCCAACCCAGATTTGCTTGATGCTACCACTTTGAGAAGAATCAGCAATAAGATATTAAATCTATGTTAGGAAAAAGAAGAGCATCCTGTCTGTAGCTCAGGACTGCAGTAGAACAAAGAATTTATTCTCTGCACTTCACTTTTTACTAATGCTATTTTGGTATTTATCTATCTTTCTGCTTCATCCATTTATAAGCCCCAGGCCACTGGCAACAAGTAGATGGTAAATGGAGTTTTTAAATTAAAACATAGACACTGTAGGCTTTTAGCATTAAAAGACCAAAGGTTCACTTAGTTCATCCCCTTTCTTCCATTAAGTAACAACTCCATTCTCAGCAGGTATGTCCAATGACATTATTCTCCCATAAATAAATCCACGGCAGACTTCAATTCACTAACACCGTCATCTCCCAGTGGCAGAGAACAGGTGCCAGAAGCTTCAAGCATCTAAAGGTGATATCCCTATGGAAGCAAACATCCATTTTAAAATTAAATGTTTGGTATTTGTGAAATTAAATGGAATAGAAGGAAATGAGCTCTCTATGTCCAGGAATAAATGGCAAGTTCTTAATATGCTTTCTGTTTACAGAGAGAAGTAGAGTGGTCAAACTGCTGTACTGGAAGATAAGACCTCCTGTGTGCTAGCTGTGGCTCTGCTATTGATTGGTTGCATGGTCTTGACCTTTCAGATTGAAATAGGATCAGGAATGGGAAACGGGACCAGAAATGACCACGTTTATTTGGACAAAATTTTCTTATAAATAATTGGCCAGTTTCAGAAAACTCAACCCATTTTTGGAGGGTTTGTTTTATTAAATATTAACAACATTTCTTTATAAAGGTAAGTGAATTTTTAACAACGGATTGTTGCTATTGTTGCTGTTATTTTGCTAAATGGTTTGATGGAAAACTTGTTATAAATTTGAAACAATGAAAAATGGGTCCATTTTAGACTCTTTGAAATGGCAACAGCGTACACATTTCGCAACTCCTTCATTTTCATTTTGTGTATATATTTTGACCAACTCCATTAAGAGTACTTATCTCTCTTGGAGGAGTATTATGAAGATTAGCTAATTGCTCACCTGCAATAATGAAACAGTTTTAGAAGGGATTCATCTGGCTCATTTTTAGGTAAAACACTTTGCAGATATAAATTTGCTGGATAAGTGCTAGGTATTGCTGTAATATAAAACATCTGTGCATATCTGTATAGGAGGGACTAAGATGCTGTGTAAAATAAAGGACTTCTAAAGTGAAAAAAGTGTTGCTTTGAATGGATGTCATAAAATAAAACCCAAATACGGGAGAGCAAGTTGAGCAAGAGCAAGTACCTTCCCTCACAGACTTGTCACTTAGGCCGAATAGATAATGAGAGACGTACCTTATTTACTTGATTCTAAGACAAGGCTCTTTTCCTGTTTCAACATGGGAGGGAAAAAGCTCCTCATCTTACAACTGCATACAAGGGTAGTGGGAGCAGGCGATGGGGGCACAGACTGCTGCAGTGGCTCAGGCTCCAGCCCCTACCCAATGGTCCAGCCACTTGTGCTGGCAGGCTCCATGCATGCTGCAGCCTGGGACAAGCATGGCCACAGCCTAGCCCCATAGCAGCAGCACACAACTTACACAGATGCTATGGAGGCAGGTTGGAGCTGTGCTCAGTGCCCCACACTAAAACAGGGATGAAGCCTGCTATGCAAAGCAAGGGGAAGAGGAAGGGTGGGGAAGAGGGAAAGCAAAGGCTGCAGGGAGAAAGAGACTAAAGCAAAGGCATGGGGAAGTGGGAAGCAATGGCTTTGGGGGGACACCAACTTTGCAGGGGGTAGGCACAAGCAGGGGGCAAACTGTGTGACTTCCCCACAGCACCTGCCTCCCTGCAGCGGTGGAAAGGATGAATTAGAGATGACCTTCCAATAATTAGGATCCATACATGAAAAAGCAGGAAAAATATACATTTTCCATATATATAATCTAATTATTGGGGGATCACCTTAGATTCTGGGTCATATTCAAATTAGATTTGAGTAAATATGATAGTCATTAGGGCTGTGTGAAGCTTCAGTAGCCAATTCAATTTGGAGATTTGGCTCGATTCGGCAGCCAAATCTCTGAATCAGAATCAACTTGAGAGACCCATTAAAAGCTCTGAATTGGATCAAAGCCTCTGAATCGATTCAGAAAAGATTCCGAGATTTGGAAGGCAGACATTCAGGAAACCGAAACTGAGAAGAGGGAGAGGAGGAGGGGGTGGAAAGACTGCTTTGATATTGACATCTGTAGGTGGCCAGTGACTGTGATCTTTCTCTGAGCTGCCTTCCAATCACAGTCCTCTGGGGGAGGGACATAGACAGCTCACAAAAGGCACACAGATGAGTTCACACACAGCCTTATATGTTGTTTCTGTCTGCCCCTCTGTTGCAGCAGCAGCATCTGAAGGGTTCTAGCTTGGTAGTAGGTAGTCTCTTGCCACCAACTTCTATCCAATCCTTTCCTATTTATTCTTGTCTACAATCACTATTGTTATCCATTCCTTTCAGTTTATTCCTCCCCCAAAATCCTTATTTGTTCTCATTAGCCTTTTATTTTTTCCTCCAACAAAAAGAAATCTGTGTTTTCCTGGACAGTGTGTCATCACAGTGCAGGAAAGCACAACATATATTACATATATTACACACAGACACACGCACATTTTGCAGCACACTAAACATCATCAAGTGTGCTGGAAAGGTAGGTGCCAGGTCTTCTGGCTGAGGAGGGAGAGGGGGCAGAGGGAGAGCTGCAGGTTCCACTCCCCCCTCTCCCCACACGCGCACACACACATCCTCTTGCATGTCAGTGAGGAGTCTTCTGCTGCTAATGGGAGCAAAGAAGTGGGAGGTGTGTCTGCATCTGCAACACCACCTGTAACACCAGTAACCACAACCAGCAGCAGCATGACATCCTCCACTCCAACTTCAGTTGCCAGTGTGAGCCGTCCAGTACCAGAGGAGGAGCTGGATCTGGAAGCAGGGGACCTGAGTGCCTGTCGCAGGGCACTAAGGTGCCTGCTCCTCTTAGAGCAGAGGTTGCTCGGGAGGGAACACAAAGAGCCAGATAAAAGTCCAGGTGCAGGTTGCCATAACAACTGGCTAATGAGGGAATTGGCTGCACCTGGTCAGCTGGCCAGAAGAGGCAGGGCCCTAGGCCCATATAAACCCTAGGGCTGGACCAGGCAGTTCAGTTCCCTGCCGGCAGCCAAACGGGAAGGAGCCTTTAGGAAGGAAGGGCTCAGAGACGCTACAGCCATTGGATACACTACCCTTAGGGCTAATGGGGCACCAGGAGCCCATAAGATACCCTCGCCTACAGGCACCCAGTATTAGAAAGGAGTTTTACTCTTTTAAAGGGGCAGAGCATGCCTTGTACTTTGTTACGTTATAGGCCAGGGGCTTACGTTTGATTGCTGTTTGTTTGCTGTCTGATAACACCGATGGTTTGGGCGAGGCTATTTGGGGAAGGAGAAGGCCTCATTGGGAGGCCCACTATAGCGTGGGGACCCCGGCACCAGAGAGGGCAACGGCATTTGGACTGCGGAGATCCCAGCACTGAGGGGGGCAGCAACAGGGGTTGCGGAGAGCCCAGCACCGAAGGGCACAGCAACAGGGGCTGCGGAGAGCCCAGTGAGGACAAGGGGCCAAATTATAACAAGGCATAGGCAAGATAACACCAGTACCATCTGCAAGGCTTGGGGTGTGGTAAAGGGGCAGTTGGAGCCATGCATACAGCCCATAAGGCTGAGAGACTCAGGCACCATATACCATAACGTGGTACGCCAAGGGGTCTATGAACCACAGAGTTTAGTAAGATCTAGCCAGACCACATCTGAACCCAAAGATCACGGGCAGCCTCCCTATACCAATTATACCAACAAGATGGGCGAGATAGAGGGTGCCTGTAAGGCAAGACTGGCAAAGTTAAGGAACCTAGGGGTAACACGGCCACTCTTAGGGACCCCACCCTGCTACAGTGCCATAGCCCAGGAAATTCTGGGGAAGAAGGGGGAATCTCAGTTTGTGCTCCACACCCACCAAAGTTCCCCTAGGGGCAGGTTTTCTTCTCTGGAAGGCACCTCAGAGGAGGTTGCGGGGGCACATGTCTTGGCTTCTCCTGTTGTGCCTCTGCCTGCTGAGGAAGGGGATAAGGCAGGATCCCCACAACCCAGAAGTGGGTGGATAGTGTAGTGTGGGATCATTTTGAGGAGGCAGATGATCCCAGGTATGCTACCTGCCAACACTGCCAAAAGCAGATCAGCCGGGGCAAAGACAAGAAACATTTCACCACCACAGTGATGCTGCTACATCTCAGCAGGCAGCACCACCATGCCCTTATTCCTCCTCAGCTTGGCACCAGTGGGAGTGTGCCCAAAAAGAAGTCCCCCTCTTGCTCCAAACTCCTCTTCCCCAAGAAGCAGAGGCAGGCCACCCTGGACCAGTAGGGGAAAGGCGGGGACAAAGAGGGGAATGTTTCCAAGGTGAGCGAGGTCACCCAAAACATTGGGGAGATGATTGCTCTGGATGGCCAGCCCTTCTTTGTTGAGCATCCAGCATTCAGGCAGCTCATGATGCTTGTGGCTCCATCCTACCAAGTGCCTGCACGCTCCACCTTTAGCAGGACGGTGGTGCCCTCTTTGTATGAGGCATGCAGGGAGGACTTGAGGAAGGAGCTGCATAAGGCAGGGCTGCAGGTACCTTTGCACTTCACCTCCGACATCTGGAGCAGCTGGGGCAGAGATTATGCCTACCTCTCCCTCACAGGGCATTGGTGCAATCATTCAGGTCATCCGTGGGCTCTCCTTTAAGCCAAGGTGATGGATGAGTCCTACACAGCAAGGGAGATCATGGAGGCCATGAACCACAAGGTGCAGTGGCAGCTCTTTGGGCAGGCCAAGCTCACCCATGGATTCATGGACATCGACAACGGGGCCAATATGGTCAAGGCGGTGTGTGATGCCAACTTTGTTGGCATCTGCTGTGTGGCACACAAGTTCCACCTCATAAGCAGGGATGCCTTGGAGGGGGACAGGGTTCCCGGTGATGGTGCCATCACTACCACTGCCAGCCAGCTCATTTCAAAAGGCAGGAAGGTGGCAGGCTACTTCTACTGCAGCATCAAGGACGGCAAGATTCTGTGGGACAAACAGGCAGTACTGAGCATCCCGCAGCACAAAATTATGCAGGATGTGGAAACTCAGTGGAATTCCACATACCTGATGCTTGAAAGGCTGGTCAAACAACAGAAGGCCATCCATGAGATGACCTTGCTCGAGGAGATTGGGATTAGTCGCCCCCTTAACAAAATTGAATGTAATACTAATCTCCAAGATCTTGGTGGTCCTCAAACTGTTCCTCGAGCACTGGTGATGGCCTCCTTAGCCAGATGATCCCCATAGCAAAGGAGCTTGAGAATCAAATGGAGAAGTTCCAGGGGATCAATGTTCCTGGCTGGGGCAAGCCACTTTCGCCCGAGGTGCAGGCACTGGTGAAGTGGCTGAAGGAGGGCATCAAAAAATGGCTAAATCTGTTGTGGTCCAGTACAGTCCATGGGCTGGCAGGCATGTGCAACCCAAGGGTAAAGGGGAACATCTGCAGCATCAAAACCCTCAATCACTGGATGGAGGTGCTGGTGAACAGAGTCAGGGAAGCAAAATGGCAGAGGTGGAGGGATGCGGAAGAGGGGGATCCACTGTCCTGTGCCAGCACTCTGAGCACCAGCCAATCTCCTCCACTACAGCCACTGCCAATGTGAGCCAAGGGCATGGCTTCATTGTTGGGGTCCAGAGGTACCAGATCCCACCATACAGCAGGTAGCACTGAGGCCTCAGTGTCTACCTATCTCACCGAGGATTTGGAGCTACTGCAATGTGACCCCTTGGCCTATTGGGCAACCCGCAGCCAGATGTGGCAGGATCTGGCCATGATTGCCCAGGAACACCTGTCCTGTCCACCAACCAGTGTTCCAAGTGAGAGGGTGTTCAGCATTGCTGGGGATGTTGTGACAGTCCACTGCACCTCCTTGGATCCTGCTTTGGTGGAGCAGCTGGTGTTCCTGAAGGTGAACCTCCCACTGCTGGGGTTCTCCAAGATCTACCTGCAGATGGAGTGAGTGCCACCCTCTTCACTCTGCACCTTTTTAGTTGTTTCACAACCATGTAATGCCCTGCTCTCAGAGCTGAAGGAGGCAGTTTAGCTTTCACCACCTAGCAGGGGAAGAACATCTCCCTGCTGAGCTCCCGTGCCAAGATGAACTTGGTGGTATGGGCTGGGGCTATGGGGCTGGAGGAGGCCCCAGGTCCTTGGTATGACCTAAAACTGGACCCTGCCAGGGTAGGGAGGCCTAGTGGGACTGCCAGTGGAGCAGCAGCCTCAGGAAATGCCAGGACTGTGAATCTCCCTGGTGAAAGGCAGGTAGGAAGCACCTGATAACCTCCAGTTACTGCATGCACGCACAGTCCTAGCTGGGGAAAGCCCAAACCTGTAAGATCTTTGAGAGGCCTGAGGCTTACTGGTTGCAATGGAGCTGTGAGGGTGAGAACAGGAAGGCGGCTCAGATCTGACCTGAGGTGCTCTCAACTGGTTCATGCTGGGGCCAGGACCCAAATGGACTTTCTGGCCTCTCAGACGCCACCATCTCTTTTCAGGTTGACAACTTGTCGTCCGAGCAAATAACTTGAAAGGCCCCGAGGGATTCTTGCCTGCCATATCTTGTTGGTATTGGTTATTGTTGGGAGGATGTTTTTAAGTCCTGCTTTCCCTGGTTCCCTGCTTCAGCACTCTAGTCCGGCCCCCCATCTCAGGGCTCCGCCTTCCCTACACCCTGCCTTGAGCCAACCAAAGATGTTGTTTCTTGGCCACAGCTGAGATAAAGTCCGCTTCCTATAGATTCATAGATTCATAGATGTTAGGGTCGGAAGGGACCTCAATAGATCATCGAGTCCGACCCCCTGCATAAGCAGGAAAGAGTGCTGGGTCTAGATGACCCCAGCTAGATACTCATCTAACCTCCTCTTGAAGACCCCCAGGGTAGGGGAGAGCACCACCTCCCTTGGGAGTCCAGACCTTGGCCACTCGAACTGTGAAGAAGTTCTTCCTAATGTCCAATCTAAATCTGCTCTCTGCTAGCTTGTGCCCATTGTTTCTTGTAACCCCCGGGGGCGCCTTGGTGAATAAATACTCACCAATTCCCTTCTGTGCCCCCGTGATGAACTTAAAGGCAGCCACAAGGTCGCCTCTCAACCTTCTCTTGCGGAGGCTGAAAAGGTCCAGTTTCTCTAGTCTCTCGTCATAGGGCTTGGTCTGCAGGCCCTTGACCATACGAGTGGCCCTTCTCTGGACCCTCTCCAGGTTATCCGCATCCTTCTTGAAGTGTGGCGCCCAGAATTGCACGCAGTACTCGAACTGCGGTCTGATCAGCGCCCGATAGAGGAGAAGTATCACCTCCCTGGACCTATTCGTCATGCATCTGCTGATGCACGATAAAGTGCCATTGGCTTTTTTGATGGCTTCGTCACACTGCCGACTCATGTTCATCTTGGAGTCCACTAGGACTCCAAGATCCCTTTCCACCTCTGTGCCACCCAGCAGGTCATTCCCTAGGCTGTAGGTGTGCTGGACATTTTTCCTCCCTAGGTGCAGCACTTTGCATTTCTCCTTGTTGAACTGCATCCTGTTGTTTTCTGCCCACTTGTCCAACCTATCCAGGTCTGCCTGCAGCTGTTCCCTGCCCTCCGGCATGTCCACTTCTCCCCATAGCTTTGTGTCATCTGCAAACTTGGACAGAGTACATTTGACTCCCTCGTCCAAGTCACTGATGAAGACATTAAAGAGTATCGGTCCAAGGACCGAGCCCTGCGGGACCCCACTGCCCACACCCTTCCAGGTCGAGACCGACCCATCCACCACGACTCTTTGGGTGCGACCCTCTAGCCAATTCGCCACCCACCGGACTGTGTAGTCATCCACATCACAGCCTCTTAACTTGTTTACCAGTATGGGGTGGGATACCGTATCGAAGGCCTTCCTGAAGTCTAAGTATACAACATCCACCCCTCCTCCTGTGTCCCGGCGTTTTGTAACCTGGTCATAGAAAGAGACTAGATTGGTCAGGCATGATCTGCCCGCCACAAACCCATGCTGGTTTCCCCTCAGCATAATTTGCCCTGCCGGGCTCTCACAAATGTGAGCCTTGATAATTTTTTCATAGACTTTACCAAGGATGGAGGTGAGACTGACTGGCCTATAGTTGCCCGGGTCCTCCTTCCTCCCCTTCTTGAAAATGGGGACCACGTTAGCCCTTTTCCAGTCCTCCGGGACTTGGCCCGTGCGCCACGAGCGTTCGAATATTCCCGCCAGTGGCTCTGAAATGATGTTGGCCAGTGCCTTCAGCACCCTCGGATGGAGCTCATCCGGGCCTGCCGACTTAAAGGCATCCAGTTCTTCCAAGTGACTCTGCACCACCTCAGGATCTACGTATGGAAGTCTGGCGCCTTGCTGCTGCCTCTCTACAACCCCAGTGAGAGACTTGTCGTGTCCCTCACTTAGGAACACTGAGGCAAAGAACTTGTTGAGAAGTTCAGCCTTGTCCCCCCTGTCTGTCACCAATTGTTTCTGACCATTTAGCAGGGGTCCTATTCCTCCCTGGGCCTTCCTTTTACTCCCAATATATCTAAAAAACAATTTCTTGTTGTCTTTTACTTGGGTTGCCATCCTCAGCTCCATGGTAGCTTTGACCTGCCTAACTGCCTCCCTACAAGCACGAGCAGAGGAGGTATATTCATCTTTAGTGATCTCACCCTGTTTCCACTTTTTATGTGCTCCCCTTTTGGCTCTTAGGCTGCCCTGGATTTCTCTGGTCAGCCATGGAAGCCCCCTGGCCCCTTTCCCTTTTTTGCCTCGCTTGGGGATTGTCTTGCTTTGTGCCCGAAGGATTGTTTCTTTAAGGCACAGCCACCCTTCTTGGGCTCCCATCCCTTCAAAACTCCTACTCTGCAGTGTGTCCTTGACTAATCGCCTGAGTGCATTGAGATCAGCTTTCCTAAAGTCTAGCACTTTCACCCTACTAGTTACCTTACCCACTCGACGTCTTATGTTGAATTCTATTATTAGGTGATCACTGTCTCCCAAATGGCTACCGATCTGGAGGTCCCCTATCATGTCATCCCCTGTTGCCAATACCAGATCCAGTATGGCATTCCCCCTAGTGGGACCATGCACCTCCTGTGTCAGGTGGAGGTCCTGTACACAGGTTAGAAACCTGCGTGAGCGATGGGAGCTTGCTGTCTGCGTCTCCCAGCAGATGTCTGGGTAGTTTAGGTCCCCCATGATTACCGCCTCTTTAGCTTTTATGGTCTCTGAGAGTTGCCTCAGGAGCCCCGCATCTATTTCTTCCCCTTGGTGTGGGGGTCTGTAGCAGATCCCTACCACCAAATCACTTTCTCCTTGCCCCCCCCATGTAGCCTAACCCACAATCCTTCTACTTCCTCAACCTTGGATTCTGTCTTGATGAGGGTTGAAGTATATTGCTTACTGACATAAAGTGCAACCCCCCCCCCTTTCTTCCCCGACCTGTCCTTTCTGTACAATCTATAGCCCTCAATATGTACCGCCCAGTCATGGGATGAATCCCACCAGGTCTCTGTTAGCCCCACTAAGTCATAGGTGTTTAGTGCAAGCAGGAGCGCTAGTTCATCCTGCTTGTTCCCCATGCTCCTAGCATTAGTATATAGGCACTTGAGCCCTGCGACTGGTGCCTTTGCTGCCCCCCCGATCTGAGTCCCAAGGGGCCCATTGTTTCTTACCTTCTTGTTTCTTACCTGTTCTGTAGTCCTGGTCTCCCCATGGCTTTCAGGTTTCCAATGTTCTCCTTCTTCAGGCTGGGCTGTGCTTGTGGGTGCCACATGGTTTGGTGGTCCACAGCTTCCCCTGCCCTCGTACTCCCCTCCCCCTGACGAGCCTAGTTTAAAGCCCGCCGGAGGTGATCCGCCAACCTAGTAGAAAACACACGCTTACCTTTGGGGGACAGGTGAAGCCCATTCCAGCTGAGCATGTCCCTCGTCGTGATGTGCGGGTCATTGTCCAGGAAGCCGAAGCCTGCCTCGAGACACCACTGCCGAAGCTGCCAGTTGGTTTCTCGGATGCAGTTCTCCTGCCGTCTTCCTCGTTCGGTCACTGGTAGGATGGAAGAGAAAACCACCTGTGCACCGAACTCCTTCAGCAGTCCACCCAGAGCACTATGGTAAAGCTTTAGCCCTTATAGGTTCAAAGTCCAGTTTGGACAGTGTACCATATGGCTGCAGGCCTCACATCAGCCTGACTTTTATATTTCTATTTGCCCCTGGTTGCCTTGCTCCCAGATGTGCTCCCTTTTCTCCCAGTTTTGACTCACAGCATCTGATGGCTTCTCTTCTCTCTTTCTCCTCAGGCTCGCCTCTGTTTCATTCCATACCAGCTACATCTGGGATCCACAGTCCTGTCCCAGGTAAGAGTTGAGGTTCTGCCAAGCCAGCGCTGTCTGGGCATGCCCCATCCTGGGGCTGCTGATCACTCCCGGCCACATTGGGCCTTCCAGAGGACCCACTTCCAGTCCTTGCCCACTGTTGTCCAGCAGGATTTTCATTCATCCTCTGAGGGCCAGGTGGCGAACCAGCATCGGCACACTGCCATAAAGCGTGCTCAAGCTGGTGTGCGTGCACACACTGGTTCTCCCACAAACCGCTGCAGATGCTTCAGCTTTTCTTCTTCTGGTCTCAGTGTGGCCCATCCTCCTGTGGCGGTCTCTCTCCTGCCACACTTCAGTCCCTCAGTGATGTCCCACTTACTCCATACCTCTATCTGCTCCCGCCTGCAAGGTAAGGTTTGTGTTTGTGGTGGTGTCCCTGCCACATTGGGGTACTGGAGATATGGTAGCAGGTTTTGCATTTCTTGTCATGGTATGATCTGGATCCATTTGGTGTGTTTTGGGCTGTAGGAAGCTGGCCTCTGGTCATGAGGTTAGTGAGGTTCGTTGCTTGTTTGAATTCACAAAACACTTCATAGATGAGCCTATGAACTTCACTTCATCAACCTTCTTGATACAAAAACTCATGGATTCAGTATAGACATTGGAATCATGACACACTATAACCTGCTTGACATCTGACTCTCCAGGTACCTCTTTACTTTTACCTGCTACATCCCCCCCACCCCAGCCTGTGTCTCACCCCCTGACACCTCAATTTACATCTTCACTGACTGGCTTCCTTGCCTGCAACCCAGCCACTGGCTTCTTTACTATTCCTTCCATCCAGGAAGAGCACACACACAAACTGCAGATGCTTCCTCAGCCTGATGAAGGGTTTTTAAACCTGAAAGCTTGCCAAGATATATTTCTCCAATTATTCAGTTGGTCTAATACAGCCTTGGCCCGGCTATATGAGCATTCATGGTCATCTGGCCAGGTGCCGGGGGATTGGAAACTGGCTAATGTGGTCCCAATTTTCAAGAAGGGGAGGAAGGAGGACCCAAGTAACTATAGGCCTGTAAGCCTCACCTCAGTGCTCGGAAAGATCTTGGAGGGAATCATCAAGGAGCATATCTGTGGGGGGCCTGCAGGGGAGATCATGCTCAGGGGCAATCAGCATGGGTTCACCAAAGGCAGGTCCTGCCTGACCAACCTTATTGCCTTTTATGACTAAGTAACTAAATCCTTGGATGATGGTGTCACCGTGGACATAATCTTTCTAGACTTTAAGAAGGCCTTTAACACTGTCTCTCACCCCATCCACATCAATAAATTAAGCGACTGTGGCATTGATGCCTGCACAGTTGGATGGGTAAAAAAATTGGCTTATTGGGCGCACCCAGAGAGTAGTGGTGGACGGGTTGTACTCAACCTGGTGAGATGTGAGCAGTGGGGTACCCCAGGGGAGCTCACATCAGGGGAGATCAACAGCAAATAGGCAGAGCTCTTTTCTCCCCAGCACCACCTGGGGTGACGAGGAACAATGGTCATAAGCTGATGGAGAATAGGTTTAGGTTAGAGATCAGAAGGCAATATTTGACAGTAGGGTGGACAGAATCTGGAACCAACTTCCTAGGGAAGTGGTCCTCGCCCCTACCTTGGGCAAATTCAAAAGGAGGTTGGATGATCACCTGTCTGGGGTCTTGTGAACCCAGCATTCATTCCTGCCCGTGGCAGGGGGTCAGGCTAGATGATCTGTTCAGGTCCCTCCTGACCCTAGCTACTATGAAACCTAGCTACTATGAAACTAATAAATGATATCGCATCTACTAAAAGAACCTTGCCTGCCTGTTCCTTAGACCAACACGGCTACAACCAGAAACCTAGTTAACGCACACAAGTGACATGAGTTTTGCTTTCAACAGTTTGAGGTGCACTTTCACAGAAGCCCCTGCACCTATCTCCTTGAAACCTGGCAGACATCATACCCTCTGAAGGTGCTACCATCCCTGCTGTTTTTATCTGCAAAAAAATGACAAAGTTACAGGTATTTTAGTGATTCTCCATTATAATCTATGGCTGAAACACCGAATTGGCTGATTCAGCGGCTGAATCTACGAATCCAATTCGGCCGAATTGAATGGGGACAATGACTCACATCACTGAATCGAATCATTGTCCCTCTGAATCGGCTGAATTCAAATCCAATTGAATACTTGCCGCTTCACATAGACCTATTAGCCATGTTTGTCTGATGTCATGTAGAAGGAAAGGTAGATTTTCACCTTATAGACTAACCAAGATAGACATAGATAAATAGCAGAAGCTTACATGGGCTGAAGCTCACTTCCTCAGATGCTGAATGGATAACATCAGAGTAAAATGAATCTGTGGAGTTCAGTGAGAGAATACAAGGCCCTCCAAAGTTTTATTTTTCCCTCTGGATACATTGCTAATGTTCCCCCTGACCTCACAGAGGTGCTGTGAGCATAAGTTAAATGTGTGTGGGGGGTGGGGAATGTTCACATACTGTGGAGATGGTGAAATGAATGCAGTACAAGAGGAACACTTTCCCACATGAAAATCATTAAAAGACTCGGTTCAAATAGATTCTGATGTTACTTAGAACTTCACATGCATCAACACTACTATACATCAAAGCCACATAGATTTCATCTTCGTTAGTAATGATCTAAGTTCGTCACCGAACAAGATAGGAAGCTTCAATCACACTTCTCTGTCTCTTAACACTTCCCTGTCTCCACTGCAAACACCACACATTATATCCTAATACACCTCTGAACTAGTTATTCTATAAGGTGCTAGCCTGCTTTGCCTTCTGCCTAACTTCAGCTAACTACCTCTCTCTATGTTTCCTAAGATCACATTTGCCTTCCCAATAGCCATAATTGTACTGGTGTCTCTTACTCATCCAGCCATCAACTGACATACATTGACACTGTCCTGAAACCATTTGTCATTCCAAGAGCAAGTTTCCTACAAGGCCCAACAGCTTTTCTCAACAAGATCCAGAATATCAACCACCTTCCTCAGAAGGCCATACTGTCAAACATGAAGGCACAGCTGTCTGCCTGAAACACCTACAGGAAAACAGACCACACAGATTCCCCTGAATTCCCTTACTGACTTCCACTGCAGGTTTAATAATTACTACCCTTCAATCAAATTCTCTCAGGAATATGCCTGCACAAATATCAACTTTCTAGACATCACAACTTAGATCTGGGAGGGCACCCTGCAAGCTGCTAATACAGATGTGACCCAGATGGTACTCAGACAAGGTACCCCTACTCCAATTGAAGGGATTTAGCGAGTGCTAGTATGCTGTGGGAGGGGTAGCCGCTCCCCTCATATGCCCTATAAACTAGAGTCAAGACCAGTTGGAACTTAACCATATATGGGTTTAATAGGGAAAGTGCCAGGTAACAATATGACCCACTGGGGGTGGGGGAGAAAGGCGGGGACAATGGGTGTAGAAGAAAATGAGGAGATTCAGTAAAGGGAAGGTACACATATACATCTAGAAGAGGAAAATCAACAACAAGTTTGAGGCGCAGGGTCTCACAAAATATAAGGCACAGGTTCACAAAATATAAGACGCAGGTTAACAAAATATGAGATGCAGGTACCCTGGAGGGGCAGGAGAAAAAAAAACAAGGAACCTTCCTCCCAGGTGGGGATTCATTTTCAATCAACCCACCCCTTATGTCCCTTGATTGGGGATTGAACCCAGGTCTACCAAGGAACATACAGGAACACTACCACTCAGCTACCAAATGTTAGGCTACTGCCTCTGGTTCTAGACCTAGTCTGTCCAGGATCCTCTGCATGCTGTCTACACACCAAACCAGCTGCCCAGCCACACACTGGAGAAAGTAAAGCCCAAGACCAAACTGCTACCCACAGCTTGGGGGCAGCTCTCTCTCACTCCAGAGAGCCCTTGCCTTCTGCCTGGGGATGTTAGGGAACCTGGGTCACCTAACACGGGCCCAGGACCCTTTGTGTACCACTGGGGATTCCTTGCATGCCTCCCTATGTGCCAAGCCTGGGGATTCTCCATACACCGCCCTGCATGCCAAGGGGAGATGCCCACTGCAGCTCCTACCTGAGTCCCAGCTGGGAGGTTTTCCGCATGTTGTCCTGCATGCCAAGCTCCCTGCTTCCCTGCTGGGAGTCGGATACCTGAGCTGCTGCCCCACCACACGCCACCTGCGTGCCAAGCTCCTGGCTTCCCTGCCAGGGTTTCATGCCTCAGCCACTGCCTGCAGCTCAGGGCTTGGATCCCCACCGCACACTGTCTGTGCACCAAGCTGCCAGCTTCTCTGCTGGGGGGGTCGGATGCCTGAGCTGCCGCCTGTAGCTTGGAGCTTTGGTCCCAGCAGTGGATCTACCTTGCATGCCATCCCATGTGCCACTGCCACCACTGCCTGCAGCTCAGCACCTCCACCAGCTTCAGGGCTCTTCTGGGGCAACTGCTCCATCCCTGTGGGTCAGCTCT